>NC_042995.1:12825200-13199599 GCF_901001165.1 Salmo trutta | reverse complement strand
TTCTCTCTCTCCCTACCTCTCTACTACAGAGGACACGTATCTCTCTCCTTCTCTCTCTCCCTACCTCTCTACTACAGAGGAGACGTATCTCTGCTTCTCTCTCTCCCTACCTCTCTACTACAGACGACACGTATCTCTCTCCTTCTCTCTCTCCCTACCTCTCTACTACAGAGGACACGTATCTCTCTCCTTCTCTCTCTCCCTACCTCTCTACTACAGACGACACGTATCTCTCTCCTTCTCTCTCTCCCTACTCTCTACTACAGAGGACACGTATCTCTCTCCTTCTCTCTCTCCCTACCTCTACTACAGAGGACACGTATCTCTCTCCTTCTCTCTCTCCCTACCTCTCTACTACAGACGACACGTGTCTCTCTCCTTCTCTCTCTCCTACCTCTCACTACAGAGGACACGTATCTCTCTCCTTCTCTCTCTCCCTACCTCTCTACTACAGAGGACACGTATCTCTCCTTCTCTCTCTCCCTACCTCTCTACTACAGAGGACACGTATCTCTCTCCTTCTCTCTCTCCCTACCTCTCTACTACAGACGACACGTATCTCTCTCCTTCTCTCTCTCCTACCTCTCTACTACAGAGGACAGTATCTCTCTCCTTCTCTCTCTCCCTACCTCTCTACTACAGAGGACATGTATCTCTCTCCTTCTCTCTCCCTACCTCTCTACTACAGACGACACGTATCTCTCTCCTTCTCTCTTCCCTACCTCTCTACTACAGAGGACATGTATCTCTCTCCTTCTCTCTCTCCCTACCTCTCTACTACAGAGGACACGTATCTCTCTCCTTCTCTCTCTCCTACCTCTCTACTACAGAGGACACGTATCTCTCTCCTTCTCTCTCTCCTACCTCTCTACTACAGAGGACATGTATCCTCTCCTTCTCTCTCCCTACTCTCTACTACAGACGACACGTATCTCTCTCCCTCTCTCTCTCCTACCTCTCTACTACAGAGGACACGTATCTCTCCTTCTCTCTCTCCCTACCTCTCTACTACAGAGGACACGTATCTCTCCTTCTCTCTCTCCCTACCTCTCTACTACAGACGACACGTATCTCTCTCCTTCTCTCTCCCTACCTCTCTACTACAGAGGACACGTATCTCTCTCCTTCTCTCTCTCCCTACCTCTCTACTACAGAGGACACGTATCTCTCTCCTTTCTCTCTCCCTACCTCTCTACTACAGACGACACGTATCTCTCTCCTTCTCTCTCTCCCTACCTCTCTACTACAGAGGACACGTATCTCTCTCCTTCTCTCTCTCCCTACCTCTCTACTACAGAGGACACGTATCTCTCTCCTTCTCTCTCTCCCTACCTCTCTACTACAGAGGACATGTATCTCTCTCCTTCTCTCTCTCCCTACCTCTCTACTACAGAGGACACGTATCTCTCTCTCTCTCTCTCCCTACCTCCTAAGCTACAGAGGACACGTATCTCTCTCCTTCTCTCTCTCCCTACCTCTCTACTACAGACGACACGTATCTCTCTCCTTCTCTCTCTCCCTACCTCTCTACTACAGAGGACACGTATCTCTCTCCTTCTCTCTCTCCTTCTCTCTCCCTACCTCTCTACTACAGAGGACACGTATCTCTCTCCTTCTCTCCTCTCCCTACCTCTCTACACAGAGGACACGTATCTCTCTCCTTCTCTCTCTCCCTACCTCTCTACTACAGAGGACACGTATCTCTCTCCTTCTCTCTCTCCCTACCTCTCTACTACAGACGACCACTTATCTCTCTCCTTCTCTCTCTCCCTACCTCTCTACTACAGACGACACGTATCTCTCTCCTTCTCTCTCTCCCTACCTCTCTACTACAGAGGACACGTATCTCTCTTCTCTCCTACCTTAACTCTCTCTCTCCTATCTCCCTACCTCTCTACTACAGAGGACACGTATCTCTCTCCTTCTCTCTCTCACCTACCTCTCTACTACAGAGGACACGTATCTCTCTCCTTCTCTCTCTCCCTACCTCTCTACTACAGACGACACGTATCTCTCTCCTTCTCTCTCTCCCTACCTCTCTACTACAGACGACACGTATCTCTCTCCTTCTCTCTCTCCCTACCTCTCTACTACAGAGGACACGTATCTCTCTCCTTCTCTTCTATCCCTACCTCTCTACTACAGAGGACACGTATCTCTCTCCTTCTCTCTCTCCCTACCTCTCTACTACAGACGACACGTATCTCTCTCCTTCTCTCTCTCCCCTACCTCTCTACTACAGAGGACACGTATCTCTCTCCTTCTCTCTCTCCCTACCTCTCTACTACAGAGGACACGTATCTCTCTCCTTCTCTCTCTCCCTACCTCTCTACTACAGACGACACGTATCTCTCTCCTTCTCTCTCTCCCTACCTCTCTACTACAGACGACACGTATCTCTCTCCTTCTCTCTCTCCCTACCTCTCTACTACAGAGGACATGTATCTCTCTCCTTCTCTCTCTCCCTACCTCTCTACTACAGAGGACACGTATCTCTCTCCTTCTCTCTCTCCCTACCTCTCTACTACAGAGGACACGTATCTCTCTCCTTCTCTCTCTCCCTACCTCTCTACTACAGACGACACGTATCTCTCTCCTTCTCTCTCTCCCTACCTCTCTACTACAGAGGACACGTATCTCTCTCCTTCTCTCTCTCCCTACCTCTCTACTACAGAGGACACGTATCTCTCTCCTTCTCTCTCTCCCTACCTCTCTACTACAGAGGACACGTATCTCTCTCCCCTACCTCTCTACTACAGAGGACACGTATCTCTCTCCTTCTCTCTCTCCCTACCTCTCTACTACAGAGGACACGTATCTCTCTCCTTCTCTCTCTCTCCCTACCTCTCTACTACAGAGGACACGTATCTCTCCTTCTCTCTCTCCCTACCTCTCTACTACAGAGGACACGTATCTCTCTCCTTCTCTCTCTCCCTACCTCTCTACTACAGACGACACGTATCTCTCTCCTTCTCTCTCTCCCTACCTCTCTACTACAGAGGACACGTATCTCTCTCCTTCTCTCTCTCCCTACCTCTCTACTACAGAGGACATGTATCTCTCTCCTTCTCTCTCTCCCTACCTCTCTACTACAGACGACACGTATCTCTCTCCTTCTCTCTCTCCCTACCTCTCTACTACAGAGGACATGTATCTCTCTCCTTCTCTCTCTCCCTACCTCTCTACTACAGAGGACAGTATCTCTCTCCTTCTCTCTCTCCTACCTCTCTACTCACAGAGGACACGTATCTCTCTCCTTCTCTCTCTCTCCCTACCTCTTCTACTACAGAGGACACGTATCTCTCTCGCTTCTCTCTTCTCCTCACTCTCTACTACAGACGACACGTATCTCCTCTTCACTTCTCTCTCTCCCCTACCTCTTACTACAGACGAACACGTCTCTCTCTCCTGATCTCTCTCTCCCTACCTCTCTACTACAGCGGACACGTTATCTCTCTCCTTCTCCTCTCTCTCCTACCTCTCTACTACAGACGACACGTATCTCTTCTCCTTCTCTCTCTCCCTACCTTCTATACAGAGACACGTATCTCTATCATTCTTGCTATCCCTACTTGTACTACAGAGGACACGTAGCTCTCTCCTTTCTCTCTCTCCTACATCTCTACTACAGACGGACACGATATCCTCTCCTTTCTCTCTCTCCCTACCTCTCTACTACAGAACGACGACGTATTCCTTCAGTCTCTTCTCTCTCATACCCTCCTCTTACTACAAGGCGGACACGTATCTCTCTCCTTCTCTCTCTTCCCCTACCTCTCTTACTACAGAGGACACGTATCTCTCTCCTTCTCTCTCTCCCTACCTCTCTACTACAGACGACACGTATCTCTCTCCTTCTCTCTCTCCCTACCTCTCTACTACAGAGGACACGTATCTCTCTCCTTCTCTCTCTCCCTACCTCTCTACTACAGAGGACACGTATCTCTCTCCTTCTCTCTCTCCCTACCTCTCTACTACAGAGGAACTATCTCTCTCCTTCTCTCTCTCCCTACCTCTCTACTACAGAGGACACGTATCTCTCTCCTTCTCTCTCTCCCTACCTCTCTACTACAGAGGACACGTATCTCTCTCCTTCTCTCTCTCCCTACCTCTCTACTACAGACGACACGTATCTCTCTCCTTCTCTCTCTCCCTACCTCTCTACTACAGAGGACACGTATCTCTCTCCTTCTCTCTCTCCCTACCTCTCTACTACAGAGGACACGTATCTCTCTCCTTCTCTCTCTCCCTACCTCTCTACTACAGACGGACACGTATCTCTCTCCTTCTCTCTCTCCCTACCTCTCTACTACAGAGGACACGTATCTCTCTCCTTCTCTCTCTCCCTACCTCTCTACTACAGACGGACACGTATCTCTCTCCTTCTCTCTCTCCCTACCTCTCTACTACAGAGGACACGTATCTCTCTCCTTCTCTCTCTCCCTACCTCTCTACTACAGAGGACACGTATCTCTCTCCTTCTCTCTCTCCCTACCTCTCTACTACAGAGGACACGTATCTCTCTCCTTCCTCTCTCTCCCTACCTCTCTACTACAGAGGACACGTATCTCTCTCCTTCTCTCTCTCCCTACCTCTCTACTACAGAGGACACGTATCTCTCTCCTTCTCTCTCTCCCTACCTCTCTACTACAGAGGACACGTATCTCTCTCCTTCTCTCTCTCCCTACCTCTCTACTACAGAGGACACGTATCTCTCTCCTTCTCTCTCTCCCTACCTCTCTACTACAGAGGACACGTATCTCTCTCCTTCTCTCTCTCCCTACCTCTCTACTACAGAGGACACGTATCTCTCTCCTTCTCTCTCTCCCTACCTCTCTACTACAGAGGACACGTATCTCTCTCCTTCTCTCTCTCCCTACCTCTCTACTACAGACGACACGTATCTCTCTCCTTCTCTCTCTCCCTACCTCTCTACTACAGACGACACGTATCTCTCTCCTTCTCTCTCTCCCTACCTCTCTACTACAGACGACACGTATCTCTCTCCTTCTCTCTCTCCCTACCTCTCTACTACAGAGGACACGTATCTCTCTCCTTCTCTCTCTCCCTACCTCTCTACTACAGAGGACACGTATCTCTCTCCTTCTCTCTCTCCCTACCTCTCTACTACAGAGGACACGTATCTCTCTCCTTCTCTCTCTCCCTACCTCTCTACTACAGAGGACACGTATCTCTCTCCTTCTCTCTCTCCCTACCTCTCTACTACAGACGACACGTATCTCTCTCCTTCTCTCTCTCCCTACCTCTCTACTACAGAGGACACGTATCTCTCTCCTTCTCTCTCTCCCTACCTCTCTACTACAGAGGACACGTATCTCTCTCCTTCTCTCTCTCCCTACCTCTCTACTACAGACGACACGTATCTCTCTCCTTCTCTCTCTCCCTACCTCTCTACTACAGAGGACACGTATCTCTCTCCTTCTCTCTCTCCCTACCTCTCTACTACAGAGGACACGTATCTCTCTCCTTCTCTCTCTCCCTACCTCTCTACTACAGACGACACGTATCTCTCTCCTTCTCTCTCTCCCTACCTCTCTACTACAGACGACACGTATCTCTCTCCTTCTCTCTCTCCCTACCTCTCTACTACAGAGGACATGTATCTCTCTCCTTCTCTCTCTCCCTACCTCTCTACTACAGAGGACACGTATCTCTCTCCTTCTCTCTCTCCCTACCTCTCTACTACAGAGGACACGTATCTCTCTCCTTCTCTCTCTCCCTACCTCTCTACTACAGACGACACGTATCTCTCTCCTTCTCTCTCTCCCTACCTCTCTACTACAGAGGACACGTATCTCTCTCCTTCTCTCTCTCCCTACCTCTCTACTACAGAGGACACGTATCTCTCTCCTCTCTCCCTACCTATCTACTACAGAGGACACGTATCTCTCTCCTTCTCTCTCTCCCTACCTCTCTACTACAGACGACACGTATCTCTCTCCTTCTCTCTCTCCCTACCTATCTACTACAGAGGACACGTATCTCTCTCCTTCTCTCTCTCCCTACCTCTCTACTACAGACGACACGTATCTCTCTCTCTCTCCTACCTCTCTACTACAGCGACACGTATCTCTCCCCTCTCTCTCTCCCTACCTCTCTACTACAGACGGACACGTATCTCTCTCCTTCTCTCTCTCCCTACCTCTCTACTACAGAGGACACGTATCTCTCTCCTTCTCTCTCTCCCTACCTCTCTACTACAGACGACACGTATCTCTCTCCTTCTCTCTCTCCCTACCTCTCTACTACAGAGGACACGTATCTCTCTCCTTCTCTCTCTCCCTACCTCTCTACTACAGAGGACACGTATCTCTCTCCTTCTCTCTCTCCCTACCTCTCTACTACAGAGGACACGTATCTCTCTCCTTCTCTCTCTCCCTACCTCTCTACTACAGACGACACGTATCTCTCTCCTTCTCTCTCTCCCTACCTCTCTACTACAGACGACACGTATCTCTCTCCTTCTCTCTCTCCCTACCTCTCTACTACAGAGGACACGTATCTCTCTCCTTCTCTCTCTCCCTACCTCTCTACTACAGAGGACACGTATCTCTCTCCTTCTCTCTCTCCCTACCTCTCTACTACAGAGGACACGTATCTCTCTCCTTCTCTCTCTCCCTACCTCTCTACTACAGAGGACACGTATCTCTCTCCTTCTCTCTCTCCCTACCTCTCTACTACAGAGGACACGTATCTCTCTCCTTCTCTCTCTCCCTACCTCTCTACTACAGAGGACACGTATCTCTCTCCTTCTCTCTCTCCCTACCTCTCTACTACAGACGACACGTATCTCTCTCCTTCTCTCTCTCCCTACCTCTCTACTACAGAGGACACGTATCTCTCTCCTTCTCTCTCTCCCTACCTCTCTACTACAGAGGACACGTATCTCTCTCCTTCTCTCTCTCCCTACCTCTCTACTACAGAGGACACGTATCTCTCTCCTTCTCTCTCTCCCTACCTCTCTACTACAGACGACACGTATCTCTCTCCTTCTCTTTGTCCCTTTATGTATTTCTGTCTGACAAACACAGCCTCTCTCTCTGACCGACAGTGTTGTTGCTGTGTTAGAATGCTGCTTCGGCATCAGGACCCAGGCGTGTCTCTCTGTGCTCCCCTTGAGCACATCTGGATCATCTGTCTGAGAACACACACACACACACACACACACACACACAAACACACACACACACAGACTAGAGAATATGGACTCGCTTGGAGAACTAGTGTTTCTTACTAGATTGGAACTTGTAGCTGTGGTATACAATAAGGCTATAGGCACAGTTCTAGCTATGTATGTGTAAGTTGGGCTTACGGTGTGTGTGTGTGTTGTTATGCAGGAGTAGGGGGTTGCCAAGGGGACTGGGCCATCTGTTGCTAAAACAATTTGTCTCTCCTCCTCCTCTCTTCACCCCTCTTTGCTGTGTTCTCAACAACCCTCTGTAGCTACAGTTGAAGTAGGAAGTTTACATACATTTAGGTTGGAGTCATTAAAACTCATTTTTCAACCACTTCACAAATTTCTTGTTAACAAACTATAGTTTTGGCAAGTCGGTTAGGACATCTACTTTGTACATGACACAAGTAATTTTTCCAACAACTGTTTACAGACAGATTATTTCACTTATAATTCACTGTATCACAATTCCAGTGGGTCAGAAGTTTACATACACTAAGTTGACTGTGCCTTTAAACAGCTTGGAAAATTCCAGAAAATTTTGTAATGGCTTTAGAAGCTTCTGATAGACTAATTGACATCATTTGAGTCAATTGGAGGTGTACCTGTGGATGTATTTCAAGGCCTACCTTCAAACTCAGTGCCTCTTTGCTTGACATCATGGGAAAATCAAAAGAAATCAGCCAAGACTTCAGAAAAATAATTGTAGACCTCCACAAGTCTGGTTCATCCTTGGGAGCAATTTCCAAATTCTTGAAGGTAACACATTCATCTGTACAAACAATAGTACGCAAGTATAAACACCATGGGACCACGCAGCCGTCATACCTCTCAGGAAGGAGACGTGTTCTGTCTCCTAGAGATGAACGTACTGTGGTGAGAAAAGTGCAAATCAATCCCAGAACAACAGCAAAGGACCTGGTGAAGATGCTGGAGGAAAAAGGTACAAAAGTATCTATATCCACAGTAAAACGAGTCCTATATCTACATAACCTGAAAGGCAGCTCAGCAAGGAAGAAGCCACTGCTCCAAAACCGCAATAAAAAAGCCAGACTACGGTTTGCAACTGCACGTGGGGACAAAGATTGTACTTTTTGGAGAAGTGTCCTCTGGTCTAATGAAACAAAAAGAGAACTGTTTGGCCATAATGACCATCGTTATGTTTGGAGGAAAAAGGGGGAGGCTTGCAAGCCGAAGAACACCATCCCAACCGTGAAGCACAGGGGTGGCAGCATCATGTTGTGGGGGTGCTTTGTTGCAGGAGGGACTGGTGCACTTCACAAAATAGATGGCATCATGAGGCAGGAAAATGATGTGGATATATTGAAGCAACATCTCAAGACATCAGTCAGGAAGTTAAAGCTTGGTCGCAAATGGGTCTACCGAATGCGAGCAAGGAGGCCTACAAACCTGACTCAGTTACACCAGCTCTGTCAGGAGGAATGGGCCAAAATTCACCCAACTTATTGTGGGAAGCTTGTGGAAGGCTACCTGAAACGTTTGACCCAAGTTAAACAATTTAAAGGCAATGCTACCAAATACTAATTGAGTGTATGTAAACTTCTGACCCACTGGGAATGTGATGAAAGAAATAAAATCTGAAATAAATCATTCTCTCTACTATTAATCTGACAATTCACATTCTTAAAATAAAGTGGTGATCCTAACTGACCTAAGAGAGGGGGTTTTTACTAAGATTAACTGTCAGGAATTGTGAAAAACGGAGTTTAAATGTATTTGGCTAAGGTGTATGTAAACTTCCGACTTCAACTGTATGTGTGTTTGGCCACACCAAAGTGATGTTTTGTTTGTTGCATCGTAATGCATCAAAGTACATGTTTGCTCTACTGAAAGGGCTTTATCTTGAAAACCTGACTGCTGAAAGGCACAATACTTTTTATATAATTTATTATCAGTGTAATAATACCTACTGACTTTATTGTCCCCATGGGGAAATGTTGTTGCAGTGTCATGTACACTTTTAAAGTGGTGTTTAAATACAAAACAAAATTGACAATACAACTTTCATAACAGTTACATACCAATAAAACATTGTTTTTTTAAAGACTAGCCTGCTGGCCTTATTGAGTCGATAGGAACATTAGCCTGCTGGCCTTACTGAGTCGATAGGAACATTAGCCTGCTGGCCTTACTGAGTCGATAGGAACATTAGCCTGCTGGCCTTACTGAGTCGATAGGAACATTAGCCTGCTGGCCTTACTGAGTGGATAGGAACATTAGCCTGCTGGCCTTACTGAGTCGATAGGAACATTAGCCTGCTGGCCTTACTGAGTAGACAGGAACATTAGCCTGCTGGCCTTACTGAGTGGATAGGAACATTAGCCTGCTGGCCTTACTGAGTCAATAGGAACATTAGCCTGCTGGCCTTACTGGGTCTATAGGAACATTAGCCTGCTGGCCTTACTGAGTGGATAGGAACATTAGCCTGCTGGCCTTACTGAGTGGACAGGAACATTAGCCTGCTGGCCTTACTGAGTGGACAGGAAAATTAGCCTGCTGGCCTTACTGAGTGGACAGGAACATTAGCCTGCTGGCCTTACTGAGTGGATAGGAACATTAGCCTGCTGGCCTTACTGAGTCGATAGGAACATTAGCCTGCTGGCCTTACTGGGTCTATAGGAACATTAACCTGCTGGTCTTACTGAGTGGATAGGAACATTAGCCTGCTGGCCTTACTGAGTGGACAGGAACATTAGCCTGCTGGCCTTACTGAGTCTATAGGAACATTAGCCTGCTGGCCTTACTGGGTGGATAGGAACATTAGCCTGCTGGCCTTACTGAGTCGATAGGAACATTAGCCTGCTGGCCTTACATACATGAAGGGACGTCGCGTGCGCCATCCGTATGGTTAGTGAGAAAGTCCATGTTGCAAATGTACCCTCCCTTACTAGACGTCCGACCACGTCCGATAAATCCGCGGACGGCGTCGGGCCGATCGCGGGGGCCGGATCTTCCAGGAAGTCATCGAACGGAGTCTCTCGGACCTTCGGTTTCCGTTTAATTAAATTTTCAAATTTTGGTCATTTTCTTGCAGTCCCGGATTATTCCACGAGAGGGCGTATGGAATCATATTGCAAATGTAACATATATCACCAAATGCGACACGGCTTTTTCTCCTAAACCGAAGACAATTCGAAGACGAAACTCGGTCTGCGTGGGTTTGGCATAATGGGCAGTTGGCCCCGAACAGGATGGAGTCGAGGCCTCGACGCTTTTCGAGTTAAGGCTATTTTTCTGGGATTGAAAGTCAAACAGGAAAATAGAGTGCTGATTTGACCACTTCACATCAAACTACATGAGCCTACGGTGTCAGGAGAAAAGGAACCATGCATTTACCAATGTTCATTTCAGAGAAATTGTACAATGACACATTGGTGATATTCAACAACAAGAGGTTTTTTTTTTCAAAAAAGTTACATATCCAGTTGCAGCGTGTTCAGATGAGTCCGTTAAGGCAGGTTTCGGAGCTCTGCGAGATTTCTGTGATTTTCTGTGATTTTCTGAAACAACACACACTTGTTCAACCCTCTGTAAATAAGTCAGTTCTTAACAGAAACACTTAAAACTCAATATTCTATAAGAGCCTAACGTTCAGATTCCTGTGTCAACCAGAAATGCCTTAAAATGGTGTCATAGGGGCTGCTTTGAAGGGTTAAAAAGGTCAGATCTTTCCACAACTTCATATGTGTGACTAGGCAACCCTCATGAACTGTAAATCAGTCATTTATCCCATCAGATGTCAAAGAAAAGCTCTCTCAAACACACACACAGCAAGGACGGAGTGACACAGAGCGGTGCTTAAAGACACAAAGAGCCTGCAATGGCATTACCATTATCTCTAGGCTGAGACGAGTTCAATGAGACGCCCCGCTTGACCGTAGCTTGCTCGGTATGAGCGCAGCGACCGTGAGAAAACTAGGCCCAAAATGAGGCCTGCACCAATATGTCAAGTGCTTATGGGTGACAGTGAGAGAACCATTAGGGTTAGAAGCACAATTCAACCTCAGGAGCGTTCCTGAGGTCCTCCCGATCTGTGCAAGCCTAACCTTGACCCTGTGGCATTAACCCTTCACAGTGAAAAGAAGGTGTTTAGATCAAACTGTGTGCAATGACTTCTCTCCCCATAGGAATACATTGACAATTCTCCTAAATTCAACCTGAAGTCTATGTGGGTTATGAATGCCTTATGAACCTGTCTTCTATAACAATCCATCAGGCTACTGTGAGGTCTACCTGTGTCGATTCTAAGGTTCCTGGAGCAACCGGAAAATGTTAAAATCACCCTAGAGCTATTGTCATATAAGCAACCTGCAGATAGTGAAAATCACGCAACTCAACCATCTGTCATTCAGTCAATTCTTAAGGTAGAGACTTCATATTCAGGATTCTGTTTATGTCTACCCCAAAGACAACGTGTGGGAAGCAAGAGCTTCCTGTGACAACCGGAAGTTGTTAAAAACAGCCAAGAGCTATTGTCATATGGTCAACCGGCATATAGTGAAAATCACGCAACTCAACCATCTGTTATTCAGTCAATTCTTAAGGTAGAGACTTCATATTCAGGATTCTGTTTATGTCTAACCCAAAGACAACATGTGTTGAGTAAGAGCTTCCTGTGACAACCGGAAGTTGTTAAAAACAGCAAAGAGCTATTGTCATATGGTCAACCAGCATATAGTGAAAATCACGCAACTCAACCCTATGTCATCCAGCCAATTCTTTAGGTAGAGACTTCATATTGAGGATTCTGTATATGCCTACCCCAAAGACAACGTGTGTCTATTCTTTTTGCAAAAAAAAACAAAAACACACACACACAATTTGGCCATAGGGACATAGTGTGGGGCTTAGAGTCTTATACCGCCTTCAATAGTTACTTTTGTTGAAACGATTCAAGAACCGTCAGACCTAGAGCTCCGAAATTTTAGAAACCTGTTCTAGAGCTCAAGTCGATAGTGCACGGTGATTTATGGGGCTCTAGAAGGTTCTCTGACCGAGAAACCACCTCGTACATTTGCAATATTTTCAATTCATTTTCAATATCACGGACATGGCGACATTTAGAAATGTCCCAGAGTCGCAAGACTAGGTGCATTGAAACCGCCTCGGCCCGTAGAGACGGACCCCAATGTCTCTGTCCGATAGCTCATTCAGGGACCCCGTAGTAACGCCCTGAAAAAGTGGATTTTCAGCACCAATTAAGGCCATTGCTTGGGCACCAAATGACCTATCGAGCCGAAACTTAGGATTCGGGGTCGCCTCACATAGGCCTACACATAATGTCAGAACTGGACCCGCAGCTATAACGTAACTATGTGTTTTAGGTTTTTTTATGGTTAAAATTGAAAGCACTGTGAATTATGGGCCTTCTCTGACATATGTGATAGTTGGCTTCTATACGAGTTGGAAAAAGTGGATTTGGTGTCAGATGCTATCAGTTTGGTGTCAGAATGACAACTAATTGACTGATGGACGCTGACTGCTGGGTGACGAGCAATGGAGATTAACCACAGTCACTGCCCGGCCATCCCGAGTTCATCGGGCCAGTCAATTATGCATTTCTGCAGTATTTTTGAGCATGCCTAAATTTGTGATGCTAAATGCCCATTAAATCATATTGCAAACGTAACGCGCTATATTGCAAACGTAACGTGCGTTTGCAATATGATTCAACAGCAGAAAATATCACCAAAGTTGACATGATGAAATCAACACAATGAGCGACAGAGAGGAACCACAGTCACTGCCCGGCCATCCCCAGTTCATCAGGCCAGTCAATTATGCATTTCTGCAGTATTTTTGAGCATGCCACATTTGTGATACTAAATGCCCATTAAATCATATTGCAAACGTAACGCGCTATATTGCAAACGTAACGTGCGTTTGCAATATGACTCAACAGCAAAAATATCACCAAAGTTGACATGATGAAATCAACACAATGAGCGATAGAGAGGAACCACAGTCACTGCCCGGCCATCCCCAGTTCATCGGGACAGTCAATTTTGCATATCTTTAGTGTTTTTGAGCATGCCAAATTCGTGATGTTGAGGCCCATTGAATCATATTGTAAATGCGCATCAGTGCACATGGTGACCCGAAATGGGTTACCAGGAGTAATTTTTTAGAAGGGTTTTAAATGCCTTTAGAGGGTGCAAGGGGTGCACGGTTGGGTAGGGAGCACCTTCCATCAGTGCCCATCCAGTATGGGGCGCCCCTAGTCATTTTGGACATTTTTCAAAAAAATTGCTAAAAAACGACAATCCCACTTCTCTCATGTCACCATCAAGCCATTGAGAGGAACCACAGTCACTGCCCGGCCATCCCCAGTTCATCGGGACAGTCAATTTTGCATATCTTTAGTGTTTTTGAGCATGCCAAATTCGTGATGTTGAGGCCCATTGAATCATATTGCAAATGCGCATCAGTGCACATGGTGACCCGAAATGGGTTACCAGGAGTAATTTTTTAGAATGGTTTTAAATGCCTTTAGAGGGTGCAAGGGGTGCACGGTTGGGTAGGGAGCACCTTCCATCAGTGCCCATCCAGTATGGGGCGCCCCTAGTCATTTTGGACATTTTTCAAAAAAAATTGCTAAAAAACGACAATCCCACTTCTCTCATGTCACCATCAAGCCATGGAGAGGAACCACAGTCACTGCCCGGCCATCACCAGTTCATCGGGACAGTTAATTTTGCATTTCTGCAGTGTTTTTAAGCATGCCAAATTCGTGATGTTGAGGCCCATTGAATCATATTGCAAATGCGCATCAGTGCACATGGTGACCCGAAATGGGTTACCAGGAGTAATTTTTTAGAAGGCTTTTAAATGCCTTTAGAGGGTGCAAGGGGTGCACGGTTGGGTAGGGAGCACCTTCCATCAGTGCCCATCCAGTATGGGGCGCCCCTAGTCATTTTGGACATTTTTCAAAAAAATTGCTAAAAAACGACAATCCCACTTCTCTCATGTCACCATCAAGCCATGGAGAGGAACCACAGTCACTGCCCGGCCATCACCAGTTCATCGGGACAGTTAATTTTGCATTTCTGCAGTGTTTTTAAGCATGCCAAATTCGTGATGTTGAGGCCCATTGAATCATATTGCAAATGCGCATCAGTGCACATGGTGACCCGAAATGGGTTACCAGGAGTAATTTTTTAGAATGGTTTTAAATGCCTTTAGGGTGGTGCAAGGGGTGCACGGTTGGGTAGTGAGCACCTTCCATCAGTGCCCATCCAGTATGGGGCGCACCTAGTCATTTTGGACATTTTTCAAAAAAATTGCTAAAAAACGACAATCCCACTTCTCTCATGTCACCATCAAGCCATGGAGAGGAACCACAGTCACTGCCCGGCCATCACCAGTTCATCGGGACAGTCAATTATGCATTTCTGCAGTGGTTTTGAGCATGCCAAAGTTGTGATGCTAAATGCCCATTGCATCATATTGCAAACGTAACACGCAATATTGCAAATGTAACGCGCATTTGCAACATGATTCAACAGAAAAAAATATCACCAAAGTTGACATGATGAAATCAACACAACGAGCGATCGAGAGGAACCACAGTCACTGCACGGCCATCCCCAGTTCATCGGGACAGTCAATTATGCATTTCTGCAGTGGTTTTGAGCATGCCACATTTGTGATGCTAAATGCCCATTGAATCATATTGCAAACGTAACATGGAATATTGCAAATGTAACGCGCATTTGCAACATGATTCAACAGCAAAAAACATCACCAAAGTTGACATGATGAAATCAACACAACGAGCGATGGAGAGGAACCACAGTCACTGCACGGCCATCCCCAGTTCATCGGGACAGTCAATTATGCATTTCTGCAGTGGTTTTGAGCATGCCACATTTGTGATGCTAAATGCCCATTGAATCATATTGCAAACGTAACATGGAATATTGCAAATGTAACGCGCATTTGCAACATGATTCAACAGCAAAAAACATCACCAAAGTTGACATGATGAAATCAACACAACGAGCGATGGAGAGGAACCACAGTCACTGCACGGCCATCCCCAGTTCATCGGGACAGTCAATTATGCATTTCTGCAGTGGTTTTGAGCATGCCAAAGTTGTGATGCTAAATGCCAATTGAATCATATTGCAAATGCGCATCCGTGTATTTGCAATATGATTCAACAGCAAAAAATGTCACCAAAGGTGACATGATGAAATCAACACAACGAGCGATGGAGAGGAACCAGGAGCGTTCCTGAGGTCCTCCCGATCTGTGCAAGCCAACCTTGACCCTGTGGCATTAACCCTTCACAGTGAAAAGAAGGTGTTTAGATCAAACTGTGTGCAATGACTTCTCTCCCCATAGGAACACATAGACTATTCTCCAAAATTCAACCTGAAGCCTATGTGGGTTATGAATGCCTTATGAACCTGTCTTCTACAACAATCCATCAGGCTACTGTGAGGTCTACCTGTGTCGATTCTAAGGTTCCTGTGACAACTGGAAGTGGTTAAAAACACCCAAGAGCTATTGTCATATTAAGTGCGCATAGTGAAAATCACGCAACTCAACCATCTGTTACTCAGTCAATTCTTAAGGTAGAGACTTCTTATTCAGGATTCTGTTTATGTCTACCCCAAAGACAACGTGTGTGAAGCAACAGCTTCCTGTGACAACCGGAAGTGGTTAAAAACACCCAAGAGCTATTGTCATATTGCCACCTGCAGATAGTGAAAATCACGCAACTCAACCATCTGTTACTCAGTCAATTTTTAAGGTAGAGACTTCTTATTCAGGATTCTGTTTATATGTACCCCAAAGACAACGTGTGTGAAGCAAGAGCTTCCTGTGACAACCGGAAGTGGTTAAAATCACCCAAGAGCCATTGTCATATTACGTGCGCATAGTGAAAATCACGCAACTCAACCATCTGTTACTCAGTCAATTCTTAAGGTAGAGACTTCTTATTCAGGATTCTGTTTATATGTACCCCAAGGACAACGTGTGTGAAGCAATAGCTTCCTGTGACAACGGGAAGTGGTTAAAACAGCCTAGAGCTATTGTCATATGGTCAACCTGCATATAGTGAAAATCACGCAACTCAACCATCTGTTTCTCAGTCAATTCTTAAGGTAGAGACTTCTTATTCAGGATTCTGTTTATGTCTACCCCAAAGACAACGTGTGTGAAGCAACAGCTTCCTGTGACAACCGGAAGTGGTTAAAAACACCCAAGAGCTATTGTCATATTGCCACCTGCAGATAGTGAAAATCACGCAACTCAACCATCTGTTACTCAGTCAATTCTTAAGGTAGAGACTTCTTATTCAGGATTCTGTTTCTGTCTACCCCAACGACAACGTGTGTGAAGCAAGAGCTTCCTGTGACAACCGGAAGTGGTTAAAATCACCCAAGAGCCATTGTCATATTACGTGCGCATAGTGAAAATCACGCAACTCAACCATCTGTTACTCAGTCAATTCTTAAGGTAGAGACTTCTTATTCAGGATTCTGTTTATATGTACCCCAAGGACAACGTGTGTGAAGCAAGAGCTTCCTGTGACAACCGGAAGTGGTTAAAATCACCCAAGAGCCATTGTCATATTACGTGCGCATAGTGAAAATCACGCAACTCAACCATCTGTTACTCAGTCAATTCTTAAGGTAGAGACTTCTTATTCAGGATTCTGTTTATATGTACCCCAAGGACAACGTGTGTGAAGCAATAGCTTCCTGTGACAACGGGAAGTGGTTAAAACAGCCTAGAGCTATTGTCATATGGTCAACCTGCATATAGTGAAAATCACGCAACTCAACCATCTGTTTCTCAGTCAATTCTTAAGGTAGAGACTTCTTATTCAGGATTCTGTTTATGTCTACCCCAAAGACAACGTGTGTGAAGCAACAGCTTCCTGTGACAACCGGAAGTGGTTAAAAACACCCAAGAGCTATTGTCATATTGCCACCTGCAGATAGTGAAAATCACGCAACTCAACCATCTGTTACTCAGTCAATTCTTAAGGTAGAGACTTCTTATTCAGGATTCTGTTTCTGTCTACCCCAAAGACAACGTGTGTGAAGCAAGAGCTTCCTGTGACAACCGGAAGTGGTTAAAAACACCCAAGAGCTATTGTCATATTGCCACCTGCAGATAGTGAAAATCACGCAACTCAACCATCTTTTACTCAGTCAATTCTTAAGGTAGAGACTTCTTATTCAGGATTCTGTTTATGTCTACCCCAAAGACAACGTGTGTGAAGCAAGAGCTTCCTGTGACAACCGGAAGTGGTTAAAATCACCCAAGAGCTATTGTCATATTACGTGCGCATAGTGAAAATCACGCAACTCAACCATCTGTTTCTCAGTCAATTCTTAAGGTAGAGACTTCTTATTCAGGATTCTGTTTATGTCTACCCCAAAGACAACATGTGTTGAGTAAGAACTTCCTGTGACAACGGGAAGTGGTTAAAACAGCCTAGAGCTATTGTCATATTAAGTGCGCATAGTGAAAATCACGCAACTCAACCATCTGTTTCTCAGTCAATTCTTAAGGTAGAGACTTCTTATTCAGGATTCTGTTTATGTCTACCCCAAAGACAACGTGTGTGAAGCAACAGCTTCCTGTGACAACCGGAAGTGGTTAAAAACACCCAAGAGCTATTGTCATATTGCCACCTGCAGATAGTGAAAATCACGCAACTCAACCATCTGTTACTCAGTCAATTCTTAAGGTACAGACTTCATATTCAGGATTCTGTTTATGTCTACCCCAAAGACAACGTGTGTGAAGTAAGAGCTTCCTGTGACAACCGGAAGTTGTTAAAAACAGCCAAGAGCTATTGTCATATGGTCAACCTGCATATAGTGAAAATCACGCAACTCAACCATCTGTTACTCAGTCAATTCTTAAGGTAGAGACTTCTTATTCAGGATTCTGTTTATGTCTACCCCAAAGACAACGTGTGTTGAGTAAGAACTTCCTGTGACAACGGGAAGTGGTTAAAACAGCCTAGAGCCATTGTCATTTGGTCAACCTGCATATAGTGAAAATCACGCAACTCAACCATCTGTTACTCAGTCAATTCTTAAGGTAGAGACTTCTTATTCATGATTCTGTTTATGTGTACCCCAAAGACAACGTGTGTGAAGCAAGAGCTTCCTGTGACAACCGGAAGTGGTTAAAATCACCCAAGTGCTATTGTCATATTACGTGCGCATAGTGAAAATCATGCAACTCAACCATCTGTTTCTCAGTCAATTCTTAAGGTAGAGACTTCTTATTCAGGATTCCGTTTATGTCTACCCCAAAGACAACGTGTGTGAAGCAAGAGCTTCCTGTGACAACCGGAAGTGGTTAAAATCACTCAAGAGCTATTGTCATATTACGTGCGCATAGTGAAAATCACGCAACTCAACCATCTGTTTCTCAGTCAATTCTTAAGGTAGAGACTTCTTATTCAGGATTCTGTTTATGTCTACCCCAAAGACAACGTGTGTTGAGTAAGAACTTCCTGTGACAACGGGAAGTGGTTAAAACAGCCTAGAGCTATTGTCATATGGACAACCTGCATATAGTGAAAATCACGCAACTCAACCATCTGTTACTCAGTCAATTCTTAAGGTAGAGACTTCTTATTCAGGATTCTGTTTATGTCTACCCCAAAGACAACGTGTGTGAAGCAACAGCTTCCTGTGACAACCGGAAGTGGTTAAAAACACCCAAGAGCTATTGTCATATTGCCACCTGCAGATAGTGAAAATCACGCAACTCAACCATCTGTTTCTCAGTCAATTCTTAAGGTAGAGACTTCTTATTCAGGATTCTGTTTATGTCTACCCCAAAGACAACGTGTGTTGAGTAAGAACTTCCTGTGACAACGGGAAGTGGTTAAAACAGCCTAGAGCTATTGTCATATGGACAACCTGCATATAGTGAAAATCACGCAACTCAACCATCTGTTACTCAGTCAATTCTTAAGGTAGAGACTTCTTATTCAGGATTCCGTTTATGTCTACCCCAAAGACAACGTGTGTGAAGCAAGAGCTTCCTGTGACAACCGGAAGTGGTTAAAATCACCCAAGAGCTATTGTCATATTACGTGCGCATAGTGAAAATCACGCAACTCAACCGTCTGTTTCTCAGTCAATTCTTAAGGTAGAGACTTCTTATTCAGGATTCCGTTTATGTCTACCCCAAAGACAACGTGTGTGAAGCAAGAGCTTCCTGTGACAACCGGAAGTGGTTAAAATCACCCAAGAGCTATTGTCATATTACGTGCGCATAGTGAAAATCACGCAACTCAACCGTCTGTTTCTCAGTCAATTCTTAAGGTAGAGACTTCTTATTCAGGATTCCGTTTATGTCTACCCCAAAGACAACGTGTGTGAAGCAAGAGCTTCCTGTGACAACCGGAAGTGGTTAAAATCACCCAAGAGCTATTGTCATATTACGTGCGCATAGTGAAAATCACGCAACTCAACCATCTGTTTCTCAGTCAATTCTTAAGGTAGAGACTTCTTATTCAGGATTCCGTTTATGTCTACCCCAAAGACAACGTGTGTGAAGCAAGAGCTTCCTGTGACAACCGGAAGTGGTTTAAAATAGCCTAGAGCTATTGTCATATTGCCACCTGCAGATAGTGAAAATCACGCAACTCAACCATCTGTTTCTCAGTCAATTCTTAAGGTAGAGACTTCTTATTCAGGATTCTGTTTCTGTCTACCCCAACGACAACGTGTGTGAAGCAAGAGCTTCCTGTGACAACCGGAAGTGGTTAAAAACACCCAAGAGCTATTGTCATATTACGTGCGCATAGTGAAAATCATGCAACTCAACCATCTGTTTCTCAGTCAATTCTTAAGGTAGAGACTTCTTATTCAGGATTCTGTTTATTTCTACCCCAAAGACAACGTGTGTGAAGCAACAGCTTCCTGTGACAACCGGAAGTGGTTAAAAACACCCAAGAGCTATTGTCATATTGCCACCTGCAGATAGTGAAAATCACGCAACTCAACCATCTGTTTCTCAGTCAATTCTTAAGGTAGAGACTTCATATTCAGGATTCTGTATATGCCTACCCCAAAGACAACGTGTGTCTATTCTTTTTGCAAAAAAAACAAAAACACACACACAATTTGGCCATAGGTACATAGTATGGGGCTTAGAGGCTTATACCGCCTTCAATAGTTACTTTCGTTCAAACGATTCAAGAACCGTCAGACCTAGAGCTCCGAAATTTTAGAAACCTGTTCTAGAGCTCAAGTCGATAGTGCACGGTGATTTATGGGGCTCTAGAAGGTTCTCTGACCGAGAAACCGCCTCGTACATTTGCAATATTTTCAATTCATTTTGAATATCACGGACATGGCGACATGTAGAAATGTCCCAGAGTCGCAAGACTAGGTGCATTGAAACCGCCTCGGCCCATAGAGACGGACCCCAATGTCTCTGTCCGATAGCTCATTCAGGGGCCCCGTAGTAACGCCCTGAAAAAGTGGATTTTCAGCACCAATTAGGCCATTGCTCGGGCACCGAATGACCTATCGAGCCGAAACTTGGGATTCGGGGTCGCCTCACATAGGCCTACACATAATGTCAGAGCTGGACCCGCAGCTATAACGTAACTATGTGTTTTAGGTTTTTTTATGGTTAAAATTGAAAGCACTGTGAATTATGGGCCTTCTCTGACATATGTGATAGTTGGCTTCTATACGAGTTGGAAAAAGTGGATTTGGTGTCAGATGCTATCAGTTTGGTGTCAAAATGACATCTAATTGACTGATGGACGCTGACTGCTGGGTGACGAGCAATGGAGAGGAACCACAGTCACTGCCCGGCCATCCCGAGTTCATCGAGCCAGTCAATAATGCATTTCTGCAGTATTTTTGAGCATGCCTAAATTTGTGATGCTAAATGCCCATTGAATCATATTGCAAACGTAACGCGCAATATTGCAAATGTAACGCGCATTTGCAAGATGATTCAACAGCAAAAAATATCACCAAAGTTGACATGATGAAATCAACACAACGAGCGATGGAGAGGAACCACAGTCACTGCACGGCCATCCCGAAGATCATCGGGCCAGTCAATTATGCATTCTGAGCATGTCAAATTCGTTAAAAATGTTAAAAGCAACAGAGTCCCACTTCTCCCTCATCATACATGACAAGTAGACCATCTGCGTTGATTGATGGCTCAACATAGGGATATATATCATTTGGGCAGTATAAATGCCATTTGGAACATGGTTCACTGACTTTTGGGTTTGGAAACCGACTTCCTATGATCGTACATGGCAAACGGACAAACATACTGATTTGGCACATTCAATACTTTCATACATGTATAATTGACAAAAAAAGAATTGGACATTTAATTTGCACATTTCTAATGGCATTTGGCAAAAAATATAAATATGTGACTTTTGACTTCCTATGAAATCATATTCCAAATGCACAAATCATATGCCTTATGCACAAGCAAATATGTCACTTTTGACTTCCTATGAAATCATATTCCAAATGCACAAAACATATTCCAAATGCCTTATGCACAAGCAAAAACAACCCAAAAAATTATGTCAATAAAATATGTCAAAAGTATGTCCATACAGCTCTTATACATGTGTAATTGACATAAAAATCAAAAAAAATTCGAAAAACGGTCCAGAAACCACTTTTTTAGGGTTGAAAAGTTTTCAAAAAATATGTCATTTTTTCAAAATTTGACACTTGGGACTTGAATTGTGTTACATTTGCAATATGAAAATTCACTGCGGAGAGCTCTAGCTATCTTTTGGATATTTGCTGTAATTTGGCACTTGCAATACTTCCACAAGTGACAAAAAAAAGCATTGGATATGTCATTTTGCAAAAAAAATGAAAAAAAAAATGTCACTTTTTTCCTATGAAATCATATTCAAAATGCACAAATCATATGCCTTGCGCACAAGCAAAAGCAACCCAAAAAACGACATCAATAAAAAACGTCAGAAGCATGTTCATACAGCTCTTATACATGTGTAATTGACATAACAATCGAAAAAAATTCGAAAAACGGTCCAGAAACCACTTTTTTACAAGATGCTACGTTTTCAAAAAAAATATCATTTTATCAAAATCTGAGACTTGGGTAAGAATTGGGTATCATTTGCTGTATGAAAAACCAAGGTGGAGCACGCTCGCCATCTAAAGGAAATTTGGGGTGTTACAATTGGCAATTGCCATCGGAAAATTGCCATATGATTGGCCCGGAGATGGGCCGATTTGGGTGGTTATTTCAATCGTGTGTATGATTCGTGCTATGCCAATATGTTGCCATGTTATTTTGTCCAAATCAGGGGGGTAATCCCTTACTGAGTGGATAGGAACATTAGCCTGCTGGCCTTACTGAGTGGATAGGAACATTAGCCTGCTGGCCTTACTGAGTGGATAGGAACATTAGCCTGCTGGCCTTACTGAGTGGACAGGAACATTAGCCTGCTGGCCTTACTGAGTGGACAGGAAAATTAGCCTGCTGGCCTTACTGAGTGGACAGGAACATTAGCCTGCTGGCCTTACTGAGTGGATAGGAACATTAGCCTGCTGGCCTTACTGAGTCGATAGGAACATTAGCCTGCTGGCCTTACTGGGTCTATAGGAACATTAACCTGCTGGCCTTACTGAGTGGATAGGAACATTAGCCTGCTGGCCTTACTGAGTGGACAGGAACATTAGCCTGCTGGCCTTACTGAGTCTATAGGAACATTAGCCTGCTGGCCTTACTGGGTGGATAGGAACATTAGCCTGCTGGCCTTACTGAGTCGATAGGAACATTAGCCTGCTGGCCTTACTGAGTCGATAGGAACATTAGCCTGCTGGCCTTACTGGGTGGATAGGAACATTAGCCTGCTGGCCTTACTGAGTGGATAGGAACATTAGCCTGCTGGCCTTACTGAGTGGATAGGAACATTAGCCTGCTGGCCTTACTGAGTCGATAGGAACATTAGCCTGCTGGCCTTACTGAGTGGATAGGAACATTAGCCTGCTGGCCTTACTGAGTGGATAGGAACATTAGCCTGCTGGCCTTACTGGGTGGATAGGAACATTAGCCTGCTGGCCTTACTGAGTGGACAGGAACATTAGCCTGCTGACCTTACTGAGTGGATAGGAACATTAGCCTGCTGGCCTTACTGAGTGGATAGGAACATTAGCCTGCTGGCCTTACTGAGTGGATAGGAAATTAGCCTGCTGGCCTTACTGGGTGGATAGGAACATTATCCTGCTGGCCTTACTGGGTCGATAGGAACATTATCCTGCTGGCCTTACTGAGTGGATAGGAACATTAGCCTGCTGGCCTTACTGGGTGGATAGGAACATTAGCCTGCTGGCCTTACTGAGTGGACAGGAACATTAGCCTGCTGGCCTTACTGAGTGGATAGGAACATTAGCCTGCTGGCCTTACTGAGTGGATAGGAACATTAGCCTGCTGGCCTTACTGAGTGGATAGGAAATTAGCCTGCTGGCCTTACTGGGTGGATAGGAACATTATCCTGCTGGCCTTACTGGGTCGATAGGAACATTATCCTGCTGGCCTTACTGAGTGGATAGGAACATTAGCCTGCTGGCCTTACTGAGTCGATAGGAACATTAGCCTGCTGGCCTTACTGGGTCGATAGGAACATTAGCCTGCTGGCCTTTCTGGGTGGATAGGAACATTAGCCTGCTGGTCTTACTGAGTGGATAGGAACATTAGCCTACTGGCCTTACTGAGTGGATAGGAACATTAGCCCCAGCTATTTAGGAGGGATATCACACCTGGCACAAACTATTGTCTAGTTGTGTTTTTCCTGCTGAGGGGTGCCCTATGCCTGCGCCCAGAGGGGAGTAGTTTATAGTCCGGGTACAGGGGGTGACTTGGGTCTAAAATGATTTTGTGAGCCTTGCAGAGGGCCCTGACCTTAAAGATCTCATCCAGGCCTGTCTGTTTGACTCCCAGTACCTTGCAGAGGGCCCTGACCTTACAGATCTCATCCAGGCCTGTCTGTTTGACTCCCAGTACCTTGCAGAAGGCCCTGACCTTACAGATCTCATCCAGGCCTGTCTGTTTGACTCCCAGTACCTTGCAGAGGGCCCTGACCTTACAGATCTCATCCAGGCCTGCCTGTTTGACTCCCAGTACCTTGCAGAGGGCCCTGACCTTACAGATCTCACCCAGGCCTGTCTGTTTGACTCCCAGTACCTTGCAGAGGGCCCTGACCTTACAGATCTCATCCAGGCCTGTCTGTTTGACTCCCAGTACCTTGCAGAGGGCCCTGACCTTACAGATCTCATCCAGGCCTGTCTGTTTGACTCCCAGTACCTTGCAGAGGGCCCTGACCTTACAGATCTCATCCAGGTCTGTCTGTTTGACTCCCAGTACCTTGCAGAGGGCCCTGACCTTACAGATCTCATCCAGGCCTGTCTGTTTGACTCCCAGTACCCTGCAGAGGGCCCTGACCTTAAAGATCTCATCCAGACCTGTCTGTTTGACTCCCAGTACCTTGCTGAGGGTCCTGACCTTAACAATCTCATCCAGGCCTGTCTGTTTGACTCCCAGTACCTTGCAGAAGGCCCTGACCTTACAGATCTCATCCAGGCCTGTCTGTTTGACTCCCAGTACCTTGCAGAGGGCCCTGACCTTACAGATCTCATCCAGGCCTGTCTGTTTGACTCCCAGTACCTTGCAGAGGGCCCTGACCTTAAACATCTCATCCAGGCCTGTCTGTTTGACTCCCAGTACCTTGCAGAGGGCCCTGACCTTACAGATCTCATCCAGACCTGTCTGTTTGACTCCCAGTACCTTGCAGAGGGCCCTGACCTTACAGATGTCATCCAGACCTGTCTGTTTGACTCCCAGTACCTTGCAGAGGGCCCTGACCTTACAGATCTCATCCAGGCCTGTCTGTTTGACTCCCAGTACCTTGCAGAGGGCCCTGACCTTACAGATCTCATGCAGACCTGTCTGTTTGACTCCCAGTACCTTGCAGAGGGCCCTGACCTTAAAGATCTCATCCAGGCCTGTCTGTTTGACTCCCAGTACCTTGCAGAGGGCCCTGACCTTACAGATCTCATCCAGGCCTGTCTGTTTGACTCCCAGTACCTTGCAGAGGGCCCTGACCTTACAGATCTCATCCAGACCTGTCTGTTTGACTCCCAGTACCTTGCAGAGGGCCCTGACCTTACAGATCTCATCCAGGCCTGTCTGTTTTACTCCCAGTACCTTGCAGAGGGCCCTGACCTTACAGATCTCATCCAGACCTATCTGTTTGACTCCCAGTACCTTGCAGAGGGCCCTGACCTTACAGATCTCATCCAGACCTGTCTGTTTGACTCCCAGTACCTTGCAGAGGGCCCTGACCTTACAGATCTCATCCAGGCCTGTCTGTTTGACTCCCAGTACCTTGCAGAGGGCCCTGACCTTACAGATCTCATGCAGACCTGTCTGTTTGACTCCCAGTACCTTGCAGAGGGCCCTGACCTTAAAGATCTCATCCAGGCCTGTCTGTTTGACTCCCAGTACCTTGCAGAGGGCCCTGACCTTACAGATCTCATCCAGGCCTGTCTGTTTGACTCCCAGTACCTTGCAGAGGGCCCTGACCTTACAGATCTCATCCAGGCCTGTCTGTTTGACTCCCAGTACCTTGCAGAGGGCCCTGACCTTACAGATCTCATCCAGGCCTGTCTGTTTGACTCCCAGTACCTTGCAGAGGGCCCTGACCTTACAGATCTCATCCAGGCCTGTCTGTTTGACTCCCAGTACCTTGCAGAGGGCCCTGACCTTACAGATCTCATCCAGGCCTGTCTGTTTGACTCCCAGTACCTTGCATGCTGTGGTGATAATCCCTCTCAGCATATTTCTCTGGCTGACAGTGGCATTCCCAAACCAACAAACAATACAAAAAGTTAAAATACTTTCAATGAAAGATTTGTAAAACAGAGTCAGTATAGTACAGTCAACATTAAAAGATCCCAGCTTTTTGAGAAAGTACAGTCTCTGTTGACTCTTTTTGTAGATCAGATCTGTACATTTACTCCACTGAAGCTTATTGTCCAAAAGGACACCCAGATATTTGTTTTCCTCTACAATCTCTACATTCTGACCTCTGATAGATGTTGCAGAGGTAATGGACAAAGCGTTGAGTGTATACGATTCCTTTAGCCTGGTAGTAACTTATAGTAACCATATACTGTGTGTGTGTGTGTGTGTTGCAGGGGGCCCGTGTATGGGTCAAGGAGAAGGAGCAGCTGGTCCCCTCTACTGTCAGCTCCTGTGGAGACGGAACCCTGGTCCTCACTACCGACTATGGAGAGGTACGACACACACACACACACACACACACACACACACACACACACACACACACACACAAATTCATCACAAAGATCTGCAGCAATTGATGCTAGCCTTGCTAGTATTGCATGCTCACACACACACACACACACACACTCTCTCTCAGACATGGTTTTAACGGACGGTTTACAGTGTTAGTCATTTGGGCCATGTCAGTGTTAGTCATTTGGGCCAGGTCAGTGTTAGTCATTTGGGCCATGTCAGTGTTAGTCATTTGGGCCATGTCAGTGTTAGTCATTTGGGCCATGTCAGTGTTAGTCATTTGGGCCATGTCAGTGTTAGTCATTTGGGCCATGTCAGTGTTAGTCATTTGGGCCATGTCAGTGTTAGTCATTTGGGCCATGTCATTGTTAGTCATTTGGGCCATGTCAGTGTTGCTGGTCTTCCTGTGGTCTAGTTATCCTGGCCCACTTTCTCCTCTCATCCATATTCAAATGTTCATCTCTGACATATATTCCCTACAAGGAACGGCTAGAAACGCTAGCATCACACACACACACACTCACTCACACACACACACAGATACACACATATATAAAGCTGTTGTCCTGCCCAGCTCACCACCACTGGCCAAAAAAATTGAATTAAATGTTTGTTTTAATCTAATTAAGAATGTGTGTATAATTTCCCCCCACCTACACACACACACACACACACACACACACACACACACACACACAGCTCTGTGGATGTAATGGCTTTTGATGGTTGTTGTAGAGTGTGTTTGGCTCCAGGTGGCAGGGTTTACATTGAGCTAATAATGATGGTTGTTGTAGAGTGTGTTTGGCTCCAGGTGGCAGGGTTTACATTGAGCTAATAATAGTACTCTGGTTTTCCTTCCAGGATACATACAGTTGAAGTCGGAAGTTTACATACATCTTAGCCAAATACATTTAAACTCAGTTTTTCACAATTCCTGACATTTAATCCCAGTAAAAATTCCCTGTTTTAGGTCAGTTAGGATCACCACTTTATTTTAAGAATGTGAAATGTCAGTATAATAGTAGAGAGAATGATTTATTTCAGATTTTATTTCTTTCATCACATTCCCAGTGGGTCAGAAGTTTACATACACTCAATTAGTATTTGGTAGTATTGCCTTTAAATTGTTTAACTTGGGTCAAACGTTTCAGGTAGCCTCCCACAAGCTTCCCACAATAATTTGGGTGAATTTTGGCCCATTCCTCCTGACAGAGCTGATGTAACAGAGCTGATGTAAGCTTTTTCAGTTCTGCCCACACATTTTCTATAGGATTGAGGTCATGGCTTTGTGATGGCCACTCCAATACCTTGACTTAGTTGTCCTTAAGCCATTTTGCCACAACTTTGGAAGTATGCTTGGGGTCATTGTACATTTGGAAGACCCATTTGCGACCAAGCTTTAACTTCCTGACTGATGTCTTGAGATGTTGTTTCAATATATCCACATAATTTTCTTCCTAATGATGCCATCTATTTTGTGAAGTGCACCAGTCCCTCCTGCAACAAAGCACCCCCACAACATGATGCTGCCACCCCCGTGCTTCACGGTTGGGATGGTGTTCTTCGGCTTGCAAGCCTCCCCCTTTTTCCTCCAAACATAACGATGGTCATTATGGCCAAACAGTTCTATTTTTGTTTCATCAGACCAGAGGACATTTCTCCAAAAAGTACGATCTTTGTCCCCATGTGCAGTTGCAAAACGTAGTCTGGATTTTTTATGGCGGTTTTGGAGCAATGGCTTCTTCCTTGCTGAGCGGCCTTTCAGGTTATGTCGATATAGGACTCGTTTTACTGTGGATATCGATACTTTTGTACCTGTTTCCTCCAGCATTTTCACAAGGTCCCTTGCTGTTGTTCTGGGATTGATTTGCACTTTTCGCACCAAAGTACGTTCATCTCTAGGAGACAGAACGCGTCTCCTTCCTGAGCGGTATGATGGCTGCATGGTCCCATGGTGTTTATATTTGCGTACTATTGTTTGTACAGATGAACGTGGCTGATTACTTTTGATTTTCCCATGATGTCAAGCAATGAGGCACTGAGTTTGAAGGTAGGCCTTGAAATACATCCACAGGTACACCTCCAATTGACTCAAATTATGTCAATTAGCCTATCAGAAGCTTCTAAAGCCATGACATAATTTTCTGGAATTTTCCAAGCTGTTTAAAGGCACAGTCAACTTAGTGTATGTAAACTTCTGACCCACTGGAATTGTGATACAGTGAATTATAAGTGAAATAATCTGTGTGTAGAGATGGAGATTCTCCATTGAGTTTGCTTTGAGTCCAGGACTAGGCTTCATCTGTTTCGGGGAAAGCGCCCCTTAAGGTTCAGGGAGGGTAGAGTACGTTATAGTTAGCTTTTGTATGTCTAATGACATCATTAAAGAGACGACACTTGGTGAAATGAATGCAACTGACTTACAGTGTTGCCATCAATCAACCGCGTTCGAAAACGGATTTGTGCCGGAGTATCTGATCCTAGATCTGTGTTGAAGCCAGCTAACTATGGGATGGGGAACGTCATGCTCGGTTACCATGGAAACGGAGAGTCACAGTGGAGGGATTCTCTGAATGTGTTCGTCTGTGATTGGCTGGCGGTGTCATCACATGGATGCATGTGGATGCACACTGGATTTTGGCTTCCATCTCTGTGTCTGTGAGAACATCACACTGGATACACACACACACACACACACACACACACACACACACACACACACACACACACACACACAACCACACAACCACACACACAACCACACACACACACACACACACACGGTATACTAGTAACTGTGGGTCACATTGATTTGTTGGTCATAACGTAGGAAGATCAATGCACTCTAAATGCGTGTGTATGTGTTTTGGTGTGTGTCTATGTGTGTGTGTGTACGTGTGCATGTGCGTGTGTGAGGGGTACTGCTCAGTCGCTACAAAGAGTTAGACATATTCTCGACACACACACCCATACACACATACACATGTGAACACACACACACACACACACACACACACAGGCTGTGTTAGAGCTGGGTTATACAGAGAGATAGTAATGTGACCTGGATTTCAGAGGCTAGCGGGAAAGCTGCAGTGAGAGCTCACGTGAGTACAGGATACGCTCCAGGGACCAGTCCACACACACACACACACACACACACACCACACACACACACCACACACACCACACACACACCACACACACACACACACACCACACACACACACACACACACACACACACCACACACACACCACACACACACACACACACACACACACATACACACACACACACACACACACCACACACACACACACACACACACACACACACACACACATCTGGATAGACAACCACATGAACACATACACACCTGCACCTGTAGAGTCTTCTGTTGTTTCTCTCCATCTCTCTCTCTTTCCCTCTCTCTTTCTCTCTCTCTTTCCCTGTCTCTTTCTCTCTCTCACATACACTCATATTAGGCTCTCTTAATCCACATCACTCTGCAGTTCACAGTGCAGTGAGAGAGAGATGCAGTGTACACCTCTCTCTCCTATCTCTCTCTCTTTCTCTATCTCTCTCTATCTCTCTCTCTTTCTCTCCCACTCTATCTCTCTCTCCCACTCTCTCCCTCTCTATCTCTCTCTCTTTCTCTCTCTCCCTCTCTCTCCCTCTCTATCTCTCTCTCCCTCTCTATCTCTCTATCTTTCTCTCCCTCTCTATCTATCTCTCTCTTTCTCTCCCTCTCTATCTCTCTCTCTTCCTCTACCTCTCTCTCCCTCTCTATCTCTCTCTCTTTCTCTACCTCTCTCTCTCTCTTTCTCTCTATATATGTTTCTCCCTCCACCATTTACAACCAGAGACACAAATTAGACTAAGTTAACCATGCTCCACTTCTCTCTCTCCCTCTCTCATTCTCTCTTCTTCACTTGCTCTGTCTTTCATTCTTGGCTCGTTCTCTCTCTCCTCTTTTTGTCTCTCTCATCATCCATTTTTAAACTATCCTAGTGTAGAAGATGTGGGGGGTTCTGCTGTGTGTGTGTGTGTGTGTGTGTGTGTGTGTGTGTGTGTGTGTGTGTGTGTGTGTGTGTGTGTGTGTGTGTGTGTGTGTGTGTGTGTGTGTGTGTGTGTGTGTGTGTTATTTAAAGCACACCAGAGGGCAAAAGAACAGAAGGAGACGTTTTATTCAAAACATGTTTTTACTCCTCTAGCCTGTTTTTGTTAGTGACATACAGTACTTCTACTGGCTCTTACTCAACAGTCTGAACACACACACACACACACACACACACACACACACACACTGACCATTCACACAGGGAGCAGGGCTCGAGATTCAATCTGAAAGAGAGAAGGAGTGGGGGAAGGGGAAAGGAGAGAGGGAGGAGAGGGAGGAGAGGTAGCAGGGCCAAGGAGAGAAATTCATGTTGAAGGGGAGGGGAGGCAGAGGGAGGAAGAGATGAAAAGAAAGGAGGGATAGAAAGAAACGGGAGAGGGATAAAGAGAGGGTAGGAAATGGACCCAGGGACTAAGAACTGAGGAAGATAGGAGAGTCTATATGCAGAGGAACAGAGAGAGAGGGTGAAGAGGGAGAAAAGAGAGAGGGGGAGAGTGGATTTATAGAAGAATATAGTGAGAGAGAGAGGAGGGAAGAGATTTAGCCGAAGCTAATGGACTAGTATAATCTGTGAAAGCGGCCCTCTCTAGTGTGTGTGTGTGTGTGTGTGTGTGTGTGTGTGTCGAGGATACTCTTTGTAGCGACTGAGTTGTACCCCCTCGCACGCACATGCACACGTAGTACACACACACATACACACATACACACACACATTTAGAGTGCATTGATCTTCCTGCGTAATGATCAACAAATCAATGTGACCCACAGTTACTAGTATAGCGTGTGATTGTGAGTGTGTGTGTGTGTGTGTGTGTGTGTGTGTGTGTGTGTGTGTGTGTGTGTGTGTGTGTGTGTGTGTGTGTGTGTGTCTTTACTCCCTCTCTCTCTATGTTATCCAGTGTGATGTTCTCACAGACACAGAGATGGAAGCCAATCCAGTTATCTGATGGAATTAGTCACTTTAGTACATTACTCTTCCCAGTAAGACCATATAATCCTAATAATCCGATATTAGAGCGTGAGAGAGACCTAGACAGACTGAGAGGGGGGAGACAGAGAGAAAGAGAGAGAGACCTAGACAGACAGAGAGAGGGGAGACAGAGAGAAAGAGAGAGAGACCTAGACAGACAGAGAGGGGGGAGACAGAGAGAAAGAGAGAGAGACCTAGACAGACAGAGAGGGAGGAGACAGAGAGAAAGAGAGAGAGACCTAGACAGACAGAGAGGGAGGAGACAGAGAGAAAGAGAGAGACAAACAGAGAGGGGAGAGACAGACAGGGAGGGGAGAGACAGAGAGAGACCTAAATAGACAGAGAGGGGGAGAGACAGAGAGAGAGAGAGACCGAGAGAAAGAGAGAGAGACATAGACAGACAGAGAGGGGGGAGACAGAGAGAGAGAGACATAGTCAGACAGAGAGGGGAGAGACAGAGAGAGAGAGAGACAGAGAGGGGGAGAGACAGAGAGAGAGAGTGAGAGAGAGAGAGAGAGACATAGACAGACAGAGAGGGGCAAAAGAGAGAGAGAAAGAGAGACAGAAAGGGGGAGAGACAGAGAGAAAGAGAGAGACACAGACAGACAGAGAGGGGAGAGAGAGAGAGAGAGAGACAGACAGACAGACAGAGAGGGGGGAGAGAGAGACATAGACAGACAGAGATGGGGAGAAAGAGAGAGAGAAAGAGAGACAGAGAGGGGGAGAGACAGAGAGAAAGAGAGAGACACAGACAGACAGAGAGGGAGAGAGAGAGACAGACAGACAGAGAGGGGGGGAGAGAGAGAGAGACAGACAGAGAGGGAGGGAGAGAGAGAGAGAGAGACAGACAGAGAGGGAGGGAGAGAGAGAGAGACAGACAGACAGAGAGGGAGGGAGAGAGAGAGAGACAGACAGACAGACAGACAGACAGACAGACAGACAGACAGACAGACAGACAGAGATGGAGACAGACAGACAGACAGACAGACAGACAGACAGACAGACAGACAGACAGACGGGAGAGAGATACATTTAGAATATTTGGTGATGTGGCATTACACTACTACCTCCCTGGCACGACACACAATTTCTACAAGCTATTGTTGCTCTGTGTGTATACAATGTGTGTGTGTGTGTGTGTGTGTGTGTGTGTGTGTGTGTGTGTGTGTGTGTGTGTGTGTGTGTGTGTGTGTGTGTGTGTACAAGGTGTGTGTGTTATCTCCATATGTATGCAGCTGTGTGAGCCATGAATAACATGCGTGTGAACCCATAACACAACACATGGACAGGCATTTCTCTCTCTCTCTCTCTCTCTCACACACACACACACACACACACACACATACGGCTCGCACAGAGGCGTTCCTCTCCCATGCTGGGAAGGAGAGGAGAACGAGAGGGATGTGGGGATGACAGAGAGATATGGAGAGAGATGTGGGGATGACAGAGAGATATGGAGAGAGATGTGGGGATGACAGAGAGATATGGAGAGAGATGTGGGGATGACAGAGAGATATGGAGAGAGATGAGGCGATGACAGAGAGATATGGAGAGAGATGTGGGGATGACAGAGAGATATGGAGAGAGATGTGGGGATGACAGAGAGATATGGAGAGAGATGTGGGGATGACAGAGAGATATGGAGAGAGATGTGGGGATGACAGAGAGATATGGAGAGAGATGTGGGGATGACAGAGAGATATGGAGAGAGATGTGGGGATGACAGAGAGATATGGAGAGAGATGTGGGGATGACAGAGAGATATGGAGAGAGATGTGGGGATGACAGAGAGATATGGAGAGAGATGTGGGGATGACAGAGAGATATGGAGAGAGATGTGGGGATGACAGAGAGATATGGAGAGAGATGTGGGGATGACAAAGAGATATGGAGAGATATGGAGAGAGATGTGGGGATGACAAAGAGATATGGAGAGATATGGAGAGAGATGTGGGGATGACAGCGAGATATGGAGAGAGATGTGGGGATGACAGAGAGATATGGAGAGAGATGTGGGGATGACAGAGAGATATGGAGAGAGATGTGGGGATGACAGAGAGATACAGAGAGATGTGGGGATGACAGAGAGATATGGAGAGAGATGTGGGGATGACAGAGAGATATGGAGAGAGATGTGGGGATGACAGAGAGATATGGAGAGAGATGTGGGGATGACAGAGAGATATGGAGAGAGATGTGGGGATGACAGAGAGATATGGAGAGAGATGTGGGGATGACAGAGAGATATGGACAGAGATGTGGTGATGACAGAGAGATATGGAGAGAGATGTGGGGATGACAGAGAGATACGGAGAGAGATGTGGGGATGACAGAGAGATATGGAGAGAGATGTGGGGATGACAGAGAGATATGGAGAGAGATGTGGGGATGACAGAGAGATATGGAGAGAGATGTGGGGATGACAGAGAGATATGGAGAGAGACGTGGGGATGACAGAGAGATATGGAGAGAGATGTGGGGATGACAGAGAGATATGGAGAGAGATGTGGGGATGACAGAGAGACATGGAGAGAGATGAGGCGATGACAGAGAGATATGGAGAGAGATGTGGGGATGACAGAGAGATATGGAGAGAGACGTGGGGATGACAGAGAGATATGGAGAGAGACGTGGGGATGACAGAGAGATATGGAGAGAGATGTGGGGATGACAGAGAGATATGGAGAGAGATGTGGGGATGACAGAGAGACATGGAGAGAGATGAGGGGAGGACAGAGAGATATGGAGAGAGATGTGGGGAGGACAGAGAGATATGGAGGGAGATGAGGGGAGGACAGAAGGCTATGGAGTGTGTGTGTGTGTGTGTGTGTGTGTGTGTGTGTGTGTGTGTGTGTGTGTGTGTGTGTGTGTGTGTGTGTGGTGTGTGTATGGCTGTGCTGTTCTCTATGGCTTGTATAAAGAGAGTGAATAGATAAATAGATATGGGACATGGGAAGTCACAGCCGTACACTTAACGTAAGTACCATGTGTCAGGACCTCCAGGGAGGAACTAATGACGTGTGTGTATGTGTGTGTGTGTATGTGTGTGTGTGTGTGTGTGTGTGTGCGTGTGCATACCTTTGTGTCTACAGATGTTGGATCTTAATTTGAGCCAGTTTCACACAGCAGGAAAACAATCCTTCAGCAACAGGAAACGGAGCGTGGATTAACCAACACTCCTGTGCTCTTAGAAGTCAGCCTGGAGCATTAGGAGTACATATCTGGTCTCTCTCTCACACACACACACACACACACACACACACACACACACACACACGCTCAGGTGTGACTGTGCCCTATGACTGCATCCACCTCAGACCGGACACTGTACAATCCCCTTCAACAACCAACCAGACTTCTGGACTCTCCACTGAGTTGACATAAGAACATCCTGGGATTCTATAGGACTCCACTTCTGTTGTCAGATGAGACGTCAGCCATCAGTGGAATGACTGAAGGAGCTTTTCATGGAAATAACATGTCAATCATGTACTGTTACTGCATTATACTGCATTGTACTTCATTGTACTTCATTGTACTTCATTGTACTGTGCAGTGGCTATACTGATATGAGGGTGAGTCTAGGCTTGGACTCCTCACCCCCTCCTCTCCTCTCCTCCTCTCCTCTCCTTCATGACCACTGTTAGATGAAAGGACTGGTAGGTGTACATGGCCTACCAGACCAGGCATCATGGACAAAATGATCTCTCTCTCTCCCTCCTTCGGTCTCTTCTTCTTTTCCTCTCCCTCGTTCCACTGGGCTCCCTTCCCCTCTTCTCTCCAGTTGCCATGGAAACTGATGACATAGATGTGGGGGCTTGGCTCTTTCACATGCAGAAGGAAAGAGAGAGAGAGAGAGAGAGATTACACTACATGACCAATAGTATGTGGACACCTGCTCATCTCATTCCAAAATCATGGGCATTAATATGGAGTTGGTCCCCCTGATGTTGGGCGATTAGGCCTGGCTCGCAGTCGGCGTTCCAATTCAGCCCAAAGGTGTTCAATGGGGTTGAGGTCAGCGCTCTGTACAGGCCAGTCAAGTTCTTCCACATCGATCTCGACATACCATTTCTGTATGAACCTCGCTTTGTGCATTGTCATGCTGAAACAGGAAAGGACCTTCCCCAAACTGTTGCCACAAAGTTGGAAGCACAGAATCATCTAGAATGTCATTGTATGCGGTAGCTTTAAGATTTCCCTTCACTGGAACTAAGGTGCCTGAACCATGAAAAACAGCCCCTCAGCTGTCGTACTGCCAGATGGTGAAGCGTGATTCATCACTCCAGAGAACACGTTTCCACTGCTCCAGAGTCCAATAGCGACGACCTTTACACCACTCCAGCCGATGCTTGGCATTGCGTCATGATGATCTTAGGCTTGTGTGTGGCTGCTCGGCCATGGAAACACATTTCATGAAGCTCCTGATGAACAGGTCTTGTGCACTCGGCGGTCCCGTTCTGTGAGCTTGTGTGGCCTACCACTTCGCGGCTAAGCCGTTGTTGCTCATAGACGTTTCTACTTCACAATAACAGCACTTACAGTAGACCAGGGCAGCTCTAGCAGGGATGGAATTTGCCGAACTGACTTGTTGGAAAGGTGGCATCCTATGACGGTGCCACGTTGAAAGTCACTGAGCTCTTCAGTAAGGCCATTCTACTGTCAATGTTTGTCTATGGAGATTGCATGGCCGTGTGCTCAATTTTATACAGGTCAGCAACGGGTGTGGCTGAAATAGCCGAATCCACTCATTTGAAGGGGAGTTCGACATACTTTTGTATATATAGTGTAGATGGAATGAGATGAGTTTATTAGTGACACAGGGTTTGAGATGTAATGGCAGGGTACAGATGTAATGGCAGGGTGACAGATGTAATGGCAGGGTGACAGATGTAATGGCAGGGTGACAGATGTAATGGCAGGGTGACAGATGTAATGGCAGGGTACAGATGTAATGGCAGGGTGACAGATGTAATGGCAGGGTGACAGATGTAATGGCAGGGTGACAGATGTAATGGCAGGGTACAGATGTAATGGCAGGGTGACAGATGTAATGGCAGGGTACAGATGTAATGGCAGGGTGACAGATGTAATGGCAGGGGGACAGATGTAATGGCAGGGTGACAGATGTCATGGCAGGGTGGCAGATGTAATGGCAGGGTGACAGATGTAATGGCAGGGTGACAGATGTAATGGCAGGGTGACAGATGTCATGGCAGGGTGGCAGATGTAATGGCAGGGTGACAGATGTAATGGCAGGGGGACAGATGTAATGGCAGGGTGACAGATGTCATGGCAGCGTGGCAGATGTAATGGCAGGGTGACAGATGTAATGGCAGGGTGACAGATGTAATGGCAGGGTGACAGATGTAATGGCAGGGTGACAGATGTAATGGCAGGGTGACAGATGTAATGGCAGGGGGACAGATGTAATGGCAGGGTGACAGATGTAATGGCAGGGTGACAGATGTAATGGCAGGGTGACAGATGTAATGGCAGGGTGACAGATGTAATGGCAGGGTGACAGATGTAATGGCAGGGTGACAGATGTAATGGCAGGGTACAGATGTAATGGCAGGGTACAGATGTAATGGCAGGGTGACAGATGTAATGGCAGGGTGACAGATGTAATGGCAGGGTGACAGATGTAATGGCAGGGTGGCAGATGTAATGGCAGGGTGACAGATGTAATGGCAGGGTGACAGATGTAATGGCAGGGTGACAGATGTAATGGCAGGGTGGCAGATGTAATGGCAGGGTGACAGATGTAATGGCAGGGTGACAGATGTAATGGCAGGGTGACAGATGTAATGGCAGGGTTACAGATGTAATGGCAGGGTGACAGATGTAATGGCAGGGTGACAGATGTAATGGCAGGGTGGCAGGGTACAGAGCAGGTCAAGGAAAGAGAAGTGAATGAGAGGGTGTAGAATGTCTATAGAAGGAGCAGCAGGGGGACGGAGGTTTTTGTTGCATCATAATGTCCCTGAAAAGAGAAACTAGTCTGCTCATCTCTCTGTGTCTGTGTTAAGGACATGGTATACATGGGTATTTACCAACCCATTGTACTATGGGCCAACGCAACAACAATAAACCAGTGGAAGGGCCTTAACAACACACCCTCAATACACCAGTGGAAGGGCCTTAGCAACACACCCTCAATACACCAGTGTCTTAGCAACACACCCTCAATACACCAGTGGAAGGGCCTTAGCAACACACCCTCAATACACCAGTGGAAGGGCCTTAGCAACACACCCTCAATACACCAGTGGAAGGGCCTTAGCAACACACCATCAATACACCAGTGGAAGGGCCTTAGCAACACACCCTCAATACACCAGTGGAAGGGCCTTAGCAACACACCCTCAATACACCAGTGGAAGGGCCTTAGCAACACACCCTCAATACACCAGTGGAAGGGCCTTAGCAACACACCCTCAATACACCAGTGGAAGGGCCTTAGCAACACACCCTCAATACACCAGTGGAAGGGCCTTAGCAACACACCCTCAATACACCAGTAAAAGGGCCTTAGCAACACACCTTCAATACACCAGTGGTGATCATTTCCTGTTCAAGGAATTGCAAGAACTGAAAATACCTCTCTTTCTCAATTCATGAATTGGAATTTAATTGAAATGAGACTAAATGTCATTAACTCCAACTGTGCAGTATTTACCTTTGCATCTGTAATATGTATCCCCTCTTTCTCTCTCTCTATCTCTCTCCACTCCTCCCTCTCTCTATCTCTCTCCACTCCTCCCTCCCTCTCTCTCACTCTCTCTCTCTCTCTACTCCTCCCTCCCTCTCTCTCACTCTCTCTCTCTCTCTACTCCTCCCTCCCTCTCTATCTATCTCTCTCCACTCCTCCCTCCCTCTCTCTCTCTCTCTCTACTCCTCCCTCCCTCTCTCTCTATCTCTCTCTACTCCTCCCTCCCTCTCTCTATCTCTCTCCACTCTTCCCTCTCTCTCTCTATCTCTCTCCACTCCTCCCTCCCTCCCTCTCTCTCTCTCTCTCTCTCTCTACTCCTCCCTCCCTCTCTTTCTCTCTCTCTACTCCTCCCTCCCTCTCTATCTATCTCTCTCTACTCCTCCCTCCCTCTCTCTATCTCTCTCCACTCTTCCCTCTCTCTCTCTCTCTCTCCACTCCTCCCTCCCCTCTCTCTCTCTCTCTCTCTCTCTACTCCTCCCTCCCTCTCTATCTATCTCTATCTATCTCTCTCTACTCCTCCCTCCCTCTCTCTCTCTCTCTCTCTATTTCTCTCCACTCCTCCCTCCCTCTCTCTCTCTCTCTCTCTCTCTCTCTCTACTCCTCCCTCCCTCTCTATCTATCTCTCTCTACTCCTCCCTCCCTCTCTATCTATCTCTATCTATATCTCTCTACTCCTCCCTCCCTCTCTCTCTCTCTCTCTCTCTACTCCTCCCTCCCTCTCTCTCTCTCTCTCTATTTCTCTCCACTCCTCCCTCCCTCTCTCTCTCTATCTATCTCTCTCTACTCCTCCCTCCCTCTCTATCTATCTCTATCTATCTCTCTCTACTCCTCCCTCCCTCTCTATCTATCTCTATCTATATCTCTCTACTCCTCCCTCCCTCTCTCTCTCTCTTTCTCTTTACTCCTCCCTCCCTCTCTATCTATCTCGATCTATATCTCTCTACTCCTCCCTCCCTCTCTATCTATCTTTCTCCACTCCTCTCTCTCTCTGCCCCCCCCCGTCCTCTCTAGGTGTTGTATCTCCAGCAGGCCGAGGTGACTAGAGAGAGAGTGTACGCTATGCATCAGTCCAGTATAGATGGAGTGGAGGACATGTCCACTCTGGCAGAACTACACGAAGCTGCCATCATGCACAACCTCTACCAGCGCTACCAGAAAGACAGCATCTATGTAAGTCACACACTAACACACACACACACACTAACACACACACACGTGCACGCACACACTCGTGCGTGTGCTATACAATGGATGCCTCCCTTCCTCTTCCGGTAATCTCCTGGCTAAAGGCTTTTGACTGGAAACACAAATCAGCTTATATCATCTCTTCTTCTGTCCGTGTGTGTGTGTGTGTGCGTGTGTGTGCGCACGTGTGTGTGTGTGTGTGTGTGCGTGCGTGTGTGTGTGTGTGTGCGTGCGTTTGTGTGTGTGTGCGTGTGTGCGTGTGTGTGTGGGTGTGTGGGTGTGCGTGTGTGTGTGTGTGTGTGTGCGTGTGTGCGCATGTGTGTGTGCGTGTGGGTGTGTGTGTGTGTGCGCGCGTGTGTGTGTGTGCGTGTGTGCGCGTGTGTGTGTGTGCGTGTGTGCGTGTGTGTGTGCGTGTGTGTGTGGGTGTGTGTCTGGGGAGGTGGTCTATAAATTACACACTCTTGCATGGTTACTAGCTAAGTAGTTCACATCTGCTTTACTGGCACCCAGCCTCAGCCCTTCTACCCATAATGCACCTCTCTACAGTAGTAGACAACAGTACTGTGTTATCCCCTAAATAGGAGCTAGATTTGATATCATTAATTGACAGGCAGACAGACACAGAAGACAGGAAGATGGCTTAAAGGACACAGAGACACAGAGTGACCTAGCGTAGGTGATGAAACACACTGTGTGTGTCTGTGTGAGACAGAGGCCACGGAGGATGACCTTATCGACATGATGAGGAGGGATTTCCTTTAAGCTGATCGCATTAGTTCACCCGGTGTGCTGGTCACGTTTCTGTGTCAGTGTGTGTGTGTGTGTGTGTGTGTGTGTGTGTGTGTGTGTGTGTGTGTGTGTGTGTGTGTGTGTGTGTGTCCAGAGAATATGCGGAGTACAGAATATGATCCGATGCTGACTTGCTGACTTGATGTGTCAGCTGAATGTAAGGGAAGTAAACAAGGACTTCTCTTTTCTAATACTCCAAAATGGCTGCCTTCATCTCTCCCCTCTCTAGCTCTGTTCTCTCATCTGTCTGTGTTTCTCTGAGTAATATATAGTACATTTTATCCTGGTGCTGGATACAACTAGTGTGTGTGTGTGTGTGTGTGTGTGTGTCTCAGACCAACATAGGCAGTATCCTAGCAGCGGTGAACCCTTATAAACAGATCCCAGGCATGTATGACCTAGATAGAGTTGAGCTGTACAGTCGCCACCACATCGGAGAACTCCCGCCCCACATCTTCGCTGTAGCCAATGAGTGTTACCGCTGCATCTGGAAACGACACGACAGCCAATGCGTCCTCATCAGGTGAGATTTGATTGGTCGAGTATGAAGTTGTTGTTTAGACCTTTCCCATCTGACCCCTTGTCCAATCACATCCAATGACGATTCGCTCATTAATCTGATTTGGTTTACAGACCAAAGGTGAACTCAATATCTATTAACCAATCACTGTTTAATATATGTTATAGTCCAGACAAATAGTGTTAAGCTGTCAGATTCATTTGGTGGAGAAGGTCAGAGAAAGGTTAAGTGTGGTTTTTAGGGTGTGACCGTGTGTGTGTGTGTGTGTGTGTGTGTGTGTGTGTGTGTGTGTGTGTTCCAGTGGGGAGTCGGGGGCTGGTAAGACAGAGAGCACCAAGCTGCTGCTGCAGTTCCTGTCTGTGATGAGCCAGAACTCTGCTGGGACTCCTCCCTCTGAGAAGACCACGCGAGTGGAGCAGTCCATCGTTCAGAGCAGGTATACACACACACACACACACACACACACACACACGGTCACACCCTAAAAACCACACTTAACTATCTAAACACACACACACTAACATTCCTCTCTGTGTGCAGTCCGATCATGGAGGCGTTTGGGAATGCCAAGACAGTCTACAACAACAATTCTAGTCGCTTTGGGAAGTTCATCCAGCTCCACTTCTCCCAGAGCGGGAACATCCATGGTGGATGTATCGTTGACTGTATCCTTCTCTGTCCTGCTCTCTGTCCCCAGTCCTACTCCAGTGGTTCTGTCCTGCTCTCTGTCCCAGTCCACCCCAGTGGTTCTGTCCTGCTCTCTGTCCCCAGTCCTACTCCAGTGGTTCTGTCCTGCTCTCTGTCCCCAGTCCTACTCCAGTGGTTCTGTCCTGCTCTCTGTCCCCAGTCCACCCCAGTGGTTCTGTCCTGCTCTCTGTCCCCAGTCCTACTCCAGTGGTTCTGTCCTGCTCTCTGTCCCCAGTCCTACTCCAGTGGTTCTGTCCTGCTCTCTGTCCCCAGTCCTACTCCAGTGGTTCTGTCCTGCTCTCTGTCCCCAGTCCTACTCCAGTGGTTCTGTCCTGCTCTCTGTCTCCAGTCCTACTCCGGTGGTTCTGTCCTGCTCTCTGTCCCCAGTCCTACTCCGGTGGTTCTGTCCTGCTCTCTGTCCCCAGTCCTACTCCGGTGGTTCTGTCCTGCTCTCTGTCCCCAGTCCTACTCCGGTGGTTCTGTCCTGCTCTCTGTCCCCAGTCTACTCCGGTGGTTCTGTCCTGCTCTCTATCCCCAGTCCTCCCCCGGTGGTTCTGTCCTGCTCTCTGTCCCCAGTCCTACTCCAGGTGGTTCTGTCCTGCTCTCTGTCCCCAGTCCCACCCCAGTGGTTCTGTCCTGCTCTCTGTCCCCAGTCCTACTCCAGTGGTTCTGTCCTGCTCTCTGTCCCCAGTCCTACTCCAGTGGTTCTGTCCTGCTCTCTGTCCCCAGTCCTACTCCGGTGGTTCTGTCCTGCTCTCTGTCCCCAGTCCTACTCCAGTGGTTCTGTCCTGCTCTCTGTCCCCAGTCCTACTCCAGTGGTTCTGTCCTGCTCTCTGTCCCCAGTCCTACTCCAGTGGTTCTGTCCTGCTCTCTGTCCCCAGTCCACTCCAGTGGTTCTGTCCTGCTCTCTGTCCCCAGTCCACTCCAGTGGTTCTGTCCTGCTCTCTGTCCCCAGTCCTACTCCAGTGGTTCTGTCCTGCTCTCTGTCCCCAGTCCTACTCCAGTGGTTCTGTCCTGCTCTCTGTCCCCAGTCCTACTCCAGTGGTTCTGTCCTGCTCTCTGTCCCCAGTCCTACTCCAGTGGTTCTGTCCTGCTCTCTGTCCCCAGTCCACTCCAGTGGTTCTGTCCTGCTCTCTGTCCCCAGTCCTACTCCAGTGGTTCTGTCCTGCTCTCTGTCCCCAGTCCTACTCCAGTGGTTCTGTCCTGCTCTCTGTCCCCAGTCCTACTCCAGTGGTTCTGTCCTGCTCTCTGTCCCCAGTCCACTCCAGTGGTTCTGTCCTGCTCTCTGTCCCCAGTCCTACTCCAGTGGTTCTGTCCTGCTTTCTGTCCCCAGTCCTACTCCAGTGGTTCTGTCCTGCTCTCTGTCCCCAGTCCTACTCCAGTGGTTCTGTCCTGCTCTCTGTCCCCAGTCCTACTCCAGTGGTTCTGTCCTGGTCTCAGTCCACTCCAGTGGTTCTGTCCTGGTCTCAGTCCACTCCAGTGGTTCTGTCCTGGTCTCAGTCCACTCCAGTGGTTCTGTCCAGTCATAACACATCATGTCTGTTCAACATGTTTAACCTCCTTAACTCCTTTCCTCAGATTTACTGGAGAAGGTAATGTTCTACTCTCTATCTGGGGCGGTCGTACACACACACGCACGCACGCACGCACACACACACACACACATGCATAGTCACACACCTCACACATATAGTCACACACATGCATAGTCACACACACACACATGCATAGTCACACACACGCACACACATACAGTCACACACCTCACACATAGTCACACACACACACACACACACACATACAGTCACACACACAACTTGTTCTAGACCTGTGTTCCTTCTACTGTAGAACCGCGTGGTGAGACAGAACCCTGGAGAACGGAACTACCACATCTTCTACGCCCTGCTGGCCGGAGCCAACCAGGAACACAGGGGTGAGGAGAGTTCTGGCCATGTTGTAGTTATGTTGCAATATGGTTGTTGTGATGTTGACAACAACATTATCAATGTTGTCCAAATGGGTGGTAATATTGTAGTTATGTTGTCCCAATGTTGTGGTAATGTTGTGTCTCCTCTCAGAGCTGTATTTCCTGGACGACCCTCCTGAGTCATTCCACTACCTCAGCCAATCAGGCTGTCTCAAAGACAAGAGCCTTGATGATAAACAGCTCTTCAACAGTGTCATGGTTAGTGTGTGTGTGTGTGTGTGTGTGTGTGTGTGTGTGTGTGTGTGTGTGTGTGTGTGTGTGTGTGTGTGTGTGTGTGACTATGTGTGAAGTGTGTGACTGTATGTGTATGCGTGTGTGTGACTATGCATGTGTGTGTGTGTGACTATATGTGTGAGGTGTGTGACTATGCATGTGTGTGTGTGTGTGTGTGTGTGTGTGTGTGTGTGTGCGTGCATGCGTGAGTATTAATGTATGTGGGATATTTGTGTGTGTGTGTTTGTAACTGTGTTTGTACGTGTGTCTATGTTTTGTAACATTTGTATGTTTGTGTGTGTGTGTTATTTTTGGCGTGTGTGTTTGTGTGTGTGTGTGTGTGTGTTATTTTTGGCGTGTGTGTTTGTGTGTGTGTGTGTGTGTTATTTTTGGCGTGTTTGTGTGTGTGTGTGTGTGTGTTATTTTTGGCGTGTTTGTGTGTGTGTGTTATTTTTGGCGTGTGTGTTTGTGTGTGTGTGTGTGTGTGTGTGTTATTTTTGGCGTGTGTGTTTGTGTGTGTGTGTGTGTGTGTTATTTTTGGCGTGTGTGTTTGTGTGTGTGTGTGTTGGTGTGACATTGTAATACTGAACATGTAGGAGGCGCTGAAGGTGATGGAGTTCAGTGAGGAGGAGACCAGAGACATGTTCAAACTGCTGTCTGGAGTCCTACAGCTGGGCAACATTCAGTTCATGACCGCCGGAGGAGCGCAGATCACCACCAAACAGGGTAGGTATGTGTGTGTGGTTTGGTTGTGTGTGTGTGTGTGTGAGTACATGTGTGTAATGTGTCTCCCTCTCCAGTGCTCAGTAATGTCAGTGACCTACTCGGGCTGGACTGCTTCCAGCTGTCTGAGGTGCTGACGCAGAGATCCATGATCCTCAGAGGAGAAGAGATATGCTCTCCGCTCACCATAGAACAGGTACACACACACACACACACATACTCTCGCACATGCACACACAGGGACTTACACATGCATTTGCATTAACACAGTGCACGGAAGTTTCATTGCACCTCTCTCCCCCCCCTCTCCCTCTCTCTCGCCCCCCCTCTCTCTCTCTCTCTCTCCCCCCCTCTCTCTCTCCCCCCCTCTCTCTCTCGCTCTCTCTCTCTCTCCCCTCTCCCCCCCCTCTCTCCCCCCCTCTCTCTCTCCCCCTCTCTCTCTCGCTCTCTCTCTCTCTCGCTCTCTCTCTCCCCCCTCTCCCTCTCCCCCTCTCCCTCTCTCTCCCCCTCTCCCCCCTCTCTCTCTCTCCCCCCTCTCTCTCGCCCCCCCTCTCTCTCTCTCTCTCTCTCTCCCCCCCTCTCTCTCTCCCCCCCCTCTCTCTCGCTCTCTCTCTCTCTCCCCCCCCTCTCCCTCTCTCTCTCCCCCTCTCCCTCTCTCTCTCTCTCCCCCTCTCCCCCTCTCCCCCCCTCTCTCTCTCTCCCCCCCCTCTCTCCCCCCTCTCTCCCCCTCTCTCTCTCTCCCTCCCAGGCGGTGGATTCCCGGGACTCTGTTTCCATGGCTCTGTATTCCCAGTGTTTTTCCTGGATCATTCTCCGGATCAACCAGAAGATCAGAGGGAAAGACAACTTCAAATCCATCGGAATACTGGACATCTTTGGCTTCGAGAACTTCCAGGTGAGGTGTTCTATTCCAACTTCCATCGTTGTCCAACACACACACACACACACACACACACACACACACACACACACTCACACGCACAAATGCACGTATGACTGACGGTTCGAAACCAGTTAATCTCTATCCCACTGAGCTATCTCACTACACGCGCATATGGTACACCACCACATACACACACTCTTTCTCTCCATATCTCAAAGGTGTGTGTGTTGTTCCTCTAGGTGAATCGGTTTGAGCAGTTCAACATCAACTACGCCAATGAAAAGCTGCAGGAGTACTTCAACAAACACATCTTCTCTCTGGAACAACTGGAGTACAACAGGTACACACACACACACACACACAGATATACACACACACACACACACACACAGATATACATACACACACACACACACACACAGATATACACACACACACACACAGATATATATACACACACACACACACATATACCCACACGCACACTGAGATATACACACACACACACTGAGATATACACACACACACACACACACTGAGATATACACACACACACACACACACACTGAGATATACACACACACACACACACATAGCTATATACCCCCACACACACAGATATATACACACACACACACACACACACAGATATATACACACACAGACAGATATATATACACACTGTCGTGACTTTACCTTCATTAATCTGATGACTGTTATTTATTTAATCCACTAGCTATGTTTAATTATTACCCGATTTAAATTAATTGTGTAACAATTAACTCATTAGGATTTGGGGCACCACGGAAGAAGTTGTTTAGAGAGTTACCATCTCCCGAATTAAACTCTATAAGGTCTTTACCTATAACATCCATAAAACAGTCAACATATTAATCATTACCTCTTATCATATCATCATTCTGAACAGTCGTAACCTCCTGCATCTACAAAAACCCCAGTCTTACTTATGATTCAGTACTACACCAATTGGTTGAATGATTTATTTATTAGCTAACTAAATAATAACACAGAATAAACATACACCGTTTACATAAGACAAAAATATATGGACTGACAAAATATGGCGGCTTATACACAACGAATGAAGAGGGGTGGGGAGGAGAGAGCGAGAGAAAAAGGGACACTTATCGTGGATACATTTTAGAACTATTCTCACGTTAATCATATACGTTGCACACAAACCGCCGCCCGTTTGGAATAAGAAATCATGAATGTATTTACGTGTGAGTGCCTTTGCTCAGCCAGAACCAGGCCTTCTTAGGAAGGATGTGGGTTGGCCTTTCAGCGGCACGCTGGTAAGGCTCTGATTGTCCGAAGGGGTCCGGATCTGTCTCTTCTACTGTTGTTCACTCTGGAAGATAGCCAGCCATGTCGACAGTTCCCATTGGTGATGAGCGTAGTAGGATAGTCTCACTTAGATGAGTTTTTCTCGATATCTGAGGACAGCCAATCAACTGTGCCAGTGATTGTCTGAGGTGAGCTTCTCGCCTCTTCCTCCTCGTGTTGATAGTCAGGATTTAAACCACTTTAGACGTGAGCTGCAACTCCTCGTCTTTCCTGGTCTAATGTTCATTTCGTTGGCAATGCTTTTTATGCACTCTCATCAAAAGGGGATTGTTCCATCAGTCTGACACGCTCTCCGACCTCACTCGGGCGTTTATAGGAGATAGATAGGAGATAGATAGGAGATAGATTCTCTCATACCTCCTAAAATCACATTCCTATCTTAACAAAAATACTTTCAGAATTTTTCATATTATATGCACAACATTAAGGATGTAGACTTCATACCTGTAGTGTAAATACTTTTCAAGTTACAGTATTTATTTTATACCCATTTTAATGACATCACAAAATAAAAAACAATATGACATTAGTTTTCTATAGCTCCCCACTGACCATTCCCTACATTCTTATGTTAGAAATATTGATCCATTATCCACTTTTGACTGTGTTAGAGTTTAAGAGGGAAAACTGTCTGTGAAACAAAGACATTCCTTTGGTTGATACTAAAGGGGGAGAAAGAGCCCCCCTTTCTCCTGTAATTTACAACAGGGTGTAAACTTTACAACTGTCAAAACGGCCCAGTACCCTCCTCCCTTTTTCTGTGGGTGAGAGAAGGTCTGGTTATTGTCAATCATTGCCAAGCTGATCTTACCCATTGTGATCCTCACAGGACAGTAATGACAACACACACACACACACACACACACACACAGAGAGAGAGAGATACACACACACTGAGATATACACACACATTCTGAAACAGAAACGACGTTGGGCTCTACCTGTGATAACGCTGTGTGTCCATAGAGAGGGAGTCCAGTGGGAAGCAATAGACTGGATGGATAACGCTGAGTGTCTGGACCTCATAGAGAAGGTAAGAGACCAAAGTTGTCTCCCAAATGGCATTCTACAGATGTAGGATATTAATTTGAGCCAGTGGATTATTATTATCTGAATTATTATGTGGGAAAATCAAGTCTGATGACATTTCAAAGTGAAAATTCCAAACTTCAGAAGCCTTTTTAAATCTCAAATACACTACAAGTTTAAAATGTCCAGTATTGCAAGAAAGTTCTCCTGCTACAGGGTGACCAAATTAAGATCCTACATCTGTATTCCCTATTTAGTCCATTACTTGGGCCCATGGAGTTCTGGCCAAAAAGAGTGCACTATATAGGGAATAGGGTGCTATTTAGGATTCAGCCCAACACTGGGGCTGATGTAATGTTAATGGGAAGTAGATTTAATCTGATGTTTTGGTTGTGTGTCTCTCCGCCAGAAACTTGGCATGCTAGCATTGGTCAACGAGGAGAGTCGCTTCCCCAAAGGGACAGACTTCACACTGCTGGAGAAACTACACAGCAGGCACTCTGTGAGTCATACAGTACACACACACACAGACCCACACAAACGACCCCGCCCCGCCCCACCCAACACAACACACACACACACAAACACCACAGGTGGCTGGTGACACCTTCATTGTGGAGGATTGGCTCATAGTAATGGCTGGAACAGAGTGTACTTAATGGTATAAAACTCCTCAAACACATAGTTTGATAGCAATCCATACACTCTATTCCACCATTATTATGCGCCGTCCTCCCCTCACCAGCCTCCTGTGACACACATACACATGCTACTATGTGACTGACATTCATTAATATGGTGGGATATAACTTGTCCCCTTCTCCCTCTGCAGACAAACCCTTACTATGTGAAGCCTCGACTGGCTGACCATCAGTTTGGCATCAGGCACTATGCTGGAGAGGTTCTGTATGATGTCACCGGGGTTCTGGAGAAGAACAGAGACACGTTCAGAGACGACATCCTCAACATGCTGAAGGAGAGCAGACTGGACTTCATCTATGATCTGTTTGAGAGAGTGGGCAGCAGGAACAGTGAGGAGACTCTGAAGATGGGAACAGCCAGACGCAAGCCTACTGTCAGTTCACAGTTTAGGGTGAGAGAAGTTGTGTGTCTGTGTGTGTGTGTGTGTGTGTGTGTGTGTGTGTGCGTGTGTGTGTGTGTGTACTGATTCTCTGTGTCTATCTCTCAGGACTCTCTCCATTCCCTCATGGGCACTCTGAGTGTGTCCAACCCTTTCTTCGTGCGCTGCATCAAACCCAACAACGAGAAGGTTAGCATTATCTCTTACATATCTATGTCTTTCACACTACATATCTATATTAACCCCAAAAGTCCTACCTATCACTTTACATAAACTACATGACCAAAAGTATGTGGACACCTGCCCGTCGAACATCTCATTCCAAAATCATGGCCGTTAATATGAAGTTGGTCCCCTCTTTGCTGCTATAACAGCCTCAACTCTTCTGGCAAGGCTTTCCACTAGATGTTGGAACATTACTGCAGGGACTTGCTTCCATTCAGCCACAAGAGTATTAGTGAGGTGGGGCACTGATGTTGCACGATTAGGCCTGGCTCGCAGTCGGCGTTCCAAGAGCCCTGGGATTGAGGTCAGGGCTCTTCCACGCAGATCTTTACAAACCATTTCTATATGGACCTTGCTTTGTGCACGGGGGCATTGTCATGCTGAAATAGGAAAGAGCCTTCCCCAAACAAAGTTGGAAGCACAGAATCATCTAGAATGTCATTGTATGCTGGAGCGTTAAGATTTCCACAGCCCCAGTCCATTATTCCTCTACCTAACTGTACAGTCGGCACTATGCATTCAGGCATGTAGGATTCTCCTGGCATCCGCCAAACCCAGATTCGTCCGTCGGACTGCCAGATGGCAAAGCGTGATTCATCACTCCAGAGAACGCGTTTCCACTGCTCCAGAGTCCAATGGCGGCTAGCTTTACACCACTCCAGCCGATGCTTGGCATTGCGCATGGTGATCCTAGGCTTGTGTGTGGCTGCTCGGCCATGGAAACACATTTCATGAAGCTCCTGATGACCAGTTATTGTGCTGATGTTGCTTCCAGAGGCAGTTTGGAACTCGGTAGTTGGTGTTGCAACTGAGGGCAGACGATTTTCAGCTCTCAGCGGTCCCATTCTGTGAGCTTGTGTGGCCTACCACTTCGCGGCTGAGCCGTTGTTGCTCCTAGACATTTCCACATCACAATAACAGCACTTACAGTTGACCGGGGCAGCTCTAGCAGGGCAGAAATTTGACAAGCTGAATTGTTGAAAAGGTGGCATCCTATGAAGGTGCCACGTTGAAAGTCACTGAGCTCTTCAGTAAGGCCATTCTAGTGTCAATGTTTGTCTATTGCATGGCTGTGTGCTCGATTTTATACACCTGTGAGCAACAGGAGAGGCTAGCTGAATCCACTTATTTGAAGGGGTGTCCACATACTTTTGTATACACTACCGGTCAAAAGTTGTAGAACATTCAACTCATTCAAGGGTTTTTCTTTATTTTTTACCATTTTCTACATTGTAGAATAATAGTGAAGACATCAAAACTATGAACTAGCACATATGGAATCATGTAGTAACCAAAAAAAATCTAAATATATTTTATATTTGAGATTCTTCAAATAGCCACCCTTAGCCTTGATGACAGCTTTATACACTCTTGGCATTCTCTCAACCAGCTTCATGAGGTAGTCACCTGGAATGCATTTCAATGTACATTTGTGCCTTTTTAAAAGTTAATTTGTGGAATCTATTTCCTTCTTAATGCATTTGAGCCGATCAGTGTTGTGACAATGTAGGGGGGTATACAGAAGATAGCCCTATTTGGTAAAATGTCATATTATGGCAAGAACAGCTCAAATAAGCAAAGACAAACGACAGTCCATCATTACTTTATGACATGAAGGTCAGTCAAAACGGAAAATTTCAAGAACTTTGAACGTTTCTTCAAGAGCAGTCGCAAAAACCATCAAGCGCTATGATGAAACTAGCTCTCATGAGGACCGCCACAGGAAAGGAAGACCCAGAGTTCCCTCTGCTGCAGAGGATAAGTTCATTAGAGTTACCAGCCTCAGAAATTGCAGCCCAAATAAATGCTTCACAGAGTTCAAGTAACAGACACATCTCAACATCAACTGTTCAGAGGAGACTGCGTGAATCAGGCCTTCATTGTCGAATTGCTGCAAAGAGACCACTACTAAAGGACACCAATAAGAAGAAGAAGAGACTTGTTTGGGCCAAGAAACACGAGCAATGGACATTAGACCGGTGGAAATTTGTCCTTTGGTCTAGTGAATCCAAATTGGAGATCTTTGGTTTCAACCGGCATGTCTTTGTGAGACGTGGTGTGGGTTAACGGATGATCTCCGCATGTGTATTTCCCACAGTAAAGCATGGAGGAGGAGGTGTGATGGTGTGGGGGTACTTTGCTGGTGACACTGTCAGTGATTTATTTAGAATTCAAGGCACAATTAACCAGCATGGCTACCACAGCATTCTGCAGCAATACGCCATCCCATCTTGTTTGGGCTTAGTGGGACGATCCTTTATTTTTCAACAGGACAATGACCCAACACACATCTCCAGGCTGTATAAGGGCTATTTTACCAAGAAGGAGAGTGATGGAGTGCTGCATCAGATGACCTGGCCTCCACAATCCCCCAACCTCAACCAAATTGAGATGGTTTGGAATGAGTCTGACCGCAGAGTGAAGGAAAAGCAGCCAACAAGTGCTCAGCATATGTGGGAACTCTTTCAAGACTGTTGTAAAAGCATTCCAGGTGAAGCTGGTTGAGAGAATGCCAAGAGTGTGCAAAGCTGTCACCAAGGCAAAGGGTGGTTATTTGAAGAATCTCAAATATAAAATATTTTGATTTGTTTAATGCTTTTTTGGTTACTACATGATATTTCCTAGTTTTGATGTCTTCACCATTATTCTACAATGTAGAAAATAGTAAAATGAAGAAAAACCCTTGAATGAGTAGGTGTTCTAAAACTTTTGACCAGTAGTGTATATAGTGTACCTTTGTGTGGGGTAAGACACTCTTTACCAGACATCAAGCTCCTTGAACATAGGGTGACACAAATGTATATCAGAACAACTTATTGTAACCAAACACCTCTGACCTGTGACCCGTGTAGAACCCAAGCGTGTTTGACCCGGAAGTGGTTCTGAACCAGCTGAGGTATTCTGGAATGTTAGAAACAGTTAAGATCCGCCGGGCCGGCTTCCCTGTCCGCAGAACCTTCAAAGACTTCTTCAGCCGGTCAGTGTCTGTCTGTCTGTCTGTCTGTCTGTCTGTCTGTCTGTCTGTCTGTCTGTCTGTCTGTCTGTCTGTCTGTCTGTCTGTCTGTCTGTCTGTCTGTGTAAGTGTGTAAGTGTGTGTGTGTGTGTGTGTGTGTGTGTCTGTCTGTGTATGTGTGTGTGTGTGTGTGTGTCTTCCCTTTGCCTCTCTGTTTGTAATTCTCTCTCTCTGGGCTAGTGTATGTAAATAAACGTTCTTTGTTTTAACTTTGTTACTCTTTCACTTCCTCTTTCTCCACCCCTGTCTTCCTCTCTCTCAGGTATCAGATCATTCTGCAAGAGAAGGTGAGTGGAGCGGGGGATGATAAGAAGAGGAGTACAGACCTACTGACCAAATACGACCGTGCCAAGAAGGAGTGGCAGCTGGGAAAGACCAAGGTAAGACTGTAGCAGAACTTTAGTGAACTTGACACCTGTGGATGCCAACAGATGTTGAAGTGACATTTCACCCTGCCCACCTGACCCCTCAACCTCTCACCCCTGACGTCACACCTCTGACCTCTAGGTGTTTATGAAGGAGTCTCTGGAACAGCGTCTGGAGAAAGAGAGAGACGAGGTTCGCCGTAAAGCAGGCATGGTCATCAGAGCCCACATCCTCACCTACACCGCCAGGAAGCACTTTAAGCGTGTGAAGGGGAGCGTCGTCACCCTCCAGGGGTACCTTCGTACCCACATACAACGGAAATGGTTTCTACGGCGATGCTTGGCGACGCGGGTACTACAAAAACACAGACGAGGACAGGTGGCCCGCGCAAGCTGCCGCAAACTCAGAGAGGAGAGGAGGAAGAGAGAGGAGGAGGAGAAGAAGAAGAGAGAACAGGAGGAGGGGAAGAAGAAGGGAGAGGATGCGGGCGAGGGGAAGAAGGAGGGAGAGGTGGAAGGAGAGAAGGAGGGAGGAGTAGAGGCAAAGGCCGCTCAGGGTTCTGAGGTGAGCTTTCTCTTCTCTACTCTTTTCTCTGCTCACCCCTCTTCTAGAAAATGGTCTGGTCCTGAGGCCATAGACTATCATAGGAATGGGCTCATCCATGTCATCAGACATGAGATGACACCTGACGTTCTTTATCAGTTCCTCTCTTTCTCCACTCCATTGTGTCTCTCTCCCTTTCCTCCCTCTGCCTTCCCCCTCTCTCCCTTTCCAGAAAAAGGAAGGAAAGACGGAAGAAGAGGCCCGTCAGATGGAGGAGATCTTGCGTATAGAGTTGGAGATCGAGCGCCTGCAGAAACAGAGGGAGGATGGGGTCTCCCAGCTCTGTGAGTCCTCCAGGCAGGAGCTCCGGCTACGCCGGGACGCAGAGATCAAGAGGCTGAAGAAGGAGGCCTCTCGTAAGGCCACAGAACTAATCGACCTCCTGGACTTTGGAGGTCTGGATCCCAGTTTAGCCACCGCTGCTAGCGCTAGCGCAGAGGTTGGTGTTCCGTATTTCCAGAAGAGTGTTGAGGTTGTTCTTCTGTGTCCCTCTCCTGTGTCAAGTTGGATATGCTTAAAACATATCTGGCCTTATCTGCCCTGACACTAACCCGTTGTCTCTCTGCCCTCCAGCGGCTCCAGGAGGGCCCAGGCATGGCCACAGCCGTAACCCAGAAGGAGGAGGTAGACGAGGGCTTCCATGCCGAGGAGGAGTGCACTGTCCCTCTCCTCCCAGACTTCCCTCCTCCAGCCGAGGCTGACGCTGCCGTGGACCAGGATATGTTCGCCCACCTGCCGCCCCCTCCACCCGCCTTCGCTGAGGGCTCTACTGCTACACCACCTCCCCCTCCCCTCGATTCATCCTCACCCACTCCCGTCCCTCCCCCACCTCCCCCCCCACCACTGCCTTCTGGAGAGGGGGACGGAAAAGGAAAAGAGGGGGAGAAAAAAGAGGGTGATGGAGGGAGGACAGAGAGTATCTTGAGCCTCGGAGAAGGGGAGGAGCCGATCTACAGCATGCCGGTGGACAGTGGCGAATCAGATTACGACGAGGAGGAGGGCTCTGTCACCGCGGGAGACGATGGTTCCGCATCCGGGCAGAATAGCAACAGAGGCAGCGCGGCCATGACAGAGGAAGAAGCTCTGAGGAAGTCCACGTGTACCAACGCCAGCATAGAATCATACAGGGGCAGCTCTGACTCAGTTAGTACACACACACACACACACACAAACACACACATTCACACGTTATTGCTGTGTATATTTATGAGGCATATTGGACGTAATTGCCAAAATAAAGGAAACACCAACATAAAGTGTCTTAATAGGGTGTTGGGTCACCACGAGCCAGAACATCTTCAATGCACCTTGGCATATATTCTACAAGTGTCTGGAACTCTATTGGAGGAATGCGACACCATTCTTCCACAAGAAATTCCATAATTTGGTGTTTTGTTGATGGAAAACTCTGTCTCAGGCGCCACTTCAGAATCTCCCATAATTGTCCAATTTGGTTGAGATCTGGTGACTGAGACGGACATGGTATATCGTGAAACATCAGCAAGTTGAAGCAGTCTTTGTCACTGAAGCTCCTGCCAAATGTGCCCCAACAGTCACCCCTCTGTCAAAGTCACTGAGATCTCTTCTTCTAGCCATGGTCACCAAAATAATGGGCAACTGGGTCTGCCCACCATTTTTATACATAACCATAAGCATGATGGGATGTTAATTCCCCACCTGTGTGGAAGCACCTGCTTTCAGTACACTTTGTATCCCTTAGTTACTAAAGTGTTTTCTTTATTTTGGCAGTTACATGTGTGTGTATATATATATATATACATACATACAGTTGAAGTCGGATGTTTACATACACCTTAGCCAAATACATTTAAACTCCATTTTTCACAATTCCTGACATTTAATCCTAGTAAAAATTCCCTGTTTCAGCTCAGTTAGGATCACCACTTTATTTTAAGAATCTGAAATGTCAGAATAATAGTTGAGAAAATTATTTATTTTAGCTTTTATTTCTTTCATCACATTCCCAGTGGGTCAGAAGTTAACATACACTCAATTAGTATTTTGTAGCATTTTGCCTTTAAATTGTTTAACTTGGGTCAAACGTTTCGGGTAGCCTTCCACAAGCTTCCCACAATAAATAAGTTGGGTGAATTTTGGCCCATTCCTCCTTACAGAGCTGGTGTAACAGAGTCAGGTTTGTAGGCCTCCTTGCTCGCACACGCTTTTTCAGTTCTGCCCACAAATTTTCAATAGGATTGAGGTCAAGGCTTTGTGATGGCCACTCCAATACGTTGACTTTGTTGTCCTTAAGCCATTTTGCGTGTGGTCATTGTCCATTTGGGAGACCCATTTGTGACCAATCTTTAACTTCCTGACTGATGTCTTGAGATGTTGCTTCAATATATCCACATAATTTTCCATCTTCATGATGCCATCTATTTTGTGAAGTGCACCAGTCCCTCCTGCAGCAAAGCACCCCCACAACATGATGTTGCCACCCCCGTGCTTCACGATTGGGATGGTGTCCTTCGGCTTGCAAGCCTCCCCCTTTTTCCTCCAAACATAACGATGGTCATTATGGCAAAACAGTTCTATTTTTGTTTCATCAGACAAGAGGACATTTCTCCAAAAAGTACGATATTTTTCTGGAATTTTCCAAGCTGTTTAAAGGCACAGTCAACTTAGTGTATGTAAACTTCTGACCCACTGGAATTGCCATACAGTGAATTATAAGTTAAATAATCTGTCTGTAAACAATTGTTGAAAAAATGACTTGTATCATGCACAAAGTGGATGTCCTGACCGACTTGCCAAAACTATAGTTTGTTAACAAGAAATTCGTGGAGTGGTTGAAAAACGAGTTTTAATGACACCAACCTAAGTGTATGTAAACTTCCGACTTCAACTGTATATAATAATTGTATAAGCTAACTGTGTCCAGTACGTTTAGAGTGAGTGATGATGGTGTTAGTGTGTTATATTGCTGTATAGATAGATAGATAGATAGATAGATAGATAGATAGATAGATAGATAGATAGATAGATAGATAGATATTGAGGTATATATCTGTGTTGTCCAGTACATAGAGAGTGATGATGAGCAGGATGGGCTGTTGGACACAGATGAGGAGGTACACAACGGCAGGGTCACTCTTCTCAATGGGAACGGACCTCCGTACTTCCATAGCTACCTCTACATGAAGGGTGAGTACAAACACAAACACACGCACAAACACACACACATACAAACACACAAACACACACGCATACACAGCACTTACACACAGCCCATGTTTCTCTCCCATCCCTTTAACTGGTCGTAGTGGCATAATGAACATGCATGATACTGTGTGTGTGTGTGTGTGTATCTCTCAGCTGGTCTGATGATCCCATGGCGCAGGCGGTGGTGTGTGTTGAAGGATGAGACCTTCATGTGGTTCCGCTCCAAACAGGAGTCCCTCAAGTCTGGCTGGCTCCATAAGAAGGGAGGAGGACTGTCCACTCTGTCCCGCAGGTTGGGGTGTGTGTCTGTTTGTTTAGAGGGGGATTAGAGGGGAGTGTGTGTGTGTGTGTGTGTGTGTGTGTGTGTGTGTGTGTGTGTGTGTGTGTGTGTGTGTGTGTGTGTGTGTGTGTGCGTGCGCGTGCGTACGCGCGCGCGTGTGTGTGTGTGTGTGTTAACCCCTACACCCTACCTCGCCCTGCAGGAACTGGAAGATGCGTTGGTTTGTTCTGAGGGAACACAAACTGATGTACTTTGACAACGACAGCGAGGAGAAACTGAAGGGAACCATCGACATCCGCGCCGCCAAGTAAGACTCTAGAGCATTGCATTGTGGGTATTAGTCTTAAGCCCTATCCACATTGTAACTCATTGACAAAGCAAAACGTATTTCCTTTCCTCTCTGGTCACAGAGAGATCGTGAACAACCATGAGAAGGAGAATGCATTGAACATCGTGACAGATGAGAGGACGTACCAGGTGTTTGCTGAGTCGCCAGAAGACGCCAGGTATGGAGACACCAAAGTGTTTCACTTATGTTATTGGCCATGGTCTCTAATAACCAGCCTCTTAGAACCATAGGATTCAGATCTGTGGATCCTCACAGAGAAGGGAGACACGATGCCAATGAATAGAACGGCAATGTCAATTTTCATCTGAAATTGTTCTCTCTCCCTTTCCCTCTCTCTCCCTCTCTCCCTCTCCCTCTCACTACCCTCCTCTCTCACTACCCTCCTCTTGCTCTCTCTCTCTCCCTCTCTCCCCTCTCTCCCCTCTCTCCCTCTTTCTCTTACTACCCTCCTCTTGCTCCCTCTCTCTCTCCCTCTCTCTCTCCCCCATCTCCCTCTCCCTCTCCCTCTCTCTCTCTCTCTAGTGCGTGGTATAACGTCCTCAGTAAGGTTCATGTGTATACTCCCGAGCAGCTGATGGACATGTCTCATGAACAGGCCAACCCCAAGAACGCTGTGGTCAGAGTCTACACAGCTTCTAACCATGTTATACAGATGTTATAATTACCCACACATGTTATACACACTCTGTGCCATAATAATAGAGTATGTCATGTCATGTCATGTTATAGGGAACTCTGGACGTGGGGCTGATTGACTCAGTCTGTGCCTCTGACAACCCAGACAGGTATGATCTAGTTCCTGTGGTTGGCAGGGTTTGGGATGATAAATTAGATGTGTGTTATGTATCGGTATCTAACTGTGTGTGTGTGTGTGTGTGTGTGTGTGTGTGTGTGTGTGTGTGTGTGTGTGTGTGTGTGTGTGTGTGTGTGTGTGTGTGTGTGTGTGTGCGCGTGTGTGTGTGTGAGCGTATGTGTGTGTGAGTGTGCGCGTGCGCATGCGTGTGCGTGCGTGTGTGTGTGTGTGTCCAGGCCCAACTCCTTTGTGATCATCACAGCGAACCGTGTGATCCACTGTAACACTGACACTCCAGAGGAGATGCACCACTGGATCAGCCTGCTGCAGAAACCTAAAGGAGACTCCAAGATAGACGGACAGGAGTTCCTGGTTCGGGGTGGGTAACACACAACACACACAGAGACACACACAGAGACACACACAGAGGCACACACAGAGACACACACAAGACACACACAGAGGCACACACAGAGACACACACAGAGACACACACAGAGACACACTCACATACACAAACGTGTGTGTCTGACTGAGTTGGAACATAGGTCTACTGTGCACCGTTTTAGTCTTCAGGTCTCAGACAATGTTACTCATTACACACCCACACACAACACTGGTACACAACTCAACCACACAGTTATTGTATGATGGCCCACAAGTGATACCTTTGCTCTCTCTCATCTCCCTCTCTCTGTATTATTCTCCTCTCTCTCTCTGTGTATCACTCTCCTCTCTCTCTCGCTCTTATCTCCCTCTCTCTGTATCACTCTCATCTCCCTCTCTCTGTATCACTCTCCTCTCTCTCTCTCTCTCTCTCTCTCTCCCCCTCCTACCCCTAGGTTGGCTCCAGAAGGAGATGAAGACAGGAACTAAGAGTAATGTTCTGAAGCTGAAGAAACGCTGGTTCGTGTTAACCCATAACTCCCTGGATTACTACAAGAGCTCTGAGCGAAACTCCTCCAAGATGGGAACCCTCGTCCTCAACTCCCTCTGCTCTGTCTTTCAACCCGAGGAACGAGTGCACAGAGAGACAGGTGAGAGAGGGAAGGAGTGAAAGGATAGGACGAGAAGGGAGGAGCGAGTCAGAGGGAAGAAATGGAGGGTGTAGGGGATAGGGGGTAGGGTCTATACTGATGCCCTTGTTGTCTTTTGTAGGTTACTGGAACATCGTAGTGCACGGTAGGAAGCACTCTTATCGCCTCTACAACAAGATGCTGAATGAAGCTCTGAGATGGATAGCAGCCATACAGGCTGTGATAGACAGCAAGACACCCATAGAAACACCGACACTACAGCTCATCAGAGACATCAAGGACAGCAGTTTGAACCCTGAGGCGGTGGAGCAGACCTACAGGAGGAATCCCATCCTCAGATACACTCAGCACCCTCTACACTCCCCCCTACTGCCACTACCCTACGGAGAAGTCAGTAAGTAGAGTGGACCGTCACAATACAGCCTGCATCATCAACATGGTACTGTCACTTCCTGGTAATCCTCCTGATACTGTCACTGACTTGAACATGAATGAATTTGATGAGAACTTTTCTTTCCTTCTCTCCCCCTCCTCCCTCCTTTCTTCTCCCCATCTCCCCCCTCCATCCCTTCCTCTCCTCCCCCCTATATCCCTTCCTCTCCTCCCCCCTCCTTTCCTCTCCCCCTCCCCCTCCACTCTCCTCTCCCCTCCAGTCCAGAGACAGCAGGGATATGCCAGTCTTCAGGATGAAGCGATCCGAGTGTTTAACTCTCTTCAGGAGATGGAGACTCTGGCAGACCCTGTTCCTATCATACGGGGGGTACTACAGACCTGTCAGGACCTGAGACCTCTCCGAGACGAGGTACACACACATGGGCACATACACTCTTAGAAAAAAAGGTGTCCCCGTAATAGAACCCTTCGAAGAACCCTTTTTGGTTCCAGGTAGAACCCTTTCCACTTGGAACCCAAAATGGTTCTACCTGGAACCAAAAAGAGTTACCTTATGGGGACAGCTGAAGAACACTCTTAGATCCCTCTTTTCCAGGAGTGTATACGGGTGCACATACAGCCACACACACACACACACATACACAGGCGCATACGCATACAAACACTCTCCTACTCACTCACTGTCTTTCCACTCTCTCCAGGTATACTGTCAGGTGATCAAGCAGACCAATCACGTGCCTCAGCCCAATCAGCCCAATCAGCGGGCTCATTGGCACCTCCTCACCTGTATGAGCTGTACCTTCCTCCCAAGCCGGACCATCCTCAGATACCTGCGCTTCCACCTCAAAAGGTGTGTGTGTGTGTGTGTATGTGTGTGTGTGTGTGTGTGTGTGTGTGTGTTCCCAAGAGGTGAGTGCGTGTCCCAGGTGTTAGGTTCTAAATAAACCCAGTAAAAACGAACAGACAACTTGGAAAAGCTCAAACCAAGTTGATTCACCTAATGGGTCAAACAGCTGAACAGACAAAGACATGTTCCCACCAGCACAAGTATATATATACCTTACTTTAGGTGAAGTCTCCTCCTCTTCTCTAAACATGACTTATTTGTTGCTAGGTAGGAAGTTAAGTGATGTGGGTAATAAACTGTTCCTTCTCCCTAAAATGTGACCGGACCTGACCTCAGCCCACATTCCTCCCTAATCCACAGCTATCCACCCTTACTTAGTAATATTCCAAGCCCATGGCTCATATCCAACCTTTAATTGACCCCACCATTTACATTCCTCCTACAGATAACCATTCACTTCCGGTGTATCAAGTCTTTCAAAATACAACAACTGAAACCAGACTGTGGCCCTTCTCCTTTCCATAGGATACCTGATGTCTAACATGTTCTGACAGAAAACGTTCTGCATTCCCCTCTCTCCCTCAGTACCACGAACAAGGATATTTATATTTCAGCTTTAGAAGTCAGAACCCATCACAGGTGTAGAGATTTGTATTAGTGTGTATGTGTGTGTGTGTGCTATGTGTGTGTGTATCATGACTGTCTCTGTGTGTGTTCTCCCAGGGTGCGAGAGCATTTCCCCAACACAGAGATTGAGCGTTATTCTGCTTTTATCAATGAGTCTCTGAAGAAGACCAAGACCAGGGACTTTATTCCGTCTCAGGAGGAGATCGTGGCCCTACTGGTGAGGCAGGAGATGACAACTACAGTCTATTGCCATGGAGGGGGCTCCTGCAAGATCTCCATCAATTCACACACCACCGCTGGAGAGGTACACGCACACACACTGACTGGACAAAACATTAAGAACACCTGCTCTTTCCTTAACATAGACTGACCAGGTGAATCCAGGTGAAAGCTATGATCCCTTATTGATGTCACTTGTTAAATCCATTTCAATCAGCGTAGATGAAGGGGAGGAGACAGGTTAAAGAAGGATTTTTAAGCCTTAAGACAATTGAGACATGGATTGTGTGTGTGTGCCATTCAGAGGGTGAATGGGCAAGAAAAAATATTTAAGTGCCTTTGAACGGGGTATGGTAGTAGGTGGCAGACGCACCGGTTTGTGTCAAGAACTGCAACGCTGCTGGGTTTTTCACACTCAACAGTTTTCTGTCTGTATCAAGAATGGTCCACCACCCAAAGGACATCCAGCCAATGCGGGAAGCATTGGAGTCAACATGGGCCAGCATCCCTGTGGAACACTTTCAACACCTTGTAGAGTCCATGTCCTGATGAATTCAGGCTGATCTGAGGACATCTCAATATTAGGAAGGTGTTCCTGATGTTTAGTATACTCAGTGTATACACACGTCTCTGTAACATCTCTCCTTTGTGTGTGTGTGTGTGTGTGTGTGTGTGTGTGTGTGTGTGTGTGTGTGTGTGTGTGTGTGTGTGTGTGTGTGTGTGTGTGTGTGTGTGTGTGTGTGTGTGTGTGTGTGTGTGTGTGTGTGGTGTGTGTGTGTGTGTGTGTGTGTGTGTGTGTGTGTGTAGGTGGTAGAGAAGTTGATCCGCGGCCTGGCCATGGAGGACAGTAGGAATCTGTTCTCTCTGTTTGAGCACAACCAGGTGACGGACCGAGCTCTGGAGAGCAGGATCATAGTGGCTGACGTCCTCGCCAAGTTTGAGAGGTACGTAACGTGTGTGTGTGTGTGTGTGTGTGTGTGTGTGTGTGTGTGTGTGTGTGTGTGTGTGTGTGTGTTGCTAACCCTATCTGTGTGTATTCCAGGCTGTCAGGGACTGAGGAGGAGGAGGAAGGACAGTGGAGACTCTATTTTAAACTTTACTGTTTCCTCGACATGGAGAGCATGCCTAAGGAGGGGGTGGAATTTGCCTTCATGTTTGAGCAGGTGAGTACACACACACACACACACACACACACACACACACACACACACACACACACACACACACACACACACACTCCTTGTCGTACTCCGTCTCACTCAATTTCAATAAATGTCTCTCTCTCACTCTCCCCCTCCCTCTCTCCCCCCTTTCGACACACCCTCATCCCTCCTTCCTTCAGGCCCATGAGTCTCTGATCAGTGGTCACTTCCCGGCCCCAGAGGAAACTTTGCAGCAGCTAGCCGCTTTACGGCTGCAGTATCTCCATGGAGATGGGGCCAGCCGCGCTGGGTGGAGCCTCGGTAGTGTTTACCCAATGGGACGCCTCCGCTCGCGCATCTTCCAGTCCACCAAACAGGGAGGCGCGGCAGGAGGAGAGGGAGGAGGAGGGCAGGTGGGAAGTGTCAAGGGGGACGGGCAGGATAGAAGGAGAACCCCCAGCTTCCTGGATGGAAGTCTGAGGCGCAGCTTTAAGACGGGCTCGCTGAAGAAACAGAAGGTGGCGATGGACACACACACAAACACACAATGCATTTGCATTAAACACGCACATGCTGACATCACCATTGCAATATTTTTCCTAGCTGTAGTTGTCTATATGTCCTAGAGATGGCGCCTCTCGTAAATCACACATTATCCTCTATTGACTGGGGCATCGCATATTCCATACAGAGATATCTTACCCTATCACCTCTGATTAGCTTTAGGATTGATTTGTTGGTTAATTGATTGATTGAATAATGAATTGATTGATAAATGTGATTGTAATCCTGTCCAGGAGGAAGAGGGACAGCAGGTAGAGATGTGGGTGAAGGAGGAGACATCGGCCACCAGAGCCCATGTTCTGGATAAATGGACCAAGTTACAGGGACTCCCCCAGCACCAGGCTCTGCTCAAATACATGTCCATCGTCAAAGAGTGGCCCGGATATGGCTCTACACTGTTCGACGTGGAGGTGTGTGTGTGTGTGTGTGTTTGTGTGTGTGTGTGTGTGTGTGTGTGTGTGTGTGGACCTTTGTGTTTTACTTCTACCTCATCCTCCCCTCCTCCTCCTCCTCCTCTCTCCACTTCTCCTCCCTCTCTCTCCACTTCTCCTCCCTCTCTCTCCCCTGCAGTGTAAGGAAGGAGGTTTTCCCCATGACCTGTGGCTGGGTGTGAGTGCTGACAACCTGTCTGTGTATAAGAGAGGGGAACCCAAACCTCTGCAGACGTTCCAGTATGAGCAGATCACCTTCTTTGGAGCTCCACAACCCTGCATCTACCAGATCACTGTCGACGGCAACGATTTGTTCTTCCACACTCCATTGGTAAACACACACATATTCTGAAACACACACACGCACACTTACTCTGAAACACACACACACATATTCTGAGACACACACACGCACACTTACTCTGAAACACACACACACACACACTTACACACATACACACACGCATGTATCAGTCACAACAAAAACAACCTCACACAGTGGAAGAATAAATCAGGAATATACTGCACACTACACAAACACTGATGTTATCTAACTCTTTCTCTCTCTCTCCCTCTCTCTCTCTCTCTCTCTTCTCTCCTCTCCTCTCTCTCTCTCTCTCTCTCTCTCTCCCTCTCCTCTCTCTCTCTCTCTCTCCTCTCTCTCTCTCCCTCTCTCTCGCTCTCTCCCTCTCTATCTCTCCTTCTCTCTCTCTCTCTCCTTCTCTCCTTATCTCTCTCTTCCCTCTTTTCTCTTTACCTCCTTCTCTCTCCTCTCTCTCCTCTCTCCCCGCTCTCTCTCTCTCCCTCTCTCTCTCTCTTTCTTCCACTCTCTCTCCTCTCTCTCTCTCTCCCTCTCTCTCGTCTTTCTTCCTTCTCTCTCCCTCTCTCTCCTTTCCTCTCCGTCTCTCTCTCTCTCACTTTCTCTCTCTCTTCTCTCCCTCTCTCTCCTCTCTCTCTCTCTCTTTTTCTCCTTCTCTTATCTCTCCCCTCTCTCTCTTTCTCTCTTCTCTCTCTCTCCCTCTCTCTCCCTCTCTTCCCTTCTCCCTCTCTCTCCCTCTCTCTCTCTCTCTTTCTTCTCCCTCTCTCTCTCTCCCTCTCTCTCTCTCTTTCTCTCTTCTCCCTCTCCCTCCCTCTCTCTCTCCCTCTCTCTCTTTCTCTCCTTCTCTCTCTCTTTCTCTCCTTCTCTCTCTCTCCCTCTCCCTCCCTCTCTCTCCCTCTCCCTCCCTATCTCTCTTTCTCTCCTTCTCTCTCTCTCTCACCTTCTCTCTCCCTCTCTCTCTCTTTCTCTCCCTCTCTCTCCCCTCTCTCTCCCTCTCTCTCTCTCTCTCCCCTCTCTCTCTCTCTTTCTTTCTCCCTCCCTCTCTCTCTCTCTTTCTTTCTCCCTCCCTCTCTCTCTCTCTTTCCATCTCTCTCTCTCCCTCTCTTTCCATCTCTCTCTCTCCCTCTCTATCTCTCTCTCTCCCTCTCCCTCTCTATCTCTCTATGCAGGTGATGGAGATTGCTAAGATCATGAAAGCCTACATCAACATGATGGTGAAGAAACGCTGCAGCATCATGTCTGTCTCCAGCGTCGCCAGCGCCTTCGTCAGGTGATCAACCAGCAGCCAATCAGAGCCCTCTATTCAACAGTACAGGCCTATCAGAGAGAGGCAGGAAGTGGATACAATCCATGGATTGGTCAGTCGGTTGTTTTTTTGGTGGAGTCAGCTGATCTTGGAGAGGGGTAACCACAAAACAGCGGACAGTGAGGGATCTAAAATGGCATCCGATTTCACAAAGCGAAAAGGGGATGGACACTGCAGCTAACTATTCTAGACTTGGGAATTGGGTGAATTGGGTTAAATATCTGTTTGTTAACAATGAGCATGGAAAATGACCCATTTTGGGGAGGACAACTCCAGCACCTCCCAACCCCCAGTTACCCTGCATGTCACTGTCTTACAGACAGCAGGTCCAGCAAGCACATTCTAACTCAACCTTACTTAATATCTCTGTTACTCATTTTATATCAACCTCTAATCTCTCTCTCTCCCATGTATCTCCATCTCCTCTCTCTCTCTCTCTCCTCTGTCATCCCTCTCTCTCTGTTCTCTCTGCACCAAACCCATACCAACGACAAGCACAATAGCCCAGTCAAGCCATACCACCCGCAAAGCTCTGTCACCCCCTTCTCAAGCCCGAAAACACACCCCACACACCCCTAGTCACAGTCCCAACACACTGCCAGCTAGGAGAGATCAAATGATGTTACTATTTATATCTTCCTTCCTTCCTTACCCTCTCTCCCCCCATTTAATGAAACTCTCTTTTTCTCTGTCTGTGTGTCCCATTTCGCCTAATTCACTCTCTTTACAGTTAAGTGTTAATTTATTCTCTGTTGCTTGCTTGCTTCCTTTCCTCTCTCTTTCTCTCACTCACTCTCTCGTTCATCTGCTGTTGTCCGTGGTGACTGAGATAAAGGACTCACTGTGTTCTGTGTTTTCATCTCGGGGTCAAATGGAAAATCAGGTCCCTTCTTCATCAGACTGCACAGTACTTACTTCCTGTGTCAAAGGAAGTGACATCACATATGGTCAAAGGAAGTGACCTCATACAAACCCCCTCAAGAGAACCAGGGCTGGAGGCCCATCCAGGGCCCTCTCCCCGGGATCATCCTGACTCAGAGGATCTTTCAAGGGGTAGCTGTCTGGCTCAGTCTGGGGGGGGGGAAGCTCCTTGGGTGTGGAGAGGTCTGGAGGAGAGAATGATGCTAAGAGTGACAGAAGTCGACTACAAGATCAACCAAGGGAGATTGAGAGAGCTTTCTCCTATAATATGTCTACATATTATGAACATCACATATATTACATATTCATGTCCAACCTACACATACACACATACACTAATCAAACACTTATCGTTTTTCTATATCGCACCTCATAGGAACCCTGCATAGATTTTGGTGGTCACTGTACTGTATGTATATAAATACCATTATAAATGCCATTTGATTAATTTATTGTATGTGTAAACTAAATGCGAATGAACAGAGATATTCACTGCTGTATGTCTAATATGCCAACGCACCCTTATTCACTAGCAGTGCCATCTGACTAAATCACAGCGATATAGAGGGGTTTCACTTCTTGATGTAGAATGGGTAGAGTTCAGTCGCTGCGGCCATATTGGTAGGGCGGTTTGGGATGGTTGCCTACATGCGTTTCTCTGCGCTCTAGTGAAATGTAGCCTTCGTATCATCCTTCTGGCTCACGTTTCCATATCGGTGGGTACTTTTTAAAAAAAAACATGAGGAATCTAGTCTTGTCTTCTCTACCCATTCTGTTTCTACGCTATGTGACTGTTCTCCAGTTCATGTGTGAATAGAACCTGTTTTAAGTCAGTGTGACTAGTGTACTGTACGTTCCCAGTGTCACCCCTCCTGCAGTGCTGTGTTTGGAATGCTACCGTGTGTATCTGTGTCATAATGCAGGTGACTAACTAACTACCCCACCGGGGGAAGATGGGAACCATATGAAGAAAACAAAGACAGTGTGTTGTTGAGAAATAAGAGTATTATGTATCTGAATAACCTTTATAAGAGAATGGTGTTGTGATTTTAAATGGGGGGAAGAGTTTGGGAAGGGAGGAAGGGAGGGAGAGGGATATGGTTACAGTATGGAATTCTGTGAAAGAAGAGAAGTTCACACATTGAGGAGGATATGCATCTAGGAAATGGGAATAGTTGGAGTATGAGAATTCTGGGAACGTGGGAATTTTGTTTGTTTCTGACTTTGTGTCGTCACTGCTTGTGGGCCACAGCCCCCTGGAGGACCAGTCTATAGAATCAGAATTACTGGAAAGGACATTCCAATTCAGAACAACATTCCATCCTGTGTTCCAGTGGGCCATTTGGAATGACTGAAAAACCCAGTTTTTGCAGGCCAGTCTACATGAATACATGTTTTTGGCAGACAGGTTGGAATGTCAATTATCATCAAATCCAGTGAAATTCGGAACTGTGTCCTATCTAGGTATTCTCTTTCTATGGCCTTGCCTCTCACACTGCTAGTACACAGAGTAAGATGAAGTTGCCTCTTGACACTGATCTAAGGCAGTGGAGTCTGCTGAAGGGAAGAAGGCTCATAATAATGGCTGGAACTGAGCAAAAGGAATGGCATTAAACACGTGGAAACCATGTGTTTGATGTATTTGATATCATTCCACTGATTTAGCTCCATTACCACAAGCCCATCCTCCCCAATTAAGGTGCCACCAACCTCCTGTGATCTAAGGTCAGTTTTGCATTTCACACCCAAAAGGTAAGAGTAAACTGATCCTAGATCTGTGTCTATGAGCAACCTCTATACCGGGGTCCTTTTCCAGCCGCAGGCGGCCAGAGCAGGGCCTGACTGTAATCTGTTATGGTTCATATTAATTATTAGCATTATATATTGAAACATTGTGATTGTTTTGAGAGAAAACCGAGAAAGAGAGAGAAAATAGTTGTTGTTCTTGTTTTATTTGTAACTGGCTTTACAAAGTTATGCTTTAATAAATGATCGGGAAATTGTCCAGTCTTCTCTTCTATACGCGCACGCACGCAGCCACCCGTTTACGCACGCGCACACAGCTGACGTGATTGTTCTGTTTCAGCTCGGGTGACCACATAATGGTCCGTATTTAAAATACACAAATGCGGGACAACGGAATGTTTTTGCGGGCCAGTGTAGCCTACATGAATACATGTTTCTGGCAGACAGTTCGAAATGTCAATTGTCATCAAATGAATAGGAAGTCTGACTGAAATACGCAACAAATCTAACTTTTTTGGTAAACGAGTGGTGTTTTAATTTGTTGATGAAATACGGGACATCAGACAAACGGCCAACATTCGGGACTGTCCCGCAATCTGGGGCATGTGGTCACCCTAATTCCACCTGACATTGGTTGGGCGTGCACAGGGAGAAAGGAGGACAGACCTTTTTGCGTTAACATCACTTCAAGGGTTTGTTTTCTTAAAACGGGTTACCTCAATTTCTCCGTGTTGTTACTGAAATAAGACAACTTGTTCAACTCAAGAGTAGCGCCATAGACGACGGGATATTTTACTGTCAGAGTTTGGATTTTAAAGTTTCAATACATGATGGATTTGAGGAGTTTAGTAGGCCTACCTGCTGTTCTGCTGCTCTTCGGTGTAGTCGCTGTGTTCGCGCAAACTGCCGCACCTAGTCCAGGTGAGTCAGTGACACTTCTTTTGTTGTTTTTCTTAACCATTCATTTATTGTCGCTTAGATTATTTTTGTTTTTCTTAACCATTCATTTATTGTCGCTTAGATTATTTTTGATCTATATGACATTATATTATAGTTAATTCTGTTGGCTCTAGTTAGTCTATGACATTAATCGTCGAAAAAACAGCTGCTAGTGGAGTTCTCTCAAACTAGAATTAACCCGATTTCACATTGTAGCATATTTCACAGTGACTTTGCCTTTAGGTAAAACACAAAATGACTTGTTTTCAGTTCCTTTATAATTATGTAATTTAGACTTTCATTAACCTTAACATGTAGATTATTATATTCAGATAATGGCTCTTTAATTTCAAGTGTCTTGGTACATTAGTAACGTATTCGGCCTATTCACTGTTAGGGAGTTGGCTCTCGCTTTCTGCTAAATGCTTGTGTAACTGAAACCTTTTAGCAGGAACGTTGGAGTGTTTTCAGTTCCTTCTCAGGCACATTTCAGTAGCTATAATCGTGACTGGCTGGCCCATTTAACTGTTAAGTGTTTGGGTGAAACCAGTTAGTGTCCAAAGAGACACCTGTTCCCCGTCTTGGAAGAATCCTTTAGCCTTGTAGCCCCATAGAAACCAGACTACCAGGCTTCCCCTTCTTATCTGGAGCCATAGAACTAACAATGTACACAAACAATTCTGTGGAATCATACAGTCAAACAACAAATGGAAATATTTACAGTAGGCTAGGACTTGCTGCAAGTGAGAAGGCTTTATTACTGCCTCTAACTGCAGTTGTTTAGTATGTTATGAACTACTGATCTAATGGTTTTCCCTCCATAAACCTGTTTTCTCTCCCTCCCTCTCAGTGTGTGAGACTAAGAATGGAACAAGCTGTGAGGAATGTCTAATGATTGTGACGGTGAGTCTGGGATTAGTCTGGCACTTGAGTCAGGTACACTTTGGGCTTCCTGGTCCTGATTCGCTCACTATACCTCCTGCTCACGAGTCTAACAGGGTCACAGATGTTTCCTGGTCCTGATTCCCTCACTATACCTCCTGCTCATGGGTCTAACAGGGTCACAGATGTTTCCTGGTCCTGATTCCCTCACTATACCTCCTGCTCATGGGTCTAACAGGGTCACAGATGTTTCCTGGTCCTGATTCCCTCACTATACCTCCTGCTCACGGGTCTAACAGGGTCACAGATGTTTCCTGGTCCTGATTCCCTCACTATACCTCCTGCTCATGGGTCTAACAGGGTCACAGATGTTTCCTGGTCCTGATTCCCTCACTATACCTCCCATGAACAGGGTCACAGATGTTTCCTGGTCCTGATTCCCTCACTATACCTCCTGCTCATGGGTCTAACAGGGTCACAGATGTTTCCTGGTCCTGATTCCCTCACTATACCTCCTGCTCACGGGTCTAACAGGGTCACAGATGTTTCCTGGTCCTGATTCCCTCACTATACCTCCTGCTCACGGGTCTAACAGGGTCACAGATGTTTCCTGGTCCTGATTCCCTCACTATACCTCCTGCTCATGGGTCTAACAGGGTCACAGATGTTTCCTGGTCCTGATTCCCTCACTATACCTCCTGCTCATGGGTCTAACAGGGTCACAGACGTTTCCTGGTCCTGATTCCCTCACTATACCTCCTGCTCATGGGTCTAACAGGGTCACAGATGTTTTCTGGTCCTGATTCCCTCACTATACCTCCTGCTCATGGGTCTAACAGGGTCACAGATGTTTCCTGGTCCTGATTCCCTCACTATACCTCCTGCTCATGGGTCTAACAGGGTCACAGATGTTTTCTGGTCCTGATTCCCTCACTATACCTCCTGCTCACGGGTCTAACAGGGTCACAGATGTTTCCTGGTCCTGATTCCCTCACTATACCTCCTGCTCATGGGTCTAACAGGGTCACAGATGTTTCCTGGTCCTGATTCCCTCACTATACCTCCTGCTCATGGGTCTAACAGGGTCACAGATGTTTTCTGGTCCTGATTCCCTCACTATACCTCCTGCTCACGGGTCTAACAGGGTCACAGATGTTTTCTGGTCCTGATTCCCTCACTATACCTCCTGCTCACAGGTATAACAATGTGCACCAGAAAACATTTCTGAAATGAATCAGCATATCAGCTGCCCCCTCCACACCTGTCAGACAGGTTGGGGGACAAACTGAACACACACCTCTCTCTCTCTGCCCTTATTTCTCTCTCTGCATCCCTCCATCCTTGGCATTGTGAACTCTATCCCTGCCAATCCTGAAACCCCTTACCCATACGTAGTCCACATATATTTGCGTTATGTTGTGTGTGTGTGTCACAGTGCCTGTGGTGTCAGAAGACTAAGATGTGTATCACGTACCCAGTCAGCACCATCCTCCCCCCGCACGCCCTCTGCCCCCTCAACGATGCACGCTGGGGACGCTGCTGGGGTAAGAAACACACACACACACACCTCTGCTGGAGTAGGAACTAATTTTGATTGTGTGTGTGTGTCAGTGAACTTCCAGTCATTGATCATCGCCATGGCGGTGGTGGGTGGAGTCATTATCATCGCCTTCCTGGTCTGCCTCTTCTGCTGCTGCAAGTGTGAACACATTGGGTATAGTGCTTATAACACACTCACCTTGTAACACACTCACCTTGTAACACACTCACCTTGTAACACACTGACCTTGTAACACACTGACCTTGTAACACACTCACCTTGTAACACACTGACCTTGTTGATTTGTGTCGTCTGTTTCCAAAACACATCTCGGTTTAGGATGATATGTATTATTATTATTTTAATTGTTTATCATTGACTGCTTGAGTGTATTTATATACAGTTTCGGCCAAATATACTGGCACCCGTGTACTTTTCTGAGATAAGTCGCTATTTCTTATTTGTTTATTCAGATCCCCATTAGCTTTGCCAAAGCAGAAGCGTTTCTTCCTGAGGTCCACAAAACATGACAAGTAACGAAACAGAGATGGGCAAAAACAGTAACACAAATTTAAAATAGAAAGATATACAAACAATACAACAACAAAATAATAAACAATACAACTAAAACATGTGTGTGTGTGTCCCCTTCTCAAATATGTAACAAATAAAAACATCTGGTCTTCACACCTTGTTAGATTTTCAACATTGCAGAACCAATTGTATTTTTGTAAACTTAAGTTGACCATTTTAATTTAGAAAATAAAGACAAATGGCATGGACTAAATGATTGGCTCTCCGGAGCTAATACTTGGTTACACAGCCTTTGGCCAAGGTAACTGTAGCACGCAATGATGTAACCCACTTTTCAGCAGCAAACTGCTCTAAATCTTCTATGTTTGAGGGGTGCCCCCCTCAACTGCTGTTTTCATATCTCTCTGTAGGTTTTGGATGTGATTCAGATCTGGACTCTTGGCTGGCAACTCCCGAACAGTCCAGCATCTCTTCTTGAACCATTCCTGGGTGTTTTTTCATGTTTGGGGTTGTTGTCCTGCTGGAAGATCCACAACATTCAGTGGAGACCTGGTTTTTGGACACTGGGTTGAACAAAACACCTGATAATCTGCTGATTTCATGATGCCATGCACACGTTCAAGGTCCCCAGTACCAGACGCAGCGAAGCAACCCCACAGCATGATCACATCTCCCACATGTCAGACAAGAGTCCAGAACTGAATCACATCCAAAACCTATGGCGAGATCAGTAGTTGGAGGGAACCCCTCAAACATTTTAAGTATTGGAACAATTTGCTGCTGAAAAGTGGGTCAAATGCCAGTAGAAAGTTGCAGCAAGCTCATTGGTGGCTTCAAGAAGCGTCTGTCTGCAGTTATCTTGGCCAAAGGCTGTGCAACCAAGTACTAGCTCCAGGGTGCCAATTTAGGAGCTGCCATTTGTCTTTATTTTCTTAATAAAAATTCTCAACTTCGGTTTGCAAAAATTAAATTGGCTCTGCAATGTCGAAAATCCAATATCAATGTTTTTTTTCAATTTCTATTGATTTTGAAAGATGGGGAATAATTTAGTGCAAGGGTGCCTATATATTTGGCCTCAACTGTGTAGTGTGTTTGCTTTGCCGTGGTCAACTAAAGTGTGTAATTCTTCACACACACACACACACACTGACCTACCCCATGGACTGACCTCCAGGCACATGTATAAGTACTTATCCGCCCTAATGTGTGTGTGTGTGTGTGTGTGTGTGTCAGGTCTACGAGGTTCGATGCCAAGATGGAGAGACGGACCAATAAGATGAAGGGAAAACAGGAAGAGAGGTAAGACGTCATCATGGCACACGAACATCTGTGTATTTATCTATGTATGTGAAGAAATGTACAACTAAAGAATGTGTTTGGTTATTCTAAGTATCAGTATTTGTGTGTGTGTGTGTGTTCGTTCAGCTGGCCTACAACAAATCCCACAGGGAGATATGGTAAACGTTACCCAGTCAAGCCCTGTGTGTGCTGTATTTGACTTTAGTGTGTCTCTGACAATGTGACTGCGATCAGAACAATGCCCCAAGTTTCTTTTGTTAGTTTCATATCAGTTACAGCCGGAGTGACACAAAAGCATTACTGGAACAAACCTTTACATGCGTCACAGCCAAGCTAACCGCCCAAACCGGTTTTTGCTCTACTCATGACTTCTTACCTACCTGGCTGGTCTGAAAGGTTGTGCAGTCCTCTTAAAATACGAAGTGTGTGTCTAACCAGCTGGTTGTCTTTGTGTTAACAGAAAGGCAGAGATGAAGATGAGGCATGAGGAAATCAGAACGAAATATGGTACGACTTGAGATACACGCACACAAACACACACACCGCTCCTGTCATGTTTCCCCATTGCTGTCTGTGGAAAAGCACTATCACTACTCTGATGGAATTTGATGTGAAAGATGATCTCTAACTCCTTCTCTCCCTCTTTTCCTTTCTTTCTTTTAGGTCTCAGTGGGTCCAACCCATACTCCAAATTCTCCTGAGCTGATATTTGGACACTGTACTATCAACTGCCTGCCTTCTCTTCACCTCTGACCTTTCAACCAACCGAACCCCTCTCCCCCTTCCCCTAAGGACTGTTAACCTTATTGACTGCTCTATGCTCATCTTACCCTTCCCTAAACCATTAATCATAAAAGCCTTGGAGGTGTTTTAAAGGATTTGTATAATTTCAGACCGTAGTTTCACAAGCCAAAACGAGTCGCCAAAAATTGTGCACATCACTTATTTTGTATGATATGTTATGTCCTGCAACAAAAAATATATATTTCCTGCAATTCGTATGATGTAACGAATTCCAATTCGTACAATATGTTACGATTTTGTAAGTGCTTAAGATCCCGTTCAATATCTTTAACCGTTTTGAGGAGAATACATGAAACTGGCCTTAGATCAAAGTTTTGGGACAGCCTGATATACAACATTATCTTCCCATGTAACACAGGTCATTAAACATTGTGTTGAATGTAATGAACACAGTCTTCCATGAATACGGAGCTAGAACAAGTTCTGCACTGCTTGGTGAGTGGTGCAGTGCAGAACATGTCTTGCGGTGCAGACTAGGTGAGAGCAGTGGATAGGTGCAGTAGCCTTTAGAAATGTACCGTCTGTGACTACTACTGTATTATAAACTCATAATGATGGTACTTGAGGGTTACTACTTGGTTGTAGGAGATCTTGCCTATGCTCTACTTGAATGAGAAGATGCACTCCAGAAAAGTTGACCTTATCTATGTTGACCTTTTTCTATGTATATTTATTTGATGGCGATCTATCAGAAATGTGTCCAGTGCACACCTGTACTCCATCAAACAAACTTGTATAGATGTATTGTTTTTCTAATTTAAACCAGAATTGTCCTTAATGATGCACTGTGCAGAAATCCCTCCGCCATTTCCTGCTTGCTAAAATTCTAATAGTTCACCTTATTTCAGTTTGCAACAAAACAAGCAAGTATAGTTTAGAGAATCATTCTACCATCTAAACAGCTGAAATATATTTTCCATACGGTAAGCATAGAAATAACGCACATACCACAGATCTGCTGCTTTTTAAACTTGCTTTCAAAGAGTCACAGATCTATAACTCACATTTCTATGTGAATTTGGTCAGGTCGCCCAAAAAGCTAAACATTGCAGTTTAAAATAGGAGGCTATTCAGAAGAGTTGAATGCTTAGAATTGCAGATAGAAATGTACCCTACCATATAGAATGTACACACCTTGTAAAATGAGACACAAAGAATGTCAGTTCTAAGTAATATATTTCTACCTGTGACAGCTTTCTCATTTGACACCAGCTACTTCAGTTAGAATCTTGTCGGGCCAAACGAATCAACTTTTTATTAATGTCTAGTTGTGTAATAAACTACCCTTTGTCTGTTGATTGAACAAATCTATTTTTACTAAAATAAAACTTTCCACTATGTAAGACTTGTCTCTCTTTGGATCTTATCAACGCCTAGCTCCTACCTATAACCTCTACCTCATAGTGAGAAACCTACAACAACCATATCAGACCAGTGATCGTAACCTCAATAATAGGAGATGTGAATAAACAGGAATTCCTGCAGTTCTGACTTAATTCTTAATCTCAATATACTATTTTTTATCAAGGATATGTATACTTTTTATTCAAGCATTTTCTATGACCAGAGCCACAGAGAGAGATAATCTTTCTGGAATGGAAACCCAGGCCTCGATCCCTACCCATTCCGATCCTTCCCTTTCTCCCTTAAGAGAGAAATGACATGTTGAGTTGGAGCGCCCCCGACTGGTCATCAAAAACCATACACCTCCATTTCTCTATCCATTATGATGAAGATGGAAGATTTGGCTTGATATCATTAGTATTTTACAACATTATTCTGGTACTCCCTGTACATAGCCATGTTAAAAAATTGTCAGAGACTCCAGTCACCCAAGTCATAGACTGTTTTCTCTGCTACCGCACGGCAAGCTGTACCGGAGCGCCAAGTCTAGGACCAACAGGCTCTAACAGTTTCTACCCCCAAGCTGTAAGACTGCTGAACAATTCATCAAATGGCCACCGGACTATTTACATTGACACCCCCTCCCTCCATTTGTTTTGTCCACTGCTGCTACTCGCTGTTTATTATCTATGCACAGTCACTTCACCCCTACCTACCTGGACTAACCTGTACCCCCACACGTTGACTCGGTACCGCCCTGTATATAGCCTCGTTATTGTTATTTTTTTGTTACTTTTTATAATTTGTTTACTTTAGTTTATTTTGTAAATATTTTCTTAACTCTTCTTGAACTGCACTGTTGGTTACGGGCTTGTAAGTACGCGTTTCACGGTAAGGTCTACACTTGTATTCGGCGCATGTGACGAAGTTCGATTTTGTGTGTTTACTTATTATTGTTATTCGCCGTGTACGTATTCCTTGTGTCATTATTTAAATGTTGCATCTATAACTCTGCATTGTTGGAAAAGGACCCGTAAGTAATAATTTAATGGTAGTCTACACCTGTTGTTTACGAAGGATGTGACAAAAACAGTTTGATCTGAGTGTAATGTGTATTTATTTGAGATGAACTAAGGTCCACACTCAGCCCTGCCTTTGGCGGGTTCTTAATGTCGCGTGGCCGAGTATTTGGCTGAATTGCGCATCCCCGCATCCGCATCCCCGAGAGAATATGTCACGTGTTTCCACGAAAGCCAATCAGTGTGTGCGGAACGAGAGACCAAAGCGCGTTCCCGTGTTTGCGGAGGAGAAGAGCATATAGCTTAAAGAGGTGCAAACGAAAACACAACCAAAATTGCATTTTAACCCGCAAATCCTTTAAAGAAAACCCATCAAAATGTCGGAGGAGAAACCAAAGGTAAGGCTAGTCGGCTATCAACATGTGATGGTATTTAAGGTGATTAAAACAGTCTAATGTCAAATAGCGCCTGAAATATGCAATAAAAAATGGCCCGGTTTGCACGTTTGTCTGAATCGGCGCACTGTTTGTTTCGTAGTTAAATGAATGGAGTGCTGCCTCCGGATACGATATCTAAGTTTATCAGCTATAAAAGCTATTAGATGTTATGCGAAATATTTCGACCAGAAAATAGAATTGTTTTAACAACTACCACTTACATTTCGAAGTTGAATATACCGTTTGCGGGTTTTTCTTTGTGGAAACCATACCACGTTAGCAACTAGCTAGCTAAACGCCGCAAGAAAAGCGGCACTAAATGTGACACCATTTGGAAGCCGTATTCGAGTGATTTAGATGCATTCGTCGACATCCACTTATTGAAATGGCTAAATAACATCATTAGTTAGTTACTGCACTGTATCTTTTAGGCCAGTAAACACGCATGGCGTTGGCCAGGCGCCGGTAAGACCAGGTATAGCTAGCTAGTTCATAAGTGGTCTGTACGAAATGGTACCTAACCACTGATTGATACAGGATTCGGATATGTATTTTTCTTTCGATTTGAGGTACTAGGACAAGCTGAACGTGGATTTTGCTATGGATAACGCCTGGGTGTAGTAGCTGGTTGCCTCAGTCACAGCCTTCAGGTTCCGCGCATTCCCCAGACCCAATACCACCCACAAGCAACCCTAATTCACAGAGCAAGAACACTACCTACCCCATGTCCAGATCTTACCAGAGACGTATGAGATCTAACAGTGGTTGTACAAGCCAATTGTTTGGCTCTCCAAGACAGAAGCATTGAAGACTGAATAACTACATTGTTAATCTTTTAATTGCTGTTTGGTTGTGTTTCAGGAGGGCGTGAAGACTGAGAACGACCACATTAACTTAAAGGTAGCCGGTCAGGACGGCTCTGTGGTTCAGTTCAAAATCAAGAGACACACTCCGCTCAGCAAACTGATGAAGGCCTACTGCGAACGTCAGGTCAGCACAGTCGCCAATCAGACACCTTGCCCTCCTACCTGCCGCCTCAATGGCGAAGACTGGAGCAGGGGCACACTGAACATTGCTCATAGAAATATTATCAATAGAGCTGACCTGATTCCTAATACTAGAGGAATATCTGTTCAATGTATTTCTAATGTGTCCTCTCTCTTCTGCAGGGGCTCTCGATAAGGCAGATCAGGTTCAGGTTTGACGGACAGCCAATCAATGAGACAGACACACCTTCACAGGTACACTGCACAGACAACTGGCAGCCCTCTCTTCTCTATAAACGCCCTCTACTCACTCTATTCTCTTATCTCGTTCTTAATCACTCTAAAGCACGGCCTCTCTGACGCCATTATCCTTGTCTCAACTAAAGCACACCTGCTCTCAATGAACTTGATTACTTTCTCGCTGTACTTCCCACTACATCTCCCCCTCATGGAATCTCTTTACTTGATCCCCCCTCCTTCCATCTCACACATGTTAATTCTCTCTTTAGCTGGAGATGGAGGATGAAGACACCATAGATGTTTTCCAACAGCAGACAGGCGGTTTCTGCTAAGCCCCCTCCCCCTCGTTACAGTGATTGACATACCCAAACCACGCCCACTGCTCCTCTCCTCCAGTCGCTCTTCAGCTTCTGTGTTCCATTGTTGTTTTTTTAAAAGATGTCTGTCTCGGTTTTGTCCAGAGGGGTGGGAGTGGGATGAATTTGCCCCTTAGACACTGATTTAAGGTCAGTTATTAGTTAACCTCATCCAATATGGGGTAAAGTTTAGGAGATGACATGATCCTGGATCTGTGGTAAGGGGCAACTTCTACTTTGAGGCTTCCCCATCGTCTGTGTTTCCTTGTTCTTATTTTAAAAGATGTCTGGCGCAGTTTTGGGTTGGGAGGGCTCCCTTCAAATGTCTGTCTTAGTCAACATTGATCTCTTCAACTGTCTTGGACAGCTTCCGGGTCTTTCCAATGCTAAGAATCATGGGGTTTCATCTAGAAACAACCCCTAAGCCACTTGTGTAGTGTTTTTGTATTTATGCAACACCTCAAATCTACAAAAGGCCTAGGGGTTAGGGGTGGCTTCTGGACCCTTCCAATGGTTTGACATGGGGGGGTGCGCCCTAGTTTTTTTCGAGGGTGAAAACCAAGTGTGCATCTCAAGTCTTAGGTTGCCTCCTTCATTTGGCACCGATCTGAACATTCAGGTGGATGCTGACCATGGAATAGGCTTTCACCTGTCCAGTTCTTTAGTGTCAGTTTTTACAAGAATGAAGGAGAGGAGACCCCTTGTCACAAGGAAGCTACTTGTACTGTTGAGATGCACCCCTAGTTTTTTTTGAGGGCAGTCAAAAGGGAATATTCCCTGATTCCATATATGGCATAATTTGGTCAGTTCTTACAGCAACCCTGTCAGTGAATCTGCTTTCGGTTTTTGGGCTGGGGGTTTAAGGTGGGAGGGAGAAGTCATCCTTAAACACTGATACAGGGTCATATAATTTGCATCCCCGTAATGGTTAGTGTTTTGGGGAGAAGGTTTTCTGATCCGAGATCTGTGTTTAGGGGCTATGTCTTCTTGGCGCATAAGGGGAGGGGCAGTTATGTTCTTTACCCACAAGTTTTGTCATATGGTGTTAGTTTGGTTTCTCTACTGATTTGTACATTGTTTGGCGTCTTTTACTACTGTAAACAATAAATATAGTTTGGTACTCAGGCTCCCTGTCACGGCTCCTCCTTTAAACGTGTGTGAGAGAGAAAAAGGGCTCATTCAGTGGACTGCCGGTTACACATGCGAATCATGAATTGTATCTTCAATGTATTGTCTATAGTTGTCTATGTTCTACCTATTGTGTGTATATAAGTTAGACACTATCCAGCAGTATTTCAAAGTATGGTCACTGAAATGTTTTCTCAGCTGCATAAAGAGACCAACAGGGGGTGCTACTGTTTATTGTATACACTTGTCTTTCCCCATCCCCGTCTTCCCTTTATCAGCAGAGGTGTGGACTATACCTTGAGTGCCTGTATTTGTGTGCTTGCATGTTTCTGTTAAAGCGTTTAATCATGACAAGGGCCCTGGTGATTAGATTCTTATTTTGGCCAAAGCCCGTCCTCCGTGACCCGGAAACCGATAAGTGGTTGAGGACCGTGTCGGTTCGTTATTAGGTGAATGGAGGAGTCTGCCTCTGTCCTTGACAAAGTCCTCCCATGGAGGAAGCACAAGTACATCCTTGAAATCTCCTCTGCCGGAATCCACTACACTCCCTTGAATAAGCTGCTTAGAAACGATATACGTTGAAATTCATTTTTACCACTTTGAACTTGTATTTTGGGATTCTTCTGTAAACGTCATCCTAGCGGAGGAGAATAATTGAATACAACTGCATTTGTTTCTTCTTCTCGATAACCTTTGACCTTTTTCAAAAGGAAGGGACTGAGGACTTAGCGAAACCAATTGAAAATCTCCCGCTGTTTTTATTACACCTGTGCCTGTGGGCAGCCATCTGTCAGGATGTTAGATCGCTCTGTGATTGGCTGATGCAGTCAGATTAAGCACACTCGATTGATAGCCTGATGGGATAGAGAGATACAAGAAGGGAGAAAGTTATATCATGATCCTTTAATATACATGGCCAGGAGAAACACACTAGACCAGTCTCTATAGGACACCTTCCTCCTGCCCAGTGATCCACCAAAGCACACAAACATGCTCTAGAAGAAAAGGAAAAACAGCAGTAAAAGGTGTAGAACAGAAAGAGTGAACACCCCTCCTTTCTCTCCCTGATCTGTATCGGAATAGCTATTTGAAGCCTGGGCATGGCTGAAAAACACACGTACACACACATTAGTCCACCCTCCCGGGTCTGCACCTGGGAATTGTACCTATTTACGTCATTTAGCAGACACTCTTATCCAGAGCGACTTACAAATTGCCCTCTACAATTTTTATTACATTTTCTCAGAATGTAATATTAGCAAATCCTTTATGAAAACATGTCTTATGTAAATAAACTCACCACAGGAACACAACACACAGTCATCCACTCCTCAGCTACTACAATAATAAAGGTCCTAATCACAGGGATCTTGGTTAATATGGTAATAGCTTAGCTGGTATCAAGTACTCTATTGGTGGAGCAGAGGTCACCGGTGGTATGCATGTTTTCAAATGTATTTATTTTCCTTTTAAAAATCACTACTTGGACTCTTTATGGTGTTTACCTAATGTAAAGTTATTTTGTAGTACAGCTCTTTATTTCTGTATCTATAGCCCATACAACTCCACCTTGGGTATTCATCTTGCTCTCTCTTTCTCACACACTCTCAGAAGAGTATGTGAGAGACACAGTTGGCTTCCGTTCTACTCTGTGAAATGATTGACACACTGGTTAGTGATTTGCATGGGCCTGGAAAATAAGAGAAGGGGTTGGGCCAGACAGAACTAACTCATTAGGAGCCTGCCTGTCTGGGCTGAAGTCAGATGTAGAGGAGTTTAGATCCAGACTTCACTTTGTCATCTGGACTCTCTCTGTTGGAAGATGATGCTTTCTACGGATACTCTCTAAGGACCATCTCTAGACACACTGCGCACACAAATGTACACATACTCACACACACGTGTTGGAGATGAGCGTCAATTGGGGTTCGGATCAGTCACAGTGCTTGTGATTGGCTGGAGCAAGCTGTTATGTCATCTCTGATGCTGCTGTTGCCTCTGCTGCTGTTTCTCGGGTTAAGGGTCATCAACGCAGCTGCAGAGACATGGAGACAATGCAGAGGTACATTCTATTCTATTAAATGCGCTATGAAAATATCTGCGTGGGTGTTGTAACCTATCCAGGGACACATTTGATTGTGACACATAACACTGTACTTCCTGTCAGATAGCAGCTCTCTCAGGTTATACTGTAGAGTGGCATTAAACACACCGTTATCCCTTTCTCTTGTTTGCATGCAGTAGGGATGCTAGTTCAAATAGTAACTCCTTACATTTTCTCTGACACCCAAAAGTACTCATTACATTTTGAATGCTTAGCAGGACAGGAAAATGGTCCAATTCACACACTTATCAAGAGAACACGTGGTCATCCCTACTGCCTCTGATCTGACAGACTCACTAAACACAAATGCAACTTTTGTAAATTATGTCTGTTGGAGTGTGCCGCTGTTTATCCGTACATTTTAAAAACCAGAAAATGGTGGTGTCTGCTTTGCTTAATATAAGAAATGTGATACTTAAGTATATTTTAGCAATTACATTTAGAACCAAATACTTTTAGACCTTTACTCAAGTAGGATTTTACTGGGTGATTTACTTTTACTTGAGTAACTTTCTATGAATGTATCTATACTTTTACTCAAGTATGACAATTGAGTAATTTTTCCACCACTGTGTCAGTGTGTGTGTGTATGTGCGTAAGACAGATATCAGCCGTGTGTGTGAGTGTTTGGCGTGTTCAGATCATGCCAATAACCTACCAGACATTTCCCAGCCATCCCGTAAACTCTGACTAACCTTACCTGGTATCATGAATACTCAAGAAACTACAACACACGATCTTGCTGCTCTCACCACCTAAAGCAGTTTCCCACTATTTAGGAAATGCTAACTATCTCTCTCTCCCCCTCTCTCTCACTCCCCCCTCTCTTTCACTCTCTCCCCTTCTTCCTCACTTTCTCACTCTCCCTCTCTTTTTTCTTGCTTTCTCTATCTGTATCTTTCTCTCCCCCTCTCTCTCACTTTCTTACTCTTTCTCTCTGCCCGTAGACCTGCCCCCCTGGACCTTCTGTCCCGTGTTCTTCCCAGGGCAGGGGGCGAGGGGGGTAACAGGGAGGGGAGGGGGGGGGGGTGCGTCTGATCCAGTCTGGGGGTGTGAGGGGTGTCCGTCTGTCCCGTTCTCACCCTTCCCTGGACTTCCTGTCCTCCCAGCACCTCGTCAACTGTCACCTCTTCCCCAGAGAGTTCTCCATCATCACCAGAAAGGTCAGCCTCGTCGCCCCTAAGGTAAGGGCCAGGGGTTCGAAACACCTGCGGCAGCATTACAGCAGGAAGTGACATCATCGATGACATGGGGAAGGTTCAGTGATTTTTTAAAATATTGCCTCTTCCCACTGTGTGATGGTTACCACATTTCATTTACTCCATTCCAGACATTATTGTGAGCCGTCCTCCCCTTAGCAGTCTCCTGTGATGAGTTGCAATACTAGTAACTCAGTTGCAATTATCTCTTCCTCTCCCTACCCCCTCCCTTCCTCTAGGTAATACCAACCACACCATAGACAGTGTGGTCTACAAGTGAGACCGTGGTACGCAGCTATTTGAACCACACCAGGCCCTGCGGACCTCTGGGACTTACTACTGGGAGGCCTTCGCGGTCACCCTACCACTTCCTGGCTTTGGCGAACTCGTTCGATGGACAGACCACTCACGTTGACTCGGTCATCTATGTCTGGGTGGATGGAAGTTTCCACTCGTTTCAGACTATTAAGGAGAGAGAGAGAGAGATGAAGGTGAAGTAGAAGGAAAAGAGAATAAGGAAGAGGGGGAGGACAAGGGGGAAGGGAGCGAGGGGGGGAGATTGGCAGAAAACCTAAAACAGCACAACCACCCACACCACGGAACTAAGAGAGGACAAAAATAGACCATGTATAGCGGAGCAGAATTTGCATGTTAGATCCAGCTTTGACAAATAACAAATAGTAAATCAGACATTTGAATGGAACCACATGTGAGGTGTAGTTGACTGACAGGCAGACTGAAACCACAAAAATACTTTGATTGGGAGGGAATTCCAATGTCGGCATCATTCTATGGTCTTTGTTTCTCTCTTGCTCTCTCTGTCTCTCTCTCTCTCAGACGTTCTGTGCCACAGACTGGGAGATGTTCCAGATCGGCAGCAGGGTCTTCCTGGTGGTTGCTAACGGGCACCAACTCCATGGCTACAGCCCTGGTCTCTATGCCATCAACTCGACCATCTACGAGCTGGACATGAGATCTCAGCTGTTCCTGCGTTTTCAGGACATAGTCACATACAGGAACACATGCACCTTTATACAGGTGCAAATTTCCCCCACCTCTCCTCCCCCTTCCTTCCCTTCTCATTTCTCTATCTGTCTCCCCCCTCAGTGCTGTTGACTGGGAGTTCTTCACAGTAGGAGAGGAGAGTTGTATGGCCATTGCTAACTCCTTTGACGGAGAGTCTCACTCTCTGAACAGCATTACCTACAGGTATTCACATGAATCCACTAGAATTGGTCATGGTGCTATAATTGAATGGATGATATATTGTGAATTTACAAACATTATGGTGATATGTTATATACTCATCATTATCACGATTTGTGTTTTGATGAACTTGAACGTGATATGGATGTGCGCAGGTGGCAGGGATACGAGGGGTTTGTTCCCATTCATCGGCTTCCCACCATCGGATGCAGCGACTGGGAATTCTTTACTTCCGGAGAGGATTCCTATCTGATCTACTCCAGCGCCACAACACTTCTCTCCAAAATCTTCCGTCTGAAAACACACTGACACGTGACACAATATACTCACATTAGTTGACTATCATTTTGTGAAAATAATTTATTGATGTAATAGAAATGTGTAAAAAATACATTGTTTAATTTGTGTCTTACTGCAAATTCTACTGCTTATGTAAGAATATTGTTTCAGAATGATTTTATAGGGTCCCATACTAGGGGAGCAGTGAATGGAAACTGTAGAGTTCCACAGCTTTTGCCCAATCTGCATTTTCTGTAAAAGCTGTTCACCACTTGAACCAACTTCCAGAAACCTTAAAGAGATACTTCAGGATTTTGGCCATTTTTACATTTATTTAATCTTTATTTAACTAGCTTTTTATCTACTTCCCCAGAGTCAGATGAACTCAAGGTGACCATTTCTATGTCTCTGCGTGCAGTTGAAGGAAGTTGCCAACTAGCGTTAGCGCAATGACTGGTAGTCTATGGTAACTGCTAGCATGCTAGTAGATACCATAGACTTCCAGTCATTGCGCTAACGCTAGTTAGCATTGGGTCATGAAACTACTTCTAACTACTGGATGCAGAGTGAAAGAGAGTGATCTGGCTCGAGGTATTTTACTGGTTTGTAACTCACTGACACCGTCCCCGGTTAGAGGGGAATGAAGCTGCCCAAGAGTTTAAACACACTGAGGAAGATGAACATGGGGATGAAAAGTGGGAAGGGTAGTGGAATGGGTAGTGGAATGGTAGTAGTTCTGTTGAAGGAAATGAAAGGCAATGAATATACTGTACATAAGATAACACAAGAGCATAATAACAGTAATAAAGGTCTGTATAAATAGCATATAATCCCTGAACATGTTTACAGGTTACAAGCTATACATAACGCAACAACAACAACAACAACTAACTATGAAGAACAATACCAACACCGTCCCACAAGTCCAGAGATATGAGTGAGTCCAGTTGTTGATCGGCAGAGACAGATGTTGCTCTCTGCCGCTGCTTGAGGGAGACTGCAAGTATTGTGTGACCTGCAGTGTCAAGAGGATGGGTAGATGTCCTGCCCCCTAGTAACCTCCCTAGCAACCTATCAAGGCACAGGTCAGAGTTTTAGAGGCAGGTTTATGGTTCCCCCTAGACCCTCAGGCTCGAATTGTGGTGGATGGGGAGGGGAGTTTGCTCAGGGTTGAGAGGTGCTAACAGTCACCGACAGGGAATTCTTAACACAGAGACATGGTATCCATGAGTTCATCTGACCCTGGGGAAGTAGATAAAGGGCTTCATTGCCAAAATCCCAAAGTATCCCTTTAAAATGTGTGGCTTGTCAGTGCTTTTACACAAACACTGAACAGGTGGTTAAAAGACCAGCAGGTTTGTAGCCACGTATGAACCTTCTTTAAGAATGCCAGCAGAAAATACATCACATTTCAGTTCAGATTTATCTGTTGTGTGTGTTTGAGACATCCGCTGGATGACAGACAAGCCATGTTGTAAAAACTACAAGAGGCTTGATGCTCTTGCAAAATCGAAGAGAAGACTTGGTGGACATGTAGTTTATTCACCCGAGGTGCCAACCTGTGGTTTTAAAACGACACTACAACTACCACAATGCCCCACTCTACCCTTTGGACATTATGGCTGCGCACTGTTCATCAATGGTGTTTTTATTTACGTTTTTTCGTGTTTTCTCTTATTTAAAACAGAGGAATGTAGACAGAGTTTGGCTTCGAGTATAACTTTACAAAAAAGCATCAGGATATTTCTGGAGTTAAAGCTCTATTTGCGTCAGGAACGCTGAAACACGTTTTGCTTGATAGCTAACGAGTCAGATAGCCAGGTAGGACAGCTGTCTGTCGCCGGTCAGAATTTAGCTGTTGTAAACTCAGTTCACACTAAATTAACTCGTGTTGTAAAGGCAATGATTGTATAGCTTGTTTGTTAACCACTACAATAATAGCTATACCTCGAGCACAATACGGGAACACACAATTTTTCTATTCATAGCTATGTTTACCCCTGTAAAGTCGTCTTATTTCAGAGTCAGTCCCACTACTATCAACAGAGAGCTAGGCAAGACCAAGATGAGATAGCAAGAGGAGTTATTAGTTAGCTAGCTACGCGATCGTGAACACAATTAGACATTCAATTCAGTCCCCTGAAGGTGCGTTTCACAGGACAGAGAAAGAGAAACACAGACGCATGCCCAGCCATGTTTGGGAGTCTTTTCGAGGAACAGGGGGAGGGATATTCTTTGGCTCCCTCCGGAGGTAGAGTTGTAAAGGGGGAAGGGGAGCCACCTCCACCCCGGGGAAGAGTGAACCTCAGTGGGATTAAAAACCAGGGAGGGACGTGCTACCTCAACTCCCTGCTCCAGACCCTGCTCTTCACCCCGGAGTTCAGAGGTGAGAGGTCAAGTCAGGTCACATGGTGTTCTGTCGTTGGTTCATACTGTATTTGAAATTGTGTGTGTGTGTGTGTGTGTGTGTGTGTGTGTGTGTGTGTGTGTGTGTGTGTGTAGAGGAGCTGTTCAGTCTGGGTCCAAAGGAATTGGGCTGCCTGGAGGACAAAGACAAACCAGAGGCTAAGGTAAAGAACCAACCATGGGATTGTGTGTGTTCCTCACTGTGTGAATGTCTTTATTTGTATTGGTGTGTTTGAATAGTACATTAACTCTGTCCCTCAGGTCAGGGTTATTCCACTGGAGCTCCAGAGGCTGTTTGCTCGTCTACTCTTGGTGGACCAACAGAGTGCCTCTACAGCTGATCTCACTGACAGCTTCGGATGGAACAACAGCGAGGTAGTGTGTGTGAACACGAGCATGTGTATGAATGGCGGTGTGTGTGACGCAGGGACTAAACTGGAGAATGAGGCTTGCTTTATATAATGCTACATCGCTTTCTCCTACAGTATTTTGCTTACCACTCTCTCTCATCTCTCTCTCGTAGGAGAGCAGGCAACATGATGTGCAGGAGTTGAACAGGATTCTGTTCAGTGCCCTAGAGCACTCCCTGGTGGACACCAGCGGCAGTGCGTTCATCCAGCGCCTCTACCATGGCACCACTGTCAACAGCATTCACTGCAAAGAGTGTGGCAACATCAGCCAGAGACAGGTTTTTATTTATTTAACCTTTATTGAACTAGGCAAGTCAGTTAAGGACAAATTGTTATTCATAATGATGGCCTACCAAAAGGCAAAAAAAAGGTCTCCTGCGGGGACGGGGGCTGGGATTAAAAATATAGGACAAAACACACATCAAGACAAGAGAGACAACACTACATAAAGAGAGCCCTGAGACAACAACAGCATGGCAGCAGCACATGACAACACAGCATGGTAGCAACACATGCCAACAACATGCCAGCAACACAACATGGCAGCAGCACGACATGGTAGCAACACAAAACAGGGTACAAACATTATTGGGCACAGACAACAGCACAAAGGGCAAGAAGGTAGAGACAACAATACATCACACAAAGCAGCCACAACTATCAGTAAGAGTGTCCATGATTGAGTCATTGAATGAAGAGATTGAGATAACACTGGTACATGTGTTTATCTGTACCTGCGTGTGTCTTTGTGTTGCTTACCCCTCTTTCTCTTGGCTCTCTCTTTCCCTCTCAGGAGGACTACCTGGACTTGACTGTGTGTGTACGTGGTGTGTGTGGCCTGGAAAGGGCGCTCTGGGACATGTTTGTGGAAGAGGAGATGTTTGAAGGCAGTAACCTCTACCTCTGTGGCCAGTGTGACCAACTAGTCACTGCTGCTAAGGTTAGTAGGAGTATTGGCATGGATTTAAATTGTACTTGTTTATTCTAGAATTGGTACTGATTCCAGAACTCTCTCTCCCTTGCTCCCTCTTTCCCTCCCTCTCCTTCGTTCTCGCTCTCTCTCCCCCTCTCCAGTCTGCCAAGCTGAGGAAGCTCCCTCCCTTCCTGACAGTGTCTCTGTTGAGGTTTAACTTTGACTTTGCCAGGTGCGAGCGTTACAAGGAGACTGGTCGCTACACCTTCCCTCTCACCATCAACCTCCGGCCCTTCTGTGAACAGGTACAACCTCCACCCACATTGATCTGCATTGCTTCACTGCCACTTACTCTTGTTTTAACTAAGTCATGTCAAACCATTTAAGAACATGTTATGTCGCATTATAAGGCCTAAGGACTATGCTATGTCACCCTCTCTCCCAGACTGAAGACGAGGACTCGGAGTACTCCTATGAACTCTTCTCAGTCATCATCCATAAGGGAGGCTGTTATGGCGGCCATTACCACGTCTACATCAAAGACATGGACCACCTCGGCTTGTGGGAACCGCCGGTGAGAGAGAGCGGGAGGGAGGAGGAGAGAACAATAATTGCATATCAGACAATCGAGGCTTAGAGTATGTCACTAAATATGCTAATAGCGAAGTGTGTGCGTCTTTGTATTTCCGTGCGTGCGTTTGTATCAGGAGAAGGATACCAAACCCAAGGTTCAGAAGAAGGAGGAAGTGAGAGCGTATACTGAGCCGGAGAAAGACGACCCTCTATCTGTACTCTCCTCCATAATTACCCAGGTAACGCAAAGCATGCTGGTTCAACCCAATGGAACGAGAGCACCACGGGCCACATCGTCAGTAGGTCCAGTGACTGTATCTGATCTTAATGTGGTGGTGTTCCCCTCCTGGCCTATAGGAGGAGAGCAGGAGCGTGCTGCTGGACCAGCTGGGCCAGAGACTGATGGACAAGATCGGTTCTTCCTGGAGCAAAAAGTACAGGAAACTCCACGGCCCCATAGGCAAGGTAGGACATGACTGATGGGCTTCCCCCAAGAGCTCCACAACGTCACATAAACACTTCGCTTTCCTTATCTCCTCTACATCGTTCTACACGTTGTCCTTCCACTCATCTCCCTCTCGCCTCCTCTCTCCCTCTGCAGTTCCTCCAGAACCACAGTGATGTGTTTGTGTTGGTCAATAATGGCACTCAGGTGGCCCTGAAAGCCAACCCCCCTAGCCCGGAGACCCAGCCCTCCAGCCCAGTCCACCCAACCCCTGGCCCTAGCTCTTCCCCAGACCCAGTCCACAACAACACAGCCAACCACCTACCAGGACCGGAGACAGAACCGAAGACGGCACCAGAACCACAGGTACACTAGTTAGACCTCTCATGGTTCTGCTTTAATGACGGTGTGTCTGCTATGTTGATGCTGCAATTGGTTATGTTTAAATCTCTTTTCTCTCTCTCTCTTTCTGAATCTCCATTCATCCATCCATCTTTCTTCCTCTCTCCATCTCTCCACAGGGCAGCCACTGGTTTGATCTGAATGACTCCACAGTGACGTCGATCCATGAGAGAGACGTAGAGAAAATGTACCAGGGAAAGGAGAGTGCCTACATGCTGTTCTATAGGAAGACACTGCTACGCAGGCCTTCTGGAGGTGGGTGGGTGTCTGGAGGTGTGTGGGTGGGTGTCTGGGGGTGTTTTTGTGTGGGAGAGAGGCGTAAGAAGGAAAGGGAGGGAGCGAGTGAGTGAGCGCAAGAAAAGGAGAGCCACATCCAAACTTGATGCGAGTGGGACAGGAAGAGAGATGGTGAAGGAGAGACGTGAAAACGTACACAGTCTTTCAAATGAGGTTTTCCCCCTGGCAGCCCTGAGGAATCCTGGGTATCAGGTTCCCCCTCACCTCTTACAGATGGCTGAAGAGGAGAACAGAAGACTACAACAGAGACGGTACTCACGTGTGCGCACACACACACACACATAAACGAACACTGTATTTTGCTATGTTTTGCGGCTATCTGTTTGTGTGTGTGTGTGTGTACTCTGCTATAGGGAGGAGTTTGAGGCCAGCAATAACAGTGTTGAGCTGCGTCTCCACCTAGCGCCACACTATAGGTTGGAGAACGGAGCTCTTAAGTCAATCAGCATAGAGCAGAAAGAGGCCACCAACCTCACCTTGGACCGCCGCAGGACCGTAGGAGACCTGCGAATGATCATCTACCAGGTGACGTCATCACTCCGACTCATTAACTCACTTCCTTAATGCCGCCATGGCACTGAGCAAAAAGCTCAAACCAGTGTGTGTGTGTGTGTGTTCAGAAGCAGGATCTCTGGGAGGGGGATATGGCTCTGACTGTGGCCAGAAGTCTGCCAGCCGGCCTTCACCTCTACAACACTCTCACAGGTGAGACATACACACACACTTAAACACACACACTTTTGCAGCATGTCCATTCTGTGAGAGTTGATACTGAACTTTAGTACGTGTGTGTTTCAGATGACGAGGTGTCTCTTTACAGTGCAGGCATCTTGACCGGCACTGATCTGTTTGTGTGGAACGGCAGAGAGGTGAGGAGACAAAATCGAATCGACACAATCCACCATTGTACATACTGCTACTGGACGTCCTAGAACCAGAACGGCTGTCGGGGTCATATCATATCCCCTTTATTTCCTCAGGTTTGTGGGGCGACTGTCCAAACAGGAGGCGAGTGGGAACCAGTGCTGCTGACCGTGGTTCGCCCCTCTCTGGGAGAAGAAGAAGAAGAGGAGGGAGGAGGAGTGGGAGAGGAAGGAGGCTCGGGGCTGACGAAGGAGTCGAGGGGGTTCGCTGGGAGGGTGACTCTAGGAGAGGTGAGGGAGGCATTAGGGGAGACACAGGAGAGCCTCCTGTGTCAGGAGAAGAGGGGAGGAGAGGGAGAGGGAGGAGGGGCCAGCGGGTGGAGGGTGTTCCCTCCTGGAGACATGCAGAGGACCCTGAAGGAGCTGGCCTTGAAGGATGGAGACGCATTGCTGGTGCTGGAGCCACAGACACAGGACAGCAGGTGGGCAGCGTGGTGTGTGTGTGCGCGGCAGTGTGTCAGTCTGCGTAAGTGAGTGACAGACATGAGGTGTAGTTGGTGTGTTTGCTATGGCTGTGTGTGTGTAATGTCTCTCTCTCCCAGTATGTTCAGTATGAGTGGTGATATGGTAACCGTGACAACACCATCAGACTGTCGCTGGCTTCAGGTGGAATACCGACCAGAGAGAAGAAAAAGAGGAGGAGAAGGGGAGGAAGAGGAGGAGAGGATGAGAGCAAAGGTCCCTGCCTCTGGAAACATGGTGAGCTAGCAAGTGTGTGGGTGCGTGTGGCGGCGGTTTGTGTGTTTAGTATATTCATGTGTGTTTAGTATATTCATGTATGTTAATGTGTGTGTGTGTTCTTTTCTAGCTGATGTGTGAGGTGAAACAGAGGGCCATAGCAGAGCTGCAGCTACAGGAGGGTCTAGCAGGTCAGATACTGTTATTATTACCACTCCTAATAGCAGCAGCTATAGGTCAGATACTGTTACCACTCCTAATAGCAGCAGCTATAGGTCAGATACTCTTCCTGTTACCACTCCTAATAGCAGCAGCTATAGGTCAGATACTGTTATTATTACCACTCCTAATAGCAGCAGCTATAGGTCAGATACTGTTATTATTACCACTCCTAATAGCAGCAGCTATAGGTCAGATACTGTTACCACTCCTAATAGCAGCAGCTATAGGTCAGATACTGTTAGCACTCCTAATAGCAGCAGCTATAGGTCAGATACTGTTATTATTACCACTCCTAATAGCAGCAGCTATAGGTCAGATACTGTTGTTATTACCACTCCTAATAGCAGCAGCTATAGGTCAGATACTGTTATTATTACCACTCCTAATAGCAGCAGCTATAGGTCAGATACTGTTATTATTACCACTCCTAATAGCAGCAGCTATAGGTCAGATACTGTTATTATTACCACTCCTAATAGCAGCAGCTATAGGTCAGATACTGTTACCACTCCTAATAGCAGCAGCTATAGGTCAGATACTGTTATTATTACCACTCCTAATAGCAGCAGCTATAGGTCAGATACTGTTATTATTACCACTCCTAATAGCAGCAGCTATAGGTCAGATACTGTTACCACTCCTAATAGCAGCAGCTATAGGTCAGATACTGTTATTATTACCACTCCTAATAGCAGCAGCTATAGGTCTGATACTGTTACCACTCCTAATAGCAGCAGCTACAGGTCAGATACTGTTACCACTCCTAATAGCAGCAGCTATAGGTCAGATACTGTTATTATTACCACTCCTAATAGCAGCAGCTATAGGTCAGATACTGTTATTATTACCACTCCTAATAGCAGCAGCTATAGGTCAGATAATGTTGTTATTACCACTCCTAATAGCAGCAGCTATAGGTCAGATACTGTTACCACTCCTAATAGCAGCAGCTATAGGTCAGATACTGTTACCACTCCTAATAGCAGCAGCTATAGGTCAGATACTGTTATTATTACCACTCCTAATAGCAGCAGCTATAGGTCAGATACTGTTATTATTACCACTCCTAATAGCAGCAGCTATAGGTCAGATACTGGTACCACTCCTAATAGCAGCAGCTATAGGTCAGATACTGTTGTTATTACCACTCCTAATAGCAGCAGCTATAGGTCTGATACTGTTACCACTCCTAATAGCAGCAGCTATAGGTCTGATACTGTTACCACTCCTAATAGCAGCAGCTATAGGTCAGATACTGTTGTTATTACCACTCCTAATAGCAGCAGCTATAGGTCAGATACTGTTACCACTCCTAATAGCAGCAGCTATAGGTCAGATACTGTTACCACTCCTAATAGCAGCAGCTATAGGTCAGATACTGTTATTATTACCACTCCTAATAGCAGCAGCTATAGGTCAGATACTGTTATTATTACCACTCCTAATAGCAGCATCTATAGGTCAGATACTGTTATTATTACCACTCCTAATAGCAACAGCTATAGGTCAGATACTGTTACCACTCCTAATAGCAGCAGCTATAGGTCAGATACTGTTATTATTACCACTCCTAATAGCAGCAGCTATAGGTCAGATACTGTTACCACTCCTAATAGCAGCAGCTATAGGTCAGATACTGTTACCACTCCTAATAGCAGCAGCTATAGGTCAGATACTGTTACCACTCCTAATAGCAGCAGCTATAGGTCAGATACTGTTATTGTTACCACTCCTAATAGCAGCAGCTATAGGTCAGATACTGTTATTATTACCACTCCTAATAGCAGCAGCTATAGGTCAGATACTGTTATTATTACCACTCCTAATAGCAGCAGCTATAGGTCTGATACTGTTACCACTCCTAATAGCAGCAGCTATAGGTCAGATACTGTTATTATTACCACTCCTAATAGCATCAGCTATAGGTCAGATACTGTTATTTTTACCACTCCTAATAGCAGCAGCTATAGGTCAGATACTGTTACCACTCCTAATAGCAGCAGCTATAGGTCAGATACTGTTACCACTCCTAATAGCAGCAGCTATAGGTCAGATACTGTTATTGTTACCACTCCTAATAGCAGCAGCTATAGGTCAGATACTGTTATTATTACCACTCCTAATAGCATCAGCTATAGGTCAGATACTGTTATTATTACCACTCCTAATAGCAGCAGCTATAGGTCAGATACTGTTACCACTCCTAATAGCATCAGCTATAGGTCAGATACTGTTATTATTACCACTCCTAATAGCAGCAGCTATAGGTCAGATACTGTCACCACTCCTAATAGCATCAGCTATAGGTCTGATACTGTTATTATTACCACTCCTAATAGCAGCAGCTATAGGTCAGATACTGTTACCACTCCTAATAGCAGCAGCTATAGGTCAGATACTGTTGTTATTACCACTCCTAATAGCAGCAGCTATAGGTCAGATACTGTTACCACTCCTAATAGCAGCAGCTATAGGTCAGATACTGTTACCACTCCTAATAGCAGCAGCTATAGGTCAGATACTGTTATTATTACCACTCCTAATAGCAGCAGCTATAGGTCAGATACTGTTATTATTACCACTCCTAATAGCAGCATCTATAGGTCAGATACTGTTATTATTACCACTCCTAATAGCAACAGCTATAGGTCAGATACTGTTACCACTCCTAATAGCAGCAGCTATAGGTCAGATACTGTTATTATTACCACTCCTAATAGCAGCAGCTATAGGTCAGATACTGTTACCACTCCTAATAGCAGCAGCTATAGGTCAGATACTGTTACCACTCCTAATAGCAGCAGCTATAGGTCAGATACTGTTATTGTTACCACTCCTAATAGCAGCAGCTATAGGTCAGATACTGTTATTATTACCACTCCTAATAGCAGCAGCTATAGGTCAGATACTGTTATTATTACCACTCCTAATAGCAGCAGCTATAGGTCTGATACTGTTACCACTCCTAATAGCAGCAGCTATAGGTCAGATACTGTTATTATTACCACTCCTAATAGCATCAGCTATAGGTCAGATACTGTTATTTTTACCACTCCTAATAGCAGCAGCTATAGGTCAGATACTGTTACCACTCCTAATAGCAGCAGCTATAGGTCAGATACTGTTACCACTCCTAATAGCAGCAGCTATAGGTCAGATACTGTTATTGTTACCACTCCTAATAGCAGCAGCTATAGGTCAGATACTGTTATTATTACCACTCCTAATAGCATCAGCTATAGGTCAGATACTGTTATTTTTACCACTCCTAATAGCAGCAGCTATAGGTCAGATACTGTTACCACTCCTAATAGCAGCAGCTATAGGTCAGATACTGTTACCACTCCTAATAGCAGCAGCTATAGGTCAGATACTGTTATTGTTACCACTCCTAATAGCAGCAGCTATAGGTCAGATACTGTTATTATTACCACTCCTAATAGCAGCAGCTATAGGTCAGATACTGTTATTATTACCACTCCTAATAGCAGCAGCTATAGGTCTGATACTGTTACCACTCCTAATAGCAGCAGCTATAGGTCAGATACTGTTATTATTACCACTCCTAATAGCAGCAGCTATAGGTCTGATACTGTTACCACTCCTAATAGCAGCAGCTATAGGTCAGATACTGTTATTATTACCACTCCTAATAGCATCAGCTATAGGTCAGATACTGTTATTTTTACCACTCCTAATAGCAGCAGCTATAGGTCAGATACTGTTACCACTCCTAATAGCAGCAGCTATAGGTCAGATACTGTTACCACTCCTAATAGCAGCAGCTATAGGTCAGATACTGTTACCACTCCTAATAGCAGCAGCTATAGGTCAGATACTGTTACCACTCCTAATAGCAACAGCTATAGGTCTGATAATGTTATTATTACCACTCCTAATAGCAACAGCTATAGGTCTGATAATGTTATTATTACCACTCCTAATAGCAGCAGCTATAGGTCAGATACTGTTACCACTCCTAATAGCAGCAGTTATAGGTCAGAAACTGTTACCACTCCTAATAGCAGCTATAGGTCAGATACTGTTATTATTACCACTCCTAACAGCAGCAGCTATAGGTCAGATACTGTTACCACTCCTAATAGCAGCAGCTATAGGTCAGATACTGTTATTATTACCACTCCTAATAGCAGCAGCTATAGGTCAGATACTCTTACCACTCCTAATAGCAGCAGCTATAGGTCTGATACTGTTATTATTACCACTCCTAATAGCAGCAGCTATAGGTCAGATACTGTTACCACTCCTAATAGCAACAGCTTTAGGTCTGATACTGTTATTATTACCACTCCTAATAGCAGCAGCTATAGGTCAGATACTGTTACCACTCCTAATAGCAGCAGCTATAGGTCTGATACTGTTATTATTACCACTCCTAATAGCAGCAGCTATAGGTCAGATACTGTTACCACTCCTAATAGCAGCAGCTATAGGTCTGATACTGTTACCACTCCTAATAGCAGCAGCTATAGGTCAGATACTGTTACCACTCCTAATAGCAGCAGCTATAGGTCAGATACTGTTATTATTACCACTCCTAATAGCAGCAGCTAAAGGTCAGATACTGTTATTATTACCACTCCTAATAGCAGCAGCTATAGGTCAGATACTGTTACCACTCCTAATAGCAGCAGCTATAGGTCAGATACTGTTACCACTCCTAATAGCAGCAGCTATAGGTCAGATACTGTTATTATTACCACTCCTAATAGCAGCAGCTATAGGTCAGATACTGTTATTATTACCACTCCTAATAGCAGCAGCTATAGGTCAGATACTGTTACCACTCCTAATAGCAGCAGCTATAGGTCAGATACTGTTATTATTACCACTCCTAATAGCAGCAGCTATAGGTCAGATACTGTTACCACTCCTAATAGCAACAGCTATAGGTCAGATACTCTTATTATTACCACTCCTAATAGCAGCAGCTATAGGTCAGATACTGTTACCACTCCTAATAGCAGCAGCTGTAGGTCAGATACTGTTATTATTACCACTCCTAATAGCATCCGCTATAGGTCAGATACTGTTACCACTCCTAATGGCATCAGCTATAGGTCAGATACTGTTACCACTCCTAATAGCAGCAGCTATAGGTCAGATACTGTTACCACTCCTAATAGCAGCAGCTATAGGTCAGATACTGTTACCACTCCTATAGCAGCAGCTATAGGTCAGATACTGTCATTGTTACCACTCCTAATAGCAGCAGCTATAGGTCAGATACTGTTATTATTACCACTCCTAATAGCAACAGCTATAGGTCAGATACTGTTACCACTCCTAATAGCAGCAGCTATAGGTCAGATACTGTTACCACTCCTATAGCAGCAGCTATAGGTCAGATACTGTCATTGTTACCACTCCTAATAGCAGCAGCTATAGGTCAGATAATGTTATTATTACCACTCCTAATAGCAGCAGCTATAGGTCAGATACTGTTACCACTCCTAATAGCAGCAGCTATAGGTCAGATACTGTTACCACTCCTAATAGCAGCAGCTATAGGTCAGATACTGTTATTATTACCACTCCTAATAGCAGCAGCTATAGGTCAGATACTGTTACCACTCCTAATAGCAGCAGCTATAGGTCAGATACTGTTACCACTCCTAATAGCAGCAGCTATAGGTCAGATACTGTTATTATTACCACTCCTAATAGGAGCAGCTATAGGTCAGATACTGTTACCACTCCTAATAGCAGCAGCTATAGGTCAGATACTGTTACCACTCCTAATAGCAGCAGCTATAGGTCAGATCCTGTCACTGTTACCACTCCTAATAGCAGCAGCTATAGGTCAGATACTGTTACCACTCCTAATAGCAGCAGCTATAGGTCAGATACTGTTACCACTCCTAATAGCAGCAGCTATAGGTCAGATACTGTTACCACTCCTAATAGCAGCAGCTATAGGTCAGATACTGTTATTATTACCACTCCTAATAGCAGCAGCTATAGGTCAGATACTGTTACCACTCCTAATAGCAGCAGCTATAGGTCAGATACTGTTCCTGTTACCACTCCTAATACAGCCAGTATTATTATGGTAGATATGTGTTTGTTGTCTCTTCACTGGTGTGTGTATCTGTCCAGGTGTAGCATGCTGTCTGAGGCAGGTGGACCGTACAGGGAAACTCCTGCCCCCAGGTACTGTAACGCCCAATGACGCTCACACATTAACACATATAACTCTTACTTCGTCCTAATTGTTTGTATGTATTGATGCAGGGCTCAACATATAGGGCTGCCTGCTGGCCCGGGGAGGTTTTGGAAGCCCTCCGGGCCAGTCAAACCGCCACGTCAATGGCCCCCCCAAAGTAATATTGTAATAATGATATTTTCAATCTAGGTTATATGTATAATTGTTGAAAAAACAGACACATTCCCAAAGCTGTTAGTTCGTTGTGTAGATTATCACACGCTCACGGACTAGTTCATCTGTCGGGCAGCAAGAGTGAGCAGCTCGCCACTGGTTGTCGTGTGGAGCAGCACACAGAAGAAGGACAGTAGTAACGTTGCTGGTAGAGTATGTAGGAAAGATGTTTCAACTTAGCATTTACTGATAGATACTATAAGGCAACAATGGGTATGTAAAACAGGTATTTAAGATGTTTGGCCCAAGTCTTGGTTAAATCTTTGCAATGCACAGTTTCGTCATCATGCTCTGTTTGAATGACCGTTTCTCAAGGCTTTCCATAACCTTCCCAGTTAAATGTTGACTACACAGGAGGCCTACCTGGCACAATTCTTTCAAGAAGATTTGTATCAATAGGGCGGGCATTTGTTTTGCCATCACGTATATTGTAGGCCCCATGGTACAGTAGCTCTACACTGCTAGACAAACGCAATGGTCTCTTGCAAGGTGAGCGATTTAATTAAAAAAACATTTGGGTTTTTTCCCAGACCATAAAACTGGTCTCCCAATGTGGTTTAAGCATTGTTGGGACTTAAAATTTTCAATTTTTGTTGTTTTTCTATAAATAAATGAATAAGTGTGATTTTGATAGTGAAAACCTGAGAACTCGGAAACCGGGAAAAACGAACTGTAGCTAAAGATAAAACTGAATTTATTGGCCCTACAACTGTAGGTAAAGATAAAACTGAATTTATTGGCCCTACAACTGTAGGTAAAGATAAAACTGAATTTATTGGCTTATAACTGTAGCCTGCTGACTGTTCAAAATCACAACAATAACACAACACCCTTTTTGAGATTGCGGGAAGTTTTATTTTTCCCTCCAATCAATCAGTTTAAATGTGATATTGTCAAGTAAAATGTAATTATTTATGTACAGGTGGTAGGTTATTATAGGTTAGCTTGCTCAGCCCGCAAACTAAAGATAAAATCACCTGATATAGATTTTTGGGGGGGCAGTGGTTTTCATTTGGCAATGGCCCGGTGTGCCACTGGCAATTTACCTGAATGTCAAGCCCTGTTTGTGTTTGTGTGTTGCCTCCCCTAGTGTGTGAGGAGCTGAGTGTTCGTGACGCTGGGGTTAGGCTGATGACCTCCCTGTCCCTCTGTCCTGGAACGGCCCCCAAAGACACACAGCTGTTCCTGTACTTCAGCGTGGGGACAGCACCCTCCTCTGACTTGGAGGGGGAAATCATTGTAGAGCGGTTCAGCACAGTTAAACAGGTGGGGAATGACTGCGTATCGTTTGGTCTGCTGGTCGGTCTATCTGCCTGGCTGTGTCTGTCTCTCTGTCAGACAGTGTATCTGCTTCTCTGCTAATGAGTGCTAATCCTATCCATACGTCCTATTGTAGTGTCTCAAGAAAATGTTGGAGTCAGCAAGACTTGAAGGTAAAACTATTGGATTATAGAGTGTGTGCATTTGTGTTAATGGTGTCGGGTTAATGGTGTAATGGTGTCGGGTTAATAGTGTGTGTGTGTGTGTGTGTTGTGTGTACAGGGGACGGTTGGCATCTAAGGAGGCTGGACTGGTGTGAGGAGGTGGGAGAGGCTTTGATGGACGAGGTCGGTAACCAGAATGATAAAACTGTTTGTTTGGATGCTGATTGGTTGATACAGGGAGTTATTCATGACAATCCCCCGGGTAATGCCTGTTAACAGTTTAATTTGAGTTATCAATGCTCCTTCAGCGTCCCACAGCCCAGCCAGGCAATTAATAAGCTTGATCTCCCCTGGGACAAAAATGTGTCTCAACCATTGAGGTTTGTCTAAGCCTTGTTGCCTGCCCCGCCGACCTGTGCAACAACGTTGCAGGTTTTTTTGTTTGCGATCTCCACTGTGCCATAGAGAATGATCGTGTCCAGAGGAGACTCATTATAATGGATATATCCAAAGAAATGGCAATAGAGGTAAAGGTAATACAAACGGAAATGCGCATAGTTTGCTGTCAGTTCAGCTGCTTAACATAATTGTGTGTTCGCTTTAGTTGACTAGTTGGCAAAGGAGAAGAAGCCAACTTGCATAGCAAAAAGTGTTTTTCTTAGAACGGACGACCAGCCCGCTTGGCTGACAACTTCAGAATCTCAGAACTAACGACTGGCTTTTGCCTGGACTATATCGTCTGGTGGAAGGATGAAATAAAACAAATGTACTCATTAAAACATATATCTTTTTTATGAAAACAGGTTCATCTTTTTTTATAGGTCGGCAATTGTTTTGTTAAAGCAATAAGGGCCCTCGAACCCGGGGATTATCGTGAATAACACCGTCCTAAGGGCCGTTTCCTCGAACCTCCGCTTCGCGTCAGGCTTAAGAACAGGCCATAGTCGGGTGTTATTCTCACGATAATCCCTGGGTCCTAATAAATTATTGCTTCAGCGAAATCAGGAAGTGGGATACATTTTCCGCTCTCTTTTTCACTCACTGCCATAATCTCTCTCGTTTCTTCCCCAGGAGGCGTCTCTCTCAGAGCTGAAGATGAGTCATGGAGACGCTCTGGTGATTACTGAGGGACGACTTCCTCCCAAGGTACACTCAACTTCCTGTTCTCTTACAACCCCATTTACTCTCTACAGACACATATTCCCTCTCTCTCTCAGGGTTTTCTGAAGCTCTCAGTCTGGCTGTATGTGGAGCCGAGCGCCTACCCCGTTGTCTCTATGGAAACAGAGGTCAACGGCATGGCCACGGTGTCCACGGAGGGTCAGAGGTTGGAGGTCATGACTGCAGGTGAGACACACACACACACACACACACACACACACACAGTATGAAACCAAGTTCACTGGTTAAAATGTGTGTGTGTTTAGTGGGCGGAGCCATGGTCGAGCTGAGGACTGTGGGACAGGTGGAGATCTCAGAGGAGGCTACACTGGAAGAGCTGAAGACTCAGGTAGTGTGTGTGTTGATACTGCTCCTTCTAGCGAGTGTATGTCCATGCTGTGTGTGTTAATACTCTGTGTGTTAGGTGCTGACCCTGCCGGCGCTGCAGTATGTATGTGTACCCAGTCCTGCGTTTCTGCGTGTGTGGCAGCTGGAGGGACAGAGACTAACCCGTATCCTCAGAGGACAACAACACACACTCAGGTACACACACACTCCTCCCTCTCACTTCTGCCCATCTCCTCTCGTCCCTTTCTTTTTCTCAACAACAAGTATCTGTTCACAGGAAGTTGAAGTTGAGCAGTGGGGTGGAGTTTTGTGTGCAGCAGCTACTGAGAGAAGAGGATCTTGGGTAAGCCTGGGGTTATTTTACTCTCATTGGTCAGTTAAGCAGATACCGGAAGCATGATTTCTGGATCTGTTGTTATCCCTCCCTCGCTCTTTTCTTCCTCTCTTATTGCCCCATTTCTCCCCTCCCCCAGTCCTAAGGAGGTGTTGCTGCGTGTCCAGATGGGGGTGCCAGGGGAGAGGGGTTACTACCCTCCAGAGGAACTGGTCTGGGATGCTTCTCGAGACCCTTCCCCCAGATCGCTACGCTCTGCCCTGGCCTCAACATACGGCCTCTCTCCTGACTCCCTGCTACTGGCCAAGCACCAGCCACACACACACACCTGGGAGACTTTCTCCAACTGGGTAAGAGATGTGGAGGGAGGGAGGGAAGCCTGATGTTTTGTTGTCACTCTCCTGTGGTTTATTTTATGACTCTTCCTGGCGCTTGTTATTGATGCGTGCACACAGAGCCAGCAGGTGTCCAAACGGAAGAAGAAGAAAAAGGCGGAGTCTCTGCTTGGAGCGCCTTTCCACCTTAAAGACGGTGACATCATCGGTGTCAAGGTAACAAATGCACCTCTATGGCTCATCGTATTGGTTGCTTTCCAGCCTGCTCTGCTTTAATTGGACAGAACTTGCTTATTGAATGTGACATGGTTTTCTGATTGGATAATACGTCGACAGTAACATGGTGTTTTCTGATTGGACAGAACCTGTTGATTGACAATAACCGGGACTTTAGCACCCAACAGGATGAGCAGAGGTTGAGGGAAGAGAAGGAGCAACGCAGGAAAGGGTGGGGCTTCTTAAAAGATCCAATGAGACTCAGGTCACAGTGTTGACACTGCTTTTCGTGTATGACATTAGCTTTACAAGAAAGTGTATTTATAGTTAAAGTTAATATAAATACATAAGTAAATATATACATTTTACATTGATACTATTTCCTCTTTACTCCTGTAGAGGGCAGTGTGCAGGGGCTGAGGTTGAGACCAACCGAGGCGTGGGACCAGCGAAGAAGATGGGGCCAATCAAGGCCAGAAAGCCAGAGGTGGCCCTGTCAATCAACGTGGGGGTGTTCAGATAGCCTCGCCTCACACACACATACAGTACACATGCGCACACACAGACTTTCTCACCGTGGCATCGCTCAACATCATGAACAATCTTCTGGACGTCTGTTTGTACGCCAAACATTTTTGATAATGTGTTCACACAGCATGACCCCCCCATAGATCTGCTATCTACTGCTAGTGTAGGTCTGGTGGTGGGATGACTTACTGGTTCGCTATACAGACCTCTGTCTACTCAATGTCACAAGCTGCAGTCTCTGACTATTCCTTCATCTCTCTGTCACTACCTCTGGATCCCTTCTCCCCTCTACATGAGACCCAATAGGAACCAGTGTTTCTACATGAGATCCAATAGGAACCAGTATTTCCACTCATAGTACTGGGTGTATTACATATATATTGTTATGTATTTACAGTATCTGCTGATTAGTTTGCAATGGTACACACCACAGAGGTATAGATATGTACCAGTAGATTATAGATAATATATACACCTATATTTCTAATAAGAGTTAGTGGGTTTATATCCATGCCTTAACATGGACGAGCCACAATTCAGCTCAGTCCAGAATAGTCCTCCCTACCTCATTTCTCTACCTCTGTTGCGCCTTCTCTCGCTCTACCTTTCTTTCCCTCCTAACTTCATCTTCGGTTAGTGGTCTCACCCTCTCGCCATTTTCCTTTCATGGGAAAGAGTCCCATGTGTTTTCTCTTTATCCCATCATGCCTCTGTACCGGAGTTGATCACGTTAATCAAATGATAATTATGTTTGTTTCATGCAGTGGGTGTGTGTGGACGAACTTCAGGGAGTTAAAATAATGAATGGATCATTTAACTAATATGTCATACATAACTTTTAGAAATGACGGTTGGACAGTGAATACGAGCGACTTTGTTTTGGATTATGAGATTATTTGATTTCCTAACTAATCTGATGTTTTTATTTTTGCATTTGCTGTAAGAATAACTTAAGTTAGTTTTGAGTATGACTTCTACTTGTGGTGTGGGTCAGTGCCAAGAAGCAAGGTTTGACAGATGGAGAGTTTTTTGTGTTTTGGATTAAATACAGAATAAAACAGATCAAGGTGCATGTTTGCAAATCTTGTTTTATTTATTTTGAAGTCATGATGCATGTTTACAGACCTTTATCATTTGCATATTCTCTGCTGCAACCACGAATCATTGTAGGCCTACACATTTGAATTTACAACATGTTGCCAGTGCCAAGAAGCAAATTCTCCATACAACCATCATATTTGGCTATACCAAAACAATGCTTATCAAACATGCTGAACAATTAATCAAATGGCCATCTCTGGACTATTTACATTGACTGACCCCCCCTTTGTTTTGTACACTGCTGCTACTCGCTGTTTATTATTTATGCATAGTCACTTTACCCCTACCTTCATGTACAAATTACCTGGACTAACCTGTACCCCGCACATTGACTTGGTACTGGTACCCCCTTTTATATAGCCTCCTTATTTTTATTCTGTTACTTTTTATTTTAGTTTTTACTTTAGTTTACTTTAGTTTAAATATTTTCTTAACTCTTTCTTGAGCTACATTGTTGGTTAATTAAGGGCTTGTAAGTAAGCATTTCACAGTAAGGTCTACAACTGTTGTATTCGGCGCTTGTGACAAACACGATTTAATTTGACATAAATGATGTGTGTGTGATACTGACCTGTCCTGGGTTAGGTGGTGACAGGGCTGTGGGAGGTATTGCTTTCAGCATCATGTTGTGCATTATGATCTGATGCATTCTGCATCAACATCAGCTCCACCATGTCTAACACACACAAGTAGCTGCATTTGGCATTTGTGTGTGTGTGTGTGTGTGTGTGTGCCTTTTGATGCTCCCAGACCTTGGTGCAGGGTAAGGCTGAGGAGGGGGTATCTGTTGTATGAGGGGCTGTTGCTGTGGTAACTGCTGTATGAAGGTAGTAGGCTGCTGGGGAAACTACAGACCAAGAGAGAAATAGCATCAGCTGTCTGTGTGTAAGAGAGAAAGCAGAGCTAGAGGGAGAGAAAAAGAAGGATTTTTGTCTCACCATTTGCTGGGGGTGCAGGGGCAGGCTGGTAGATATGGATGGGGGCCGGAGGCAGAAGGACGGCAGGAGGTCTGGGCGGTGCCGTCTCCCTGTCCCACCCCAGGTGTGAGGTCCCACCCCCACTCTCCCGTCCCCAATTTACCTGTAGCTCTTTAGCCGTACGTCACACACCTTTCGATCAGCTCTCAGTCTCTACGCCAAACGGAGACCACTTACCTGGTTACTAAGGGACACAACTGTTTATGCCAACCAAGCCACGCCTACTGCTTGGTTACCTTTCCTGGTTTTGGTGTTGATCCTAGGTTATTGTTTACCATCTGAGCCTACACAAGCAGTGTATTTCTCTTGAACAACCCAGTAAGGCAATTAAATAAATGTAAGGGTCAGTGAAATTGTTTGGGATAAGAATAGAAAGTAATATATGCAATCAACACACAGACTGTTAGAAATTGGTATAAACTTGGGTGGTCATTTAATCATACCAGATTGGCACCCAAATAGGGTCTGGAATGAGAAGCTCTGGGCTGAAAATGTATAAATTGAGTCTTTATTGGAGGGATTGGAGGTCTTCTCCTGTCCAAAAACTTGGACCCGGACCCAGGGACAAACTTTATAATTTGGAGGCCCCAGGCAGAGGCCAGTCTGAGGCCCCCACCCCTCCTCATTAAAAAAAAATATTTATAGTAAAGACATTTAATTTAACTGTAAAAAATATATGACCTTTTAACCCCGTTGAGTCTATGGGCCCGGGGCTGTGTTTCTACTGAGCTAACATATGGAATTGTTTTAAGATGGTCATACCAAGGATCATTTAGCTATTTACTTTAGAATTTTAGGACCCATGTAGGTATCAAAAATATATGAAAAAAAATTATTTGATGAAACATTTCATTTGGCCTTACTGCTGTTTTTTGTATTATTTATTTATGCCTCAAGCAGAGATTTTTATTTCTGTTTAATGGCAAATCCGCCAGTGCTCGGACCTGAAAACAATCAGACCCATACCCGAATGGACCCGAGGACAACCCGAGCTAGACACGACCCATACCCTAACATACCAGAGTGACAAATCAAAATTATCAGCCAAGTTGCTCTTGTAGTTAACGAATAGGTCAATATATGTTGGCTAGGCCTTCTATAAGTCAATACATACACCTTAATAGCTTAAAATAAATATGCTATAGGTCAGGGGTATTCAACTCTTACCCTATGAGGTCCGGAGCCAGCTGGTTTTCTGTTCTACCTGATAGTTAATTACACCCATTTGGTGTCCCAGGTCTAAATCAGTGCCTGATTGGAGGGGAACAATGGAACAAAAAGTACTGGAACTGGCTTTGAGGTCCAGCGTTGAGTTTGAAGGCTATAGGTTATATAGAGCCATGATCGTGTCCATTCGGGCCCACTCTGGTTTATCGGCTGTAGTTACATAGACCAGATGACAATCAAAGGCTGTGTTCACACAGGCAGCCCAATTCTAATCAAAATTTACTGGGTGAGAGGGGCTGGTTTCGGTGCCAATGCACCACACAACCAATAAACAAAGCACACTGACTTCGTGCACTTCAATGTCATGGTTTGTCTTTTCAACATCACAATAAATACACTAGTCCCCAGGTCCAGAACAGAGGCTGGGAAACAGTATTAAATAGAGCCATGACTACATGGAACTCTGCCACAACAGGTAACAAATTTTAAAAATCAGATAAAAGAACACTTTACTGCACAAAGGGGACTGAGAAGAGACACAGACATGTTATATATATTGTATTGTAATTTGCACTGTACTATGTATTTGTCCTAAATATTGTGTGTATGTACTGATATGTAGGCTATGTGTGACATTTTAAATGTATTTTGGTCCTTGACTAATGTTCTGTACTATGTATTATGTCATGTTTATGTGGACCCCAGGAAGAGTAGCTTATGCTTTTGCAGTGGCTAATGGTGATTCTAATAAATACCAAGTGTCAATCTCGACAAACAGAAAATACATTCCTACCTACCTTGTAGGCTTACCCAGTATAGAATGTAGGGCTTGACTTTTTGGTGTTTTGTAACAGATGTCTCTTTCCCTGCTGCACAGTTTGGATTGATTGATTTTATTTGTCAGTATAAAAAAAATCATATATTGTGGTCCCTATTTTTTTTTTTTGTACATAAATACATAGACACATTACAGAGATAGACATGAAAAAATGCTCATCTTCCAGATGAGTATGAGGGGGGAGTTTAAGTACAATTCTTACAAGCTTGTTTGGCTGGTACAGAAGCTTATTCTTTAGATGTTTGGGGCTGCTGGTGAACCGTGATGTGCAGGCATATTCAAAGTGACACTGGGCTTGCACATTAGCAAGGTTTCCAACCAATTGGAAACAGACTCATGTGAATATTCAAAAATCTAAATAAAACAATATGCCTAGGGCCTCCCAAGTGGCGCAGCAGTCTAAGGCACTGCATTGCAGTCACTACAGTCCCGGTTCGAGGCTGTGTTACAGCTGGCTGTGACTGGGAGACTCATGAGGCGGCACACAATTGGCCCAGCGTCGTCCAGGTTAGGGGAGGGTTTGGCTGGCCCGGGATTTCCTTATTCCATCACGCTCTAGTGACTCCTTGTGAAGGAGAGCTTGCAAGCTGACTTCAGTCACCAGTTGGCCAGTGTTTCATCTGACATATTTGTGTGGCTGGCTTCTGGGTTAAGTGAGCAGTGCGGGTTTGGTGCTGGACAACATTAAAATTGTAACAAATATATATAGCCTCTAGAAAACAGAGAAGATTAGGCCTAACCCCAGAGAGATAGAGAAATACCAGTGGCCTGCTACGACACCAACATGCATGTCTTTATGTCAGATGGCTGCTGCGTCTGCTATACATATTTAGACAATTTTTTCAATCAAAATATTTTGTATAAAGATAAGTATTATATTGTTAGATTACAGGAGTAACTCTAGTAGGCCTGAAACAGTCTTCCTCCCCTCAAGTTCACCTGTCGGAATCAGTTGGAGTGCTGGGGCGCACTGCCGTCATATCATAGGCCTGCAGTAGCTAAAGCTTAATAATAGCCACACCAAACCAAACCTCCACAAACATTTCTAAACTTTATTAGCGTAATATCAAAAGTAAGTCTAACCATTATTTATAGGGAAAGTATGAGCAGAAGAGCAGATGTAAACCAGGGAAAAACGCACTACCCTCCCATGTGCCCAATAAAAAAATAAATAGTTTGACAACCCTCCCTATTTGGACCACCCCTCCCCCAGTACATTTCGATGTGTCTATAACTGGTATTTTGACCAATCAGATCAACTCTGAAAAGATCTCACTGAAAATATACTGCTCAAAAAAATAAAGGGAACACTTAAACAACACATCCTAGATCTGAATGAAAGAAATAATCTTATTAATTCGTTTTTTCTTTACATAGTTGAATGTGCTGACAACAAAATCACACAAAAATAATCAATGGAAATCCAATTTATCAACCCATGAGGTCTGGATTTGGAGTCACACTCAAAATTAAAGTGGAAAACCACACTACAGGCTGATCCAACTTTGATGTAATGTCCTTAAAACAAGTCAAAATGAGGCTCAGTAGTGTGTGTGGCCTCCACGTGCCTGTATGACCTCTCTACAACGCCTGGGCATGCTCCTGATGAGGTGGCGGATGGTCTCCTGAGGGATCTCCTCCCAGACCTGGACTTAAGCATCCGCCAACTCCTGGACAGTCTGTGGTGCAACGTGGCGTTGGTGGTTGGAGCGAGACATGATGTCCCAGATGTGCTCAATTGGATTCAGGTCTGGGGAACGGACGGGCCAGTCCATAGCATCAATGCCTTCCTCTTGCAAGAACTGCTGACACACTCCAGCCACATGAGGTCTAGCATTGTCTTGCATTAGGAGGAACCCAGGGCCAACCGCACCAGCATATGGTCTCACAAGGGGTCTGAGGATCTCATCTCGGTACCTAATGGCAGTCAGGCTACCTCTGGCGAGCACATGGAGGGCTGTGCGGCCCCCCAAAGAAATGCCACCCCACACCATGACTGACCCACCGCCAAACCGGTCATGCTGGAGGATGTTGCAGGCAGCAGAACGTTCTCCACGGCATCTCCAGACTCTGTCACCTCTGTCACGTGCTCAGTGTGAACCTGCTTTCATCTGTGAAGAGCACAGGGTGCCAGTAGCGAATTTGCCAATCTTGGAGTTCTCTGGCAAATGCCAAACGTCCTGCACGGTGTTGGGCTGTAAGCACAACCCCCACCTGTGGATGTCGGGCCCTCATACCACCCAGATGGAGTCTGTTTCTGACCGTTTGAGCAGACACATGCACATTTGTGGCCTGCTGGAGGTCATTTTGCAGGGCTCTGGCAGTGCTTCTCCTGCTCCTCCTTGCACAAAGGCGGAGGTAGCGGTCCTGCTGCTGGGTTGTTGCCCTCCTACGGCCTCCTCCACGTCTCCTGATGTACTGGCCTGTCTCCTGGTAGCGCCTCCATGCTCTGGACACTACGCTGACAGACACAGCAAACCTTCTTGCCACAGCTCGCATTGGTGTGCCATCCTGGATGAGCTGCACTACCTGAGCCACTTGTGTGGATTGTAGACTGCGTCTCATGCAACCACTAGAGTGAAAGCACCGCCAGCATTCAAAAGTGACCAAAACATCAGACAGGAAGCATAGGAACTGAGAAGTGGTCTGTGGTCCCCACCTGCAGAACCACTCCTTTATTGGGGGTGTCTTGCTAATTGCCTATAATTTCTACCTGTTGTCTATTCCATTTGCACAGCAGCATGTAACATTTATTGTCAATCAGTGTTGCTTCCTAAGTGGACAGTTTGATACACAGAAGTGTGATTGACTTGGAGTTACATTGTGTTGTTTAAGTGTTCCCTTTATTTTTTTGAGCAGTGTATTAGAGGAAAAAAATATCAGAATTGTGCTGCCTGTGTAAATGCAACTAAACCGGAACCAACCTGCACAAGTTTGAAATTTGGACCCGGAGAAGAGCTCTACTATGTAGTTAGTGGACAAAATCCATAGTCAATATACCTCAGTTGACAGTTGAATTTGGGAAACACAACGCTTTGCTGCTTCTGGTTAACTAATTTCCCCCGGGCATTTAGTGCGCCGTTTGCATAGGTGGAGTAGTTGGTTTAAAAAGCTTCATGGTCCAGTCAAAAACAGGCACATATTTTTAAAATAAAAGTGAATGGGTGGACTATTTTTGTAACTCTCTACATGTATTGGCTAATTTCTTTTTCAATCAAAGTTTAGCTTCACCATTCAGTCCTCTGATTGGTTTGTAACTTGTCAGTCAGGGACCTGTAGAATGTGGGAGGGAATTTTTTACTGTGCATGTAAATAGTAAGAGAGCATGATTTCCATTGGCTGGGAAATTCGCTTCGAGTGTGTTGATTGGCCATATTAGCGGAGGAAACATGATAAAGGCGGTGCGAAAAACGACATGGCGGCCATATTGAATTTCATATTGACAGTTGTTCCAAAGATTTTCCATCCGAGGTACAAGAAAGTGAAAGGTTTTAGTGGAATAATCAGCGATTTCAGGACATTTGTCCTTAACCTTTAATGGTTGTGTTTCAACCAAGACATGGACGAAGATGAACGACAGAGGAAACTAGAAGCTGGAAGAGCAAAGGTTTGTAACGATTTTATGGGTTATGCATCAAAGTAGCCATCTAGCCAACAAGTTAACCTAGCTAAACGTATCAGTAACATTGTCGTACAATAAAGTAATAGGTTGCAGTTGCTTGATAGAGGGCTTTGAGTAAGTTAAAGTTTTAGCTACAAATTGAATCGCTAACAAACTAGCTAACTACATTACATGTAGCTATGGTTAGCCGAGTCTAAACTAGCTACAGTGTAGTAACTAGCTAAACACTTTGCTATTCATGAATCATAATGCCCCACTTTGTGGCTTACTAAACAAATGTTAGTATTGTTCTATCGTTAACTCACCAACCCAGCTGACGTTACACTGCCTATTTTAACTACCCTATTGTCTCATCTACTATTTTAATAACTTACTTTGATAAATGACCTAACTAAATGCACCCAGTTTACTACTGTTTATTAACTTAGTTAGCATTTGGCTAGTTGCTGTATAAACGGTTTTCTATTCAGTTTGCTACCCCAGCCCAAATATATTCCCCTTCTGTTTACTGACTAGTGTGGGCCGTATTCTGGAAGAGTATCATCCCTGTTTATCAAATCGATGCAGGTGATGATGGCAGGAGGATTTGGATAGTCTGTGTAACGTTATGTGGTTGCTTTTAAGATGCACATTCTCTGCACAACTCTGCGCATATGATCCAATATTTGCAATACATGCAGAGGTGTGAAACACTACCACTGAGGTTGAACATCTCAGGACCAGGTAGGCCAATGTAGTATAACGACCCTATAATCCGCGCAGACCTTAGCGAAAATGTCTTGACCTGTCACCTGAGCATCAAGTCTTGCACTCTGCGCACATCAACCCTACCGTTCCCCACAACGGTGTCTATATCGCTTCAGGTATGGCCTCTGCTTGGGGTGGCATTCTCCCAGCAGTTGTTGTTCATTTAGATATGCATGTGCTATAGATGGAGGAATCTGACCGCCTCACCAGAGTCTTGAACTGATGCATGACCTACCTATTTTTGGCACACCTCAAACCTGGGCGATTCTCACACAGCTGAGTTGGTATGACTTCCTTCACAATAACTTAATTGATAAACCATTGTTATACCTTATGACAGAAATCCACCAACATGCAGCGCAGTCAGTTGGTAAGTGGTGTGAAATACAGGCTCTTGGGTTGTGGTGATTCTGTCTATTGATCTAGAACAGTGGGTGGCCAACCTTCATCCAGGAGAGATACTGAGTATTATTCAGGCTTTTGCACCAGCCCTGCTCCAACACACCTGATTCGGCTAATCAAGGTCCTGGTGAGCAGCTGATTAGCAGAAAAAAACCTGTGGTAGCTGCAGCTCTGCATGCGGAAGGTTTGCCACCCCCTGGTCTATCTATGGGATCTATTCATCTGTTTTGGGATGTTGTTGACTCATCACTGTCTTGCGTCTGTCTCTTTTTCAATGGGATTCTGTTTTGTGGACGGGACACATTTATGAAGCTTTGCAGATAGAAATGCACCACGCAGAGACTTCTGTTCATTTATTTCCACATGATTGAAGTTGTCCCCCTAGACACTGATCCACCAGCAGTCTTCAGTTGTCCCCCTAGACACTGATCCACCAGCAGTCTTCAGTTGTCCCCCTAGACACTGATCCACCAGCAGTCTTCAGTTGTCCCCCTAGACACTGATCCACCAGCAGTCTTCAGTTGTCCCCCTAGACACTGATCCACCAGCAGTCTTCAGTTGTCCCCCTAGACACTGATCCACCAGCAGTCTTCAGTTGTCCCCCTAGACACTGATCCACCAGCAGTCTTCAGTTGTCCCCCTAGACACTGATCCACCAGCAGTCTTCAGTTGTCCCCCCTAATGGTTGAATTAGTGGAGGGCTCGCTGATATCATAGCATGTGTGTCATTGTGAACACACACCATCAGATGGCGCCATGACACTAAAGCTGGCCTCTGGTCCTGGAGGACTCCCAACAGAACACATTTTTATTGTAACCCTGGACAAGCACACCTGATTCAACATGTCAACTAATCATCAAGCCCTCAATGAGTTGAATGAGGCGTGTTTGTCGAGGGCTACAACGAAACTGTGTACTGTCTGTTGGCGGTACTTGAGAACCAGGGTTGGGAAACATTGGTCTAAAATAGTATAGAAAAAAGGGTTCAGTTTCAGACATAATCGAACACATTGGATCCCAGTAGGCCTTCTCTTGCAGTTAGCATCCCAACCCTGACATGGCACTTCTGAAGGAGCTAGTATGCCCTCAAATATAGCAACAGTATTAGAAAAGTTGAAAACTAATCAACAAATGGGCATGACATAGGCTGCAGTAGGCTTTTTCATGCTTGTCTGAATTGTGAAATCGTCAGTTAGCCACTTATGGCAGCTGTTGCTATGGTGACGTGCCACGTCTGCATCAGTTGTCTTTTGCTTTGAGGCAAACCAAGCTCCGGTCTTCAGGTTGAACACAAATAGCCTACATACGTACACACACAGCTGCCTGTCTGATAGTGTTAGTGTGTAGAGCAGCATGTTCGACTACAGCCAAGTCTAGCCTCACTTTATCTCAGATACAGACACAGGAGGCTGTGGATGGTGAGTGGGTGCGTACAGTATCTGTTGAAAGCTGGGCAGACTTCAATCGAGTAGAAGCGCCCACATATAGAGATCAGGCATTGAAACACACACACACTCATGTGGGTCAGTAGCACTGCTCAATGCAACATGAGTCCTGGGGCTGGACATGGCATGGGTCGGCTTGTTACGGGTTTGCTCGGGTTGGAACAAAACACGTGCTACCACACTGACACACACTTTGGGCTCAGGACAAAGCTCCTCCTGTGTTCTCTGCATTACACTGCCATCCCAACCCTCGGCGGGAGGTTGAACTGTCGTATTGAGACTAGTGTGCTTGTCTGCCGTGTGTGTGTTGTCTCAACTGTGTGTGATTGATAGATTGGGCTGATGGTTTGAAAGGGAGAGTGAGTGAGGGAGAGAAAAGGCTGCGTGAGGGAGAGAAAAGGCTGCGTGAGGGAGAGAAAAGGCTGCGTGAGGGAGAGAAAAGGCTGCGTGAGGGAGGGAGAGAGGGGGAGGGAGCGAGAGTCAAGAGGTGGAGCGTTATACGAGGGTCTCTGAACCACTGTAATCTGATTTAAGCTGCTTATAGAAGAGGGGAGAGAGGGAGAGACCAGGATGCTGAAAGAGATGCAAAGAGAGATTGGATGCACAATTACACTGACTAAATCAGTGCACTTGGACTTCAAAATGTAAGGTTTTTCCGATCGCTTTGTTGGGAACCTTGTTGTCCAGTGATAGTGGTTTTGGGAGATCTATGGAGCGATGCTGGGAGGTTGACTGTTAGGACTAAGTGGAGACTGGCTGGTTGACTGCTTTGGACTGGCAATGTGCTGGGGCTTTCATTCTCTCTGCTGGTTCAATCAGGGATGTTACCTGAGTGCTGGGAAGATGATCTGAATCAAACTCTTGTTCTTGCTCATTAGGCGGATGAAAACCTTCACCCCTTAAACCTCCAGCCTTTTCTGACTTCTTAAGTCACTGGGATGATTGATTGAAACGTTGACCTTTTTATTCCCTGATCGGAATGATGGATTTGTACTTTGATGGACTTTTGGTGGACTCTAACCCCTGACTTCTAAGTTAACCCCTGACATGCTGATAGTGTGGTGGTGTTCGGCCCTCCTGACCTACGTGTCCCTCTACCTCTCCCTGTCCTTCCTGCGTAGCTTGCTAGCTTCCGACAGAAAAGGGCGAAAGGGGACGGTCAAGTCGCGCAGAAAAAGACGCAGAAGAGGAAGGGCCCGTCTCCAACGCAGAATGACGGCCCAGCGCAAGGTCGCCCCCTAGGGATGGACCTCCAGACAGACGGCAACGCCACACAGCAGGACCACATGTGTAACCATGAGGTGAGCCTCTGGCTGAATGAATGAAAGGAATGTAAATGTCCACACTGTTGCATAGGCTGACTATATAGTTTAATGCAGCATTTCGATCATAAGGTCTTTGTCAGATTTGATTGTATGCCAATCCAATCCCAACTCTATGAGCATGTATCTCTCCATGGGTCAGAACATGTCATTCGTTTCTCTGTGGAATCAAAATGAAAACGATTCAGAAGACAGATTGGCTACGGTGTCTGACCCATATGTCTCAACCTATGGATGTCAACTCAGCAGCCTCCTATGCTTTAGCAACCCCCCCACACATAGGGTAAAAATGGGTCACTAAACACAAAGATGCTTGTGGCGGCTGGTTGTCATAGCAACATGAATGTGATTACTGTCAACTCTATGTACAGGCTTTAAAGGGGAAGTCCATCTAATTTCATGGAAATAATAAAGCAAGCCATCTATTGAGTTTGTTCAATGAGGTGTGTTTATGCAATGCTAGAACAAAAGCCTGCACCATCTGCATCACCCTACAGCTCTCAATTACTAATATTAGATGGTCACGCTGCTTTAAATGTATAGTTCATAACAATTAATCAAACTTGTCTAATGTTATAGATAGCCAAGCAGGTTGTCTATGACTATGTGCAATATGACTAGGTTTACTTAACCCCCCCCCCCAAAAAAATGTAACCCTTAAGGAACCACAATGTTTTGGTGAGACCGATCCGAGCCAACTTCCAGAGTTCCAGGGGCACATGGAGCAACACCATCCCCAGGATGGAAGCAGTGTCCTGGGGGAGCAGGTGGTCGGTGGGCAGCCTGGGGAGATGGAGGTTGTGGGAGACGATGTCCTAGTGGTTCACACTGGAAAAGATCAACTCAAGGTACTTAACCGTACATACATACATACAGTTTATTTAATCAATAAGGCCTGAGGAGGTGTGGTATATGGCCAATATACCACGGCTAAGGATACAGTGCCTGGATACAGCCCTTAGCTGTGGTGTATTGGCCATATACCACAAATCCCCAAGGTGCCTTATTATAAACTGGTTACCAACATAATTAGACCAGTAAAAAGTGTTTAAAAAATTGTCATACACATGGTATACGGTCTGATATACCACGTCTTTCAGACAATCAACATTCAGTCTTTGTCTATGAATTAGGAAATATGGAAAGCTTGTCCTATTGTAGAGGATGGATGGGAGCGAAACGGCTTGAATTCTTTTTTCATTATTGCTGGAGAAATAATCGTGTTATAAATACGTACCAGGAGAAATGGGTTAGACGTGTTCCTATGCATGCCCTGCAACAAGAGTTACACACACACACACACACACACACACACACACACACACACACTTGTGTCTTGTGTCTTGTACCTCGTCCCTCATTCAGGGAAGAGTAGTTATATTCATGACTTTATGGTTAGATGCACTTGTTTGACACACACCAAACACACACACACAACACTCCTAACTGGGTTGGGTATTTTCTCGTTTGGATTAATTTGTTCTCATGCTTTTTTACCCATAAGAACCCGGGGCTGATTCTGAATAATTAGAGAGAGAGTGCCTTCAGAAAGTCTTCAAACCCCTTGAGTTATTCCTCATTTTGTTACAGATTCAATTCAAAATGGATTAAATAGATGATGGTTCTCACCCCTCTGAACACAATACCCCATAATGGCAAAGTTAATTTTCTTTTAGAAATGTTAGCAGATTTGTTGAAAATTAAATATAGTAATATCTCATTTACATAAGTATTCACATCCCTGAGTCAATACGTAAGTCTCTAAGGGCTTTACACACCTGGATTGTACAATATTTGCTGATTTAAAAAAAAAAATTGTTTAAATTATTTTCAAAATTCTTCAAGCTCTGTCAAATTGGTTGTTTACCATTGCTAGAAAACCATTTTCAAGTCTTGCCATAGATGTTCCAGCAGATTTAAGTCAAAACTGTCACTCGGGAACATTCACTGTTTTATTGGTAAGCTACTCCAGTGTAGATTTGGCCTTGTGTTTTAGGTTATTGTCCTGTTGAAATGGTAATTCATATCCAGCTGTCAGAGCAGCTCACAGATCACTGCACCTGTTCATAGCCCATCTATAATTTAGCCCAAACTACTACCTCTTCCCCTACTGTATTTATTTATTTTATTTATTTTGCTCATTTGCACCATATTATTTATATTTGAACTTTGAACTTTCTTCAAACTACAAATCTACCATTCCAGTGTTTTTCTTGCTATACTTTATTTACTTTGCCACCATGGCATTTTTTTGCTTTTACCTCCCTTATCTCACATCATTTGCTCACATTGTATATAGTCTTATTTTTTTTTTTCTACTGTATTATTGACTGTATGTTGTTTACTCCATGTGTAACTCTGTGTTGTTGTATGTTGTCGAACTGCTTTGCTTTATCTTGGCCAGGTCGCAATTGTAAATGAGAACTTGTTCTCAACTTGCCTACCTGGTTAAATAAAGGTGAAATAAAAAAAATAAAAATAAAAATATCCCGGTGTCTGGTGGAAAGCAGACTGAACCAGGTTTTCCTCTAGGATTTTGTCTGTGCTTAACTCCATTCTGTTTATTTTTTTAGACGAGGTAGTCATGTAACAAATAATGTTAAACACATTGCACACAGTGAGGCAATGCAACTTATTATGTGAGTTGTTAAGCAAAACTAATTTAGGCTTGTCATAACAAAATGGTTGAATACTTGTTGACTGAAGACATTTCAGCTTTTCATTTGTAAAAATGTAGAAAAACAATTCCACTTTGACATTATGGGGTATTGTGTGTAGGCCAGTGATGACAAATATTAATATAATCAATTTTAAATTCAGGCTGTAACACAACAACAAAGTCTAGTGAATACCTTCTGAAGGTACATCTTTCTCTGCTCTCTCTCTCCCTCTCTCTCCCTCTCTGCTCGCTCTCTGCTCGCTCTCTGCTCGCTCTCTGCTCGCTCTCTGCTCGCTCTCTGCTCGCTCTCTGCTCGCTCTCTGCTCGCTCCCTCTGCTCAGGTTCCCTTTCACTCGCTCTGTTCCGTCTCCCTTTCTGCCTGTTCCTCTCTCTCTCTGTTATACTTTGCATTCCCCTTGCAATCATATATTTGCCATTTAGCAGACACTTTTAATCCAAAATGATCCGAAATGAAATGTAATAAAGTAAGGTGTTAAGAATAAAATGTGTGTTTATGTCTGTGTGCGTGTGTCTGACTCTATGGTCTTTCTCTCTCTCTGCAGCAGTTACAGGCAGCAGTAGAGAAGCGTAATGAGATCATTAGCAGACTGAGCTGTAACCTGCAGGAGGCGCTGGAGAGCAGAGACCAGGTACAGCAGGAGGCCTCCTCCCTCACTGGACAGGTTCAGGCCCTGCAGATGCAGCTACAGCAGGTACACACTCACACACACACACTTCAAAAAGTCTAAAAACATTCAAGTGTTTTTATTTTACTGCTAGTAATGAAGTAGTGAATGTAAGCTCTTCGATGTCCCTGTTTTATTTTCCAGACCTGTCAGTTCTTTCGCTCCAGGACACAAGGGGGCTCTGAGCTCTCCCTAGCCCAGCAGCAGGCCTCCCAGCCTGGCCACAGCTCCCACGACCTCTCCTCACTCCCCAACCACCTGGAGGTCCCAGTAACAGAACCAGGGAACCAAATACGCACACTCCGAATGGGACATGAACAGACTGGAGCTGGGTGTGAGAGCCTAGAACATTGTATTGATCCTGAGATGGATGCACTGATCCACACATTGAGGAGAGAGCTGCTAGAGGAGAGGGATAAAAACCAGCTCATGCTTTCCCAACTAGAAGAGGAGAGGAAAGGGAGGGAGGAGGAGAGGAGAGAGATCCACCAGTACAAGGAGGAGAAGGAGGTGTTGAATAGGGAATTGCAGGAGCTAAGGAGGAGACTGGAGGAGGAGGCGAGGGAGAGAAGGATCGAGAGGGAGGATGAGCGAGAGATCAGGGAAAGACAGGAAGAGGAGAAGAGGAGACTTGGAGAGGAGGTGCAGAGAGTCAAACAGCTGTTGGGGGAGAGAGGGAGAACGAGGGAGGAGTTGGGATTCAAGGCTTCTAAAGACAAACTGAACCAGGCAAAGGCCAGTGTGGAGGAGGAGGATGGAGAGAGGGAGGAGGAGGAGAGAGAGGAGTGCCTTCTGGACATGTCCCTCCCCACAGATGGCACCCCGCTGTTGGAACGCTACCTGTCCTCGGCCCTCCCCTCACACTCGTGCTGGGCCAATGAAAGTCTGGAGGAGTGCAGCCTTCTGGAAGAGCACAACCTGCTGGACAACTCTGGCAACTACAGGTCAGAGGGACATTACTGTGTGTGTGTTTTTGCCCTTATGGTGGATTTTCCCCCCATACGAATCACATCTCCTAATCTCTCTCCTTTCAGTCCTCTCATCCCTCTCTCCCTCCATCCCACCACAGGTTTGAGCTGGACAGTGATATCGTCAGTGGTGGTGACCAATCCCAGCTGTCCTTTTCGCAGGAAGAACAAACTCACTTTTCCGTCCCACCATCCACTGCACTTTCCCCCCACCCCAACTCTGAGAACGAAACCTTGCCCTCTTTCGCCTCCCAGTGGCAGAACGACCCCCTCTCTGTCTCACGAGAAGCCAGCGAGACCTCTGAGAGACTCAGTGAGACGTCGGAGAGTCAGGAGATCTCAGACCTGGGCAAGGAGCTGCTCATCCAGCAGTGTGGAGACCTCAGGGAGGAGGTGGCTCTGAGGGAGAGGGAGAAGGAGGTGGTGATGGAGGAGTTGAGGAGGAGCGCTGAGGAGCTGGAGGAGGCCAGGGCCAGGTGAGTGTGTTAGTGTGTACCTGTCTACCATATCTTTGTGTGTTGGAGAACTTACAGCTCATGTTCATGGTGTGTGTGTGTGTAGGTGGGCCCAGGTCTCCGAGGAGCTGCAGGAGGTGCACTGGGAGCTTGAGGAGGAGCGGGAGAAGAGGAGGAGAGCTGAGGAGGAGGTCAGCCTGAAAACACACGAGGAGGACAATCTGAAGAACAGACTCTGCACCTTACTGGAGGAGAGAGAGAAAGAGATGGAGAGACTCAACTCCTCTCCTCTCCTAGAGAAGGAGGGAGGTACTCTCCTCCCCAGCCAGGAGCAAGTGATGGAACAGCTAAAAGAGGAGAAATCTCTCCTCCTCTCTCGTCTAAAACAGCAGGAAGAGCTGCTCTCCTCTGTCTGGTTGGAGAAAGGAAGCAACAAGGAGAAAGAGGGGGAGCTGAGGGAGGTGGAGGAGGAGAAGAGTGTCCTCCTCTCCAGGTTGAGGCAGCAGGAGCAGCTGGTCTCCTCTCTGCAGGAGGTGAAACAGGCAGGAGACTCTGTCTCCTCTGAAGTCCATGCTCTGTTTGGACAACAGCTACAGTCACTACAGGTAGCTAGGAGCTTTCTTCTTCCTCCCTCACTACTCACTACTACTTGTCCCTCTTTCTTTTTCCCTTTTTCCTCTCTTCCTCCCTCATTCTTTTGTTTCTCCTTTCTCTCACTTGCTCAATTCACTATCTTCCACTAGCTAATCCTGGTGTTTTTCTCTCTCTCTCTCTCTCTCTCTCTCTCTCTCTATCTCTCTATCTCTCTATCTCTCTATCTCTCTATCTCTCTATCTATCTATCTATCTATCTATATAATTGGTTTGATTGGTTCTAATTGGGTCCAAGCTAATAACCTCTCCTCTCCAGACCCATCGTGACCAGCTTCTAGCCCTGCTGGAAGAAACTAAATCCAGGCACAAAACCACCACTGCCCTCCTCGGTCAGAAAACCCTGGAGCTCGACACCGCTCAGAAAGAGATGGACAGAGTCCAGAAGGAGGCGGAGACAGCGAGGCAGGAGGCGGAGACAGCGAGGCAGGAGGCGGAGACAGCGAGGCAGGAGGCGGAGACAGCGAGGCAGGAGGCAGAGGAGAGGGAGAGGAGGATAGAGCAGACGGAGAGGGAGAAAACAGAGGTAGAGTCTGAGTTGCTGTGTCTGAGACAGAACCTGTGTAACCTGGAGGAGGTGCAGGCCCATGGAGCGAGAGAGATGGAGGAGGGCAGAAGGAGAGAGGAGGAGATGGACAGAACCATGCGGAGGATGGAGAAGGTGATGGCGGAGGAGCTGGAGGAGTTCCAGAGACAGCTTCAAGCCAAGGAGGAAGAGGTGAGGAGGAGGGTGGTTGTGATGAGGAGGATGGTGATGATTAGACTATGTATTTGGACCTGTTCAGGAAGTACTGAACAGACATGATATGACATCTCTTTTTCAGGTGGAGGAGGAGAGGGAGAAGTGGGAGGAGGAGAGGCAGGAGAAGGACGAGGAGGTGCAGGGGGTGAGACGCCTGCTGGAGGAGCAGCGGAGGGAGAGGGAGCAGGAGGTGAAAGCTCTCCTGGAGCAGCAGATGCGGTCTGTGGAGGAGGCCACAGAGAGACTGAGGAGATCTCACAGTGAGGACGTGCAGGAGCTGCAGGAGAAACACCAGGAGGAGGTGTCTGAGCTGAGCGGCCGTCTGGAGAGAGAGCTGTGTGAGCAGAGAGCCACTCTGGAGGAGGAGCAGAAGAGACAGATCAGCCTTATCAAACAGGTACACACACACACCACAACAACAACCTGATACGCATGCCTGTGTGCTGCTAGTCATCCCCCCTCTCTCTATCGCTCTTGTTTTCTGTCTCCAGGTGAACGAGAGAGAACACCAGAGGATGCTGTTGGAGATGATGTCACAGCAGAGGGAGGAGATTAGCCGTTTGAAGGCAGAGCTATCAGGGGAACAGAGAGAGAGCCTGGAGGCAGCCCACCAAGCAGAACTACTACAGATACAGGTACACACACACACAACCACCCCTACCAGGTTTTCCGTTATCCAGTTTTTATTAAACTGGCGCTGACCAGTTGTCCCAAAAAATAAATAATAATCCCATTGCAAAATAAGTATGTAAATACATTTGACCGGTCATGCTTATCGGTCTACAGGTTAATTTGTATAATTTAATGGAATTCAGTTAGCGCGTGTGTGTTTTCGTTGGTCGTTATGTTTATCACACACGCACAGCATACAGATGCAGAGCCTATATGAGCGGAAAATCTGTCAGTGGCGAGAGCTGCTGCTACAGGTCCTCAAACAGCTCATTCCTTCCTGCTGGAGTGAAACATGCTTTTATAATTATAATAACAATATAATAACAATTCTAAATGAAATCTCGTGTTAAAAAAAACTTTTTGATGGCCACGATTTAAAGAGCTACTATTTTTATTTCTCAGCTGGTAATTGAAACTCGCTTCCCATTCGCCATTCAAGTACAGTGGTAGGCAGGCTTCAATCCGTCACACACCACTTTACAATGAGCTGGAGGCAGTATGCATTTGGAGAAAATATAGTTAGTAGTTTGAAACCTGAACGTTTTACTTCATATTATGACTTGGCATGGCTTCAAAGTGTAATCCCACCATAGAAACGCGGAGGCATTTATTTTACGAAGACGTCCATTGAAACCAGTAGCCTATATTTTTTTACATGTTCTATTGGTTTTCAAATCCACTTTCATTGTCCAGTAGCCAAAGGCACAATCCTAGTCATATTAGCAACCCATGCTAGTTCCTGCATCTTTAGATCTCCCCTCTTTCTAAATTTCTAACGGATATTTTCATCTCTGTCACATGAAACTGTTTGCATTTGCGGTGTGCTTTTGACCACTGTTCTCCTGCTAATTGCATTATGGAACGAACATGCGCGCGTAGCCTACTGCTTTGGTGCATTGCTGCGCTAATAATCTGAAGAAATAATAGTTTATTAAAATGTTACGGGAAATGTTTGGATCTGTTGCATTGACCTCATTGCTTTAAAAAATATATATATTCTAATGTCGCTTAGGCCTACTGGTTGTATGAATTTGTGATCCATCATCCCACAACTGTCCTGGAGTCTGTTGGGAATAGTCTATTTCTTTCTCCCACAGAACGACTAGCTGAACAATAGAATACATTGAGGGAAAAAAGTATTTGACCCCTGCTGATTTTGTACGTTTGCCCACTCACAAAGAAATGATCAGTCTATAATTTTAATGGTAGGTTTATTTGAACAGTGAGAGACAGAAAAAATCCAGAAAAACGCATGTCAAAAATGTTATAAATTGATTTGCATTTTAATGGGGGAAATAAGTATTACGCACCCAATGCATATGGGTCCGGTAAATTTCTCAACTGTCCGTTAAATTAAAATGCTTCCTTCAAATGTCCGGCGTCACATTTTCCTAATGGAAACCCTGCCCCCTACCTACCTCTCTGTCTTAACTTTCGCGCTATAGAGCCAACAGGCCCTGGAGCTGGAGGCGCTGCGTCTGAGCCTGACCAACCACCAAACGACCCAGCTAGAGCTCTCTCAGGCCAACCTGCAGCGGGAGCGGGAGGCCTCTCTAAGCGAGCTCCAGGCTTCCCTCAGGGAGAAGTGGTCCCAGGAGAGGGCCGTGCTGCAGGCCAGACAGCAGTTTGAGGTGGAGAGGCTGAGAGCTGAGTGTGAGGAGAGGATCCAGCGAGAGCAGCAGGAGTATCACAGGAACATGGGTGAGGAAGATGGTAGAAGAGTAGGGCCTTCTCACTCAGATGCTCCAATGCATAGCTCTGTTTAACAAATGGATCCTTCATCTGACCTGATTGAGTAAACTGTCATTGGTGACCATGTTTGTCGTTGTGTGTGTAGATGCTCTGAGGCAGGAGTGTGAGAGTCGTGTCTCCCAGGAGAGAGCGTCCATGGAGGAGCGGCAGGCTGCAGAAATAGTGGCCTTGAGGTCCCGTTGGCAGCAGGAGTCAGAGAAGGCCCAGTCAGAGCTCCAGACACAGCTGTCAGAGGCTCGGGCATCACTCTCTACCCAGGCAGCCTTCACCCAGACTGGGGCAGATCTGTCCGAGGACAGGGCTAGCCTGGAGGAACTCCAGAGGCTGGAGGGGGAGCTGAGCCAGGCCTGGAGCGACAGGGACGCTGCTGCCCGTGAGTCAACTAATAAGTGTTATTGATGTTGTCCATATGTTCTAAACATGTTGTAAACATGTGATAATGATGTTATGAATGTGATGATGGTGTCCATATGTTGTAAGCATGTTATAAACACGTGATAAGGATGTTGTGAATGTGTTACTGCTACTCTCCAGGTGCAGTAGAGGATCTGGTGTCCAGACATCAAGTGGTGCTGCAGGAGAGAGAGGAGCAAACACTGCAGCTACAGCAGGAGGTGAACACACACACACACACACACACACACACACACACACACACACACACACACTTCTGTTTCTGAGATTTGCTTTATGCTTTGGATAGTGCCTTTCCTAAACTCTCTCTCTCTCCTTCCTCTAGGTGTGTTGTCTGCATGGAGAACAGGTGACTCTGAGACAGACTTGTGACCAGGAGGTCTCTCAGCTCTGGGCTCAGCTAGACAACATGAGGACCAGCCGCCAGGAACTGGGAGGTGAGTACACACACACACACACACACTCTGGACCTATGCTAGAACATAATTCGTCAAGTAGTGCAAATTGGTTTGATTGGTCAACCAACAGAATTTCAGATACCTTCTCTTTTTCCATCTCTCTCTCTTTCCCTCGCCTCTCTCTCCAGAGTTGAAGGAGCAGCTGCTAGCTCGTTCGTCGCGGGTGGATGACATCGAGCGTCTGAAGGCGGAGTTTAACGAGCAGAGGCGGGAGATCAATGAGCAGAACGAGGTCGAGCTGGAGAACCTGAGGAGGTACACACATGTGCACACACACACCTATGCAGCTGAATGTGCTCTCCTACACACACCTATACAGGTAGGTGCATGCACAAGGTATACAAGTGAACACACACCAATGTAAACCCATGCAAGTGAACACACACTTACACCCCATTAATGTATACCCGGTCAGGTACTTTGAGCAGCGTCTGCGAGTAGCAGAGGAGAGCTACCGGGAGGAGATAGCCCTGCTACAGCTGAGACTGGTGGAGGGAGCCCTGGAGGACTCTGTACTCAAGACCCAGGATGCTAGGTATGCTAATGCTAGGGGCCTCACTCGGCTAATCTGCCCGCCAATTACACACAATCTATAAGCCTGGGCCAGTGGTGGGCCATCTTACTGACCGGTGTCGTGTATGTGTGTGTGTGTAGTTTCCTGTCTGAAGGGAGAGGGGAGGAGGAGAGGACCGATGTTCTGGCTGAGATCACACTGAAACTGGAGAAACACCAGGAGGCGTTTGACCAGCTGCGTATCCAGTTGGAGGAGAGACACACTCAGGAACTGTCTAACCAACGGTCCTCTATGGCCCTGTCCTACAGAGAGGAGCTGCTACAGGTACACACACACCAGGGTTTTACCGTTAACTTGTAATAGCCGGCTTTCTCCCCCAAAAAATGAAAAGTCGATATATAAAATTGGCCCCGGCCAATTGTCCGGGAGAAATAAATAAATCCCATAGACCAAAATGCCGGTATTCATTGATTGAAACATCTGTTGATGTAGCGCGAGAGCTGCTAGCTAGCGCGAGAGCTGCTAGCTAGCGCGAGAGCTGCTGCTACAGATCATCAAACAGCTTGTTTGTTGCTGCTGGAGTGAAACGTGTATAAACCCAATTATTGCGCAACAGTTCTTAATGCAGTTTTAATGGCCACGATTTAAAAATAGCTTTTTATTTCTCATCTGGTAATTGAAGCATGCTTCCCATTCACCATTCAAGTGCATAAGCAACTAGGCAGGCTTCAGCGTGTCACACATCACTTTGCAATGCGCTGGAGGCAGTATGCATTTTGAAAACATACTTAATTGTTTGAAACTACATATTATGAGGCATGTCTTACCTTGCTTCAAAGTAGCTTAGCCAAAATCCAACCAAGTGTGCAGGCAATTATTTTATAACGACTTCCATATGCCATTTAAACCAGCAGCCTATTTATCTCATGTTCTATTGGTTTTCAGATCAACTTTTATTGTCCAGTAGCCAAAGGCACAATCCTAGTCATATTACCAACCCATGCCAGTTGTTGCATCTTTAGATCTCCCCTCTTTCTACATTTCTAACGGATATTTTCATCTCTTGAAATCGCTGGCATGTGCGGTGCCCTTTTGACAAGTTTTTTCCGCTAACTGCATTATGGAATGAACATTATGGATAGTGAACACATGCCTTGTGCGCATTGCTGCTCTTAGAATGTAAAGAAATAATAGTTGATCAACATTTTAAGCTAAACGTTCTGATCTGTGGCATGTACCTCATTTCTTTTTAACCTTTTTTGGGGGGGATGTATCCTAGGCCTACTGGTTGTATGAATTTGTGCTCTATCATCCCACAACTGTCCCGGAGTCTGTTTGGAGTTGGCTATTTCTTTCTCGCACAGAACAACAAACGCTTCTTCTATGTGAAATAGTAGATTGACGTAGGCTTGTGATTTTGCTGTTCGTTACTCCTCTTGTTGGCTGAGGACAAATGCATGTGGACAGTGATTCTAACATCTTCAAAGTGTGCATCGGAATTCGTTAAGGACGCAAGCCATTGCATCTTCGAGTCTAAATGAGATTTCTGGAATTCAGAGCACTGTGGGTGGACACCCTAACCAGGTTACACACCCAACGCATATTGGTCCGGCAAATGCAATAAATGTCCGGTAAATTAAAATGCTGCCGGTCAAATGTCTGGCGCCACATTTTCCTTGCGGAAACTGCACACACACACACACACACAGGAGCAGTCTCACCTATGATCCAGCATGATCAGGCCTAGTCTTTCCCTCACTCTTTCATTTTCTCTCTAGGTGCGTTCGGACCTGACTGATCGTTACTATGGCGACCTGCAGGAGCTGAAGACTCGCCACGCCCTCGAGATGGAACAACTCCGCGCTAAACTGTCAGACAGCCATGTCAGAGGTATACAGACTCTCGCTCTCTCGCTCTCTCGCTCTCTCGCTCTCTCGCTCGCTCGCTCGCTCTCTCGCTCTCTCGCTCTCTCGCTCTCACTCACTCTCTCTCACTCAAGCAATTGGAATATTCTTCAACATATAAAAAATATTTTCTCTTTACCTCAATTTATCATTTTCCTCTTCCACACAGAGCTGACGAGGGTGCGTCTGGAGGCTGCCAGACAGGTGGAGGTAAGAATGATGATAGTGAATGAATTAGATTCTGTGAATCGAAGTTCTAAGTTTGCAGTGGGAGTAGGTTTGCTAATGTGATGTGAACAGGTGGAGGTGGAGCATAGGATGTGGTGTCACTCTGAGGAGCTGCAGACCAGAACGACCATGATCCAGAACCTGGAGACACGACTGGCTGCCCTGGCAGACGCACACAACCTGGAGCTACGCTCACACACTATGAAGGTACATACATACATACATACATACATACATACATACATACATACATACATACATACATACATACATACATACATACATACATACATACATACATACATACATACATACATACATTATTGTGTGAGTATGTGTGACAACGTAATGAGTGTTGCCACATGTTGACCCGGAATGACCGTATGTTGACCCGGATGTTTTTAGCTGAAGCAGAGCTTTGCTGAGGAGCTGGGTGTGAAACTAGCAGAGGAACGTAAGGAGGAGAGGGAGCGAGTGACGGAGGAGATGACCCTGAGGAGAGAGGAGGAGGTTCAGAGGCTCAGACAGGAGCTCCAGGAGGAGGAAGAGGTACGGGTCTCTGCCCTGAGAGAGGAGTTGGAGAGAGGGATGTCGGCAGAAAGGAGCGCTCTGGAGAAAGGGATTGAGGAGGCGAGAGCGGCGCTCAAGAGTCTACAAGCCTCACTGGACAACGACCAGAGTAAGTGCATGAAAATGTTTCATGGAGTTCAACAACTCCCTTATTTTACTGTCACTTCTGCATGGTCTTTGTCCTTTGTGTCTCACATATCTCTCCCCCAGACCCCCAGGCGGTGGCAGTGAGACAGAGACTAGAGGCCCAGTATGAAGCTGAGCTGACCAGGGCCAAGTCCACCATGGCTGCTGAGGTCAAGGAGCTGACTGCTCTGCTTCAGGAGCAGGGAGACCAGAGGCTATGCCAAGCCCAGGACAGGTGAGACCTGGCTGGGGTTAAACACCCAGAGAGACTGTGGGGTCTGGAGGTTAATACAGTGCGTTTCATGTAATACCAGAGATTCTTACTAGCTAGTGAACGTTTGCCCCTTAGTAAACAAATGCATTCACAGAGCAAGTTAACGCTCTGTATCTGTCCTTTAGTCTTGAAGTGAATCTGGCTGACCTGTTCTGCATGTGTGTAGGTTCCAGGAGGAGAGGGGGGAGTTGGAGCAGCGTCTGGCCCAGCAGGGTGAGGTTTCTCTGGGGAAGCTGAGGGAGGAATACATGGCCGCCATGGAACTCCTGAACACCACGCTACTGACCAACCACACGAAGGACATGGACACACTACGAACCAATCACAAAGCAGAACTGGACTCCTTGTTGGCCAATCACAAGGCTGAGCTCAAAGCAATGGCAACGGAGATCGCAACAAAACACGAGGAGCTTGTTGCTTTGGAAACCAGCCTAGAATCAAAGCGCAAGTCAGAGCTCGATCGCCTGGAGGCAGTCCTACAGGAAACCAATCAGGCTCAGCTAGAGGCACAGGAGGCGGAGTTAGAACACCGGCATCAGGAAGAGAGGGAGGAGCTGGAGAAGAGGATGCTGGGTAATATGGACACACTGGAGACCACGTACCTGAGGGAGATCCAGGTGAGAACACACACACACACACACTGTTTTAAATCTTGTATATCTATATTCTACATATCACATCTATTTTATCTTAATGTTCTCATATCTCAGACTCTGCGCGATCAGAAGTCTGCGCTTGAGGCGGAGCATAAGCATGAAGTGGAGCGTGATGGGTTGAAGCAGCAGTCCGTCAGGAAGGAGCTGAGGAAGGAGCTGGCTCAGCTTCACATGGAGAAGTTTAGCGCCATGGCAACAGAGCTCAGCCACACCCACCAGGTGAGATAACAAAGTGGTAATTTGAAGTCAAGGAAAGATGCAAATTCGCCACAGTAAAAAAAAAATATGTTTTGTATATTCATTAGACAATTCTGATGTTCTTTCGCTCACTCTCTCTCTCGCGCTCTCTCTCGCTTTCTCTCTCTCTCTCAGAATGAGTTGACAATCCAGAAAGAGGCCTTAGAAGCTCAGTTGTCTGTCCAGAGAGAGGCCTTAGAAGCTGAACACCACATGGCTCTGGAGGCCCTCAGGAAAAAGGTACTCATCCCTCCATCTCTTGGCTGGTCTATCCATTAATCTGAGCATCCGTCCAGGTGTGTTTGATCTGGTTGTCTGTCTCCAGGTCTTGGAGTTGGCGCAACAGCACTGCACCGCCTTAGAGGAGCTCACACGTACCTACACCTCAGAGACACAGCAACTCAACACACAGCACCAGCAGCAGCTTCAGGTCTGACACACTTACACACCATCCCAGAACATCCCATTCCCCTTCTCAGTAGTCTTAATGCTGACTGTGTCTCTAATGGCATATAAAAGCGAAGGGATTACTCTCTCATTGTGCTTTCACACACTATTAGACGAGGGGTCATTGTGTGTGTGTGTGTGTGTGTGTGTGTAGGAGCTAAAGAGTGCGTCTGTGAGAGAGCTGCAGGCGTGTCGCCGGGAGCTGGAGGAGGAGTCCTCACGGCAACGGCTGCACTTCCTGGAGGAGGTTGAGCTTCTGAAGGCCCAAGCAGAGGAGAGTCTTGCGCAGAAGACCAGCCAACTGAAGGTGAGAGAGGGAGGGGTGACAGGTGGAGGGAGGGTAATGAACTTGCTGTCTGATAGGCTAGAGGAAATATTCATCGTATTGCTTGAAGCCACCAAATCCTTTCATAACTATACAAATACCTAGGGCAGAGGGGGACTAAGAGGAAGAGAGAGGGTGGGGTAAACAGTGTGAGGTCTTCATCAGCCTTAAACATTGCAATGAACTATACAGGAACATATGTAACAGTGGTGGGTGTCTTTTAGGATACATTTGGGTTGAACGCATTCAGTTGTGCATCTGACTGGTTATCCCCTTCCCCTGTCTTGATGTCACAGTCGTCTGCCATAGTGGTCTACGTGTAGATCACTGAGATAAACTGAATACGGACAGATTACATTATATAATGGGGCTGGGTTTTGAAGGTCTGTCTCTCTCTTTCTGTGTATGTGTACACCCCAGCAAGACTAGGGTTAGCCCATGCCTGGCCAGTGTCCCATGAGATTTACACAACCATCATAATCCTTTCTTCATATAGGACAGTGTGTGTTTTTCGTATCAGTATTTCTGTGGATGTGTGTTACTGCCACGTGAACAGTGGCTAAATGGGATGGATTTGAGCCTTTGATCCTCTGATGCAGAAGGTTTTATTTTGTACACTTAAAAAAAAAATGCATTTGAGCTGAGCGTTAGCTAGCAGTCTGTTAGTCAGTCAGTCTGAATCAGCTTGTGAGTTTTTGGTTGTAGGGAGAGCTGTTACCCAATAACCTTGGCGTGAGTTTTAGAACAAGTTCTAGAACAGAAGTGCTCTCTGGCGGTTTGGACAGCATTACCAGCATCTCTTTCCTCTGAAGGCGGAGTTTGAGGAGCAGAAGGAGGCGGAGCTAGCAGAACAGAGGCAGACCTTCAGTTCTGAGCACGAGCAGAAGGAACAAAGCTACACCGACAAGATGAGCCAGCTCACTGCACAACTGCTACAGCTGGACACTGTGGTGTCACAGGTAACCCACACCACACACACCGGAGTAATTGAGCATCTGGAGCGCCGAGCGAGATTCCCTCGCTCCAATTTCCCTCCAGTAGCACTTACTTAAGGAGCTCAGGGCATGCCCGGCCCAGCATGCATTTGTAGTCTACTTATGTGCAGCTATAGCCCCTTGCTTTAGCTACTGTCTGTTTGCTGAATATTTTCATAAAGAATCCAATAAAACACACAGGTGCAAAATCAAGGTGACTTCCAAAGTTGAGGAGCAATAGAGATGAGTGCGGTGACGTAACGTTAGTGTCCACAACTAAAGAGTCATTGTAGAATCTGAGAAAGCATGATGGTACACTTACTACCTGCACATGCTAAAATAATACAGTAGATGGGTAGATATGGAAATGTCATTGTAGCAAGGTATTTATAAACAAAGAATCGGATCTCTTAAACGTTTCATTCATCATACAATCGACCATAATTGATTTTGGCCCAATATGCCTGGCATATTCCCACGTTCAAGGAGCTTTGTTTTGATTGGGTTGTTTTGCCTAAAAACCTTTCGGCCTACCTATAGAAAAGTAAAAACAACTCTGCATCCCCAGAGGATATCCTCTGCTGCTGGCCGGCTCTCCAGACACCATCGTATGAGCCTGAAGCCACAGACTGGCCAAACTCGGCTTTCTAAAAATGAAGGCACTAATAAGTCATTTTTATTTCATTTGTATTTAATTCTATGTAAGTCACAGCCTATATGCACAATTTCTAGACCATAATGATTTAATACGCTTTATGTCCCTACCAGCCTATTGTGACGCACTAGCAAATGCTTCTCAATGTATTTCTTTGTAGGCTATAGCCTTGAAATAATATAGACTAAATAATTCCTTTACGTTCCTTCTTAGAGTCCCTGTCTGTCTCCTGACATATTTAGTGTTTATATGCTGTTTAATATGACATGTAGTCTATTTGAAATTGAGTGCTTCTTAATTCACCTTTTCATGTTTATTATAATACTTTTCATTCAAATCATATGGTTTGGTTTCAATACTTCAAAACCAAATGTTAGGTCCAGGTAGTCACAAAAATAGATTGGTGTTGGTTAAATAGTGATTTTAATGAAGGGAGCAAATGCAGGTTTTTTCCCCGTGAGCACAGAGCGGTTTTTAGCGGTAGGATAGGACATGGTGCACCAGAGTGGTGTTTAGTGGTAGGAAAGGACATGGTGGCCAGAGCGGTTTTTAGCGGTAGGAAAGGACATGGTGGCCAGAGCGGTGTTTAGCGGTAGGATAGGACATGGTGCACCAGAGTGGTGTTTAGCGGTAGGAAAGGACATGGTGGCCAGAGCGGTGTTTAGCGGTAGGAAAGGACATGGTGGCCAGAGCGGTGTTTAGCGGTAGGAAAGGACATGGTGGCCAGAGCGGTTTTTAGCGGTAGGAAAGGACATGGTGGCCAGAGCGGTGTTTAGCGGTAGGAAAGGACATGGTGGCCAGAGCGGTGTTTAGCGGTAGGAAAGGACATGGTGGCCAGAGCGGTGTTTAGTGGTAGGAAAGGACATGGTGGCCAGAGCGGTGTTTAGCGGTAGGAAAGGAGATGGTGGCCAGAGCGGTTTTTAGCAGTAGGAAAGGACATGGTGGCCAGAGCGGTGTTTAGCGGTAGGAAAGGACATGGTGGCCAGAGCGGTTTTTAGCGGTAGGAAAGGACATGGTGGCCAGAGCGGTGTTTAGCGGTAGGAAAGGACATGGTGGCCAGAGCGGTTTTTAGCGGTAGGAAAGGACATGGTGGCCAGAGCGGTTTTTAGCAGTAGGAAAGGACATGGTGGCCAGAGCGGTGTTTAGCGGTAGGATAGGACATGGTGGCCAGAGCGGTGTTTAGCGGTAGGAAAGGACATGGTGGCCAGAGCGGTGTTTAGCGGTAGGAAAGGACATGGTGGCCAGAGCGGTGTTTAGCGGTAGGAAAGGACATGGTGGCCAGAGCGGTTTTTAGCGGTAGGAAAGGAGATGGTGCACCAGAGCGGTTTTTAGCGGTAGGAAAGGACATGGTGGCCAGAGCGCTTTTTAGCGGTAGGAAAGGACATGGTGGCCAGAGCGGTTTTTAGCGGTAGGAAAGGACATGGTGGCCAGAGCGGTGTTTAGCGGTAGGATAGGACATGGTGGCCAGAGCGGTGTTTAGCGGTAGGAAAGGACATGGTGGCCAGAGCGGTTTTTAGCGGTAGGAAAGGACATGGTGGCCAGAGCGGTTTTTAGCGGTAGGAAAGGACATGGTGGCCAGAGCGGTTTTTAGCGGTAGGAAAGGACATGGTGGCCAGAGCGGTGTTTAGCGGTAGGAAAGGACATGGTGGCCAGAGCGGTGTTTAGCGGTAGGATAGGACATGGTGGCCAGAGCGGTTTTTAGCGGTAGGATAGGACATGGTGGCCAGAGCGGTGTTTAGCGGTAGGATAGGACATGGTGGCCAGAGCGGTTTTTAGCGGTAGGATAGGACATGGTGGCCAGAGCGGTTTTTAGCGGTAGGAAAGGACATGGTGGCCAGAGCGGTTTTTAGCGGTAGGAAAGGACATGGTGGCCAGAGCTGTGCGTGTGGAGCGACAGCATGAGCGAGGACCGGGATTTCCAACCATTCAACCTCCTCTGACACACACACCACACACACCGTTAGTAGGAAATGAATTCTGTGGGCAAGACCAGACAAGCCCAACTATCCACAGAGCGAGAGAGGGGGGCACAAAGGGAGAAAGTGGAGACAAAACAGGAAAATGAGAGTATGGGAGAGGAGATAGAGAGAGATATCTATATATGTGTGTGTGTATAAATAAGAGTAGAGGTATCAGAGAGGAAAGAGGATGATTGTGGTGGGAGACTTGCAGGAAGAGAATAAAAAGAGGTTGATGTTGTATTTTATCACTCTTAATGTCTAGAAACACTCACAGCCCAGTGGCTCTCCTAAAGGGATTATCATCTTCATTAATCTCAATACTAATCCCGTGTGTGTTCTGTCCGGCGTGCACACACTCTGCTGGCTGGATGGAAATCTCTAATCTCTCATCATGCATAATGGCATTTCAGTTACATGCACATTCGTTTATTCAAAAATGATTTTCATTCATCTATTCATCCATCCATCCCTCCCGGTATGTTCATTTTAGCAGAGTTCCCAAGCTAACCATGACCGATAGTCCTGCTTTCTATCCAACCTTATTCACAGAGACAATCCGTTCTATGCTAATGCTATTTTAGATCCTCCTACCCCCAGGGGTGTGGGTGTGTTTGTTTCCATAGTGTTTGTTTCCATGGATCAGGTAGTGTGGGGTTTTTGTGCTACAATAACTACCCCCTCCCTTTCTTAATCTTAAGGGATATAGGTGGGGGGGAACTGTTGCTAAGGCAACTAGTGTTGGTTGTTAGAGGGAGGGAGAAAGCGAGGGAAGAAAGTGTAAGAGAACGAGCGAGACTGCAGAAGACATGGAGAGAGGAGCCAAGTAAAAGCTTTGGGAAGACGAGGTAAAGGGATTGAGAGGGAGAGGGAAGAAATGGGAGGTAAAGGGAGGGAGTTCAAATTTCGACTCACTCCCACTCAAAGTTGGTGTTGAGGCAGAGAGCTGCTGCCTGCCCGGCACGCAGGATTACACCATCTTTTGTGTTTGTGTAGCTCTACGTTTTTGTGTGAGTGCTTCCTGGTAGGCTAAACAGGCAAATATCAAACTAATGGTGACTGAAAATGGAGATTGTCCATTTCTCTTTCTCTGATTGGGCATTACAAGACACATGGTTCTGCTTTTGGTCCTGTTATGTAAAGGGAGTGTGATGTTGAATGCAACTGTATCTATGACTGGGAGGACAATTCTTTGATCACGTCTAGTGATGACTGGTTTCCTGTCTCTGGTTTCTCTTCTCTCTGGCTCTCAGCTGCAAACTGAGGTTTGTGTCTGTCTGTGTCTTTGTATCAGTACTGCTGTGCTATCACACTCTCTCACTCTCTCGCTCTCTTTCTAGCTGCGAGCGGAGGTGGGTAGTTTACAGGGGGAGTTGGAGGGGAAGAGATCGGAGATGGAGACCCTGGATACACTCCTCCAACGGCGAGAACGAGAGAGTCAGGAGGGAGGCAACCTCCTCAACATGCTTACTGAGGACCTACACACTGCCAAGGAGGAGAGGTGAGGCTGTCTGGACGAATGTAGGCCTGACCATGATCAGCTAGTGTATAGGCTTCATTTTTAAAAATTGCCTTCAAGTTGTTTTTTTTATGGAGTGATTTTGTTGGTCTCGTCTCACTTTGACCTCTGACCCCTAGGCAGTCTCTCCAGTCAGCCAATGAGAGGCTGAGGAAGGTTCTGGTTGAGGTGGTTTTGAGCACCATGGCAATGGAGGAGCTAATCGGCCGCCGGGTCAACGCCTGTGTCGGGGTCAAAGGTCATGATCAGGGTGTGAGTCCAGGAGAGAGAACAACCAATCAGGAGACAGGTGGGTGGAATCTAACAACTGGACCTGTGTCCTTGATACATTTATGACAGGAAGTGAACAAGTACACACTTGGGAAGAAAGGACTGATAACTGTGTGTGTAATACCTGACCGGTCTCCTCTCTCTCCACTATGTGTCTCTGTTGCAGACATGTCTACAGGCGATCTGGATCTCTCTCAGCGTGTGTGTGAGAGCCTCCTACTGGCAGAGTCCCAGACAAACTCTGGAGGAGAGGAAGCAGCCCTGGGAGAGGAGGCAGCCCTGGGAGCCTGCAGCCAACTACGCCATTCTGTCGACACACTCCTGGAGCTCCTCACACGTGCTAACACACAGGTAACACACACACACACTAGCTTGTCGCCATGCAGTCATTGCTTAATTCATAGTGAACGCTTGAGAGGTTATTGGGGGGGTCAACACAACATTCTATGCATTGAATTTGCATGAAGCTCAGCCACTGATCTTTGCGTTCATCTGTCTCTCTGTCGGTCTCTTTCTCACTCTCTCCTTTGTGGTCTCTCTCTAGTTGGAGGAGTCTTGTTCTGTCCATCTGTCTCTAGAGGAGAGATTTTCCCAGGGCCGTTCAGACTCCTCCCAGATGCTGCTCCAACACCAGCTCGTATTGGATCAGCTGGACCAGGAAGCGGGGCTGAAGAGCAAGCTCCAGCTGGAGCTCCACAAGGCCGAGGGTCAGTGGAGATGCTGTGTGTGTCTCCATGTGTTTTTAGAATCTTTGTTTGTAAAAACAGTGTGATATTGTGTGTGCATTCATGTATCTGTGTGTATCCTGTTTTTGTGTGTGTAGGTCTGTTGGAGGGCTATGTAGCTGAGAAGGCAACTCTGGAAGAATCTCTACAACAAAAGGAGGCTCAGGAAGAACGGCTTGTTGAGGAGCTAGAGGGCCTCCGGGCGCAGCTGCACCAGAAGGAAGGCCTCACCTCGGAGCTGGAGAACCTCAGGGTGCAGCTGCAGGAGCTCAGCGAAGAGCACAGTCTCCTCCAGCGACAGAAGGTTCATCTCACCGCCGGACTGGGAGAGAGAGAAAAGGGTGAGGGAGGGGATAGATGAGAGAAATTGTGGTTTAAGCTAAACTGGGATTGATTATGTTGCATATGTTTTGTGTACACGTTAAGTCCTGTTCTTAGTTGTCTGTTCTTCCTGTAGGGTCCTGTCAGAGTATAGAGGGGGACACAGGTTTGTCGCTCAGTCCTGTGTGTGTCTGTGTTTTAAAAGCTGCCCTGTCTCATTTCTTAGACAGAGGCCAGTTGGGGATTAGTGTGCGAGTTGATTTATGCAGTATGGTTTTTAGTGTGGTTGTATTTGTTTGCTATGACTTGTGGTCAAGTTTTGTTTTTCTGACCAATTCTATACTTCCCCTTATCTATAGGAAGTGCATGTTTGGAAGGATTGTGTGTGTGTCATTGTGGATTTTGTGAACATTTGTGTGCGCATGTCTGTTCCTAACCGTGTGTGTGTCTGTGTGTGTGTGTGTGTGTGTGTGTGTGTGTGTGTGTGTGTGTGTGTGTGTGTGAAGGCCTTCTGGTTGAGGCAGAACGTCTGGGCCAGGAGAGGCTGTGTGTGCAGCGGCAGGCGGAGAAAGACCGCAGCTCACTGTCGCTGCGCCTCAGGGCTCTGGAGACCGAGCTAGAGGAACAGGAGAACCAGGGCCTCACGGCGGAGCAGCAGCACAGGGCTCAATCAGAGGACCTCCTGCAGCGCGTCCAGGCCCTCGAGAAACAGCTCAAACACGACAGGCAGTTTATAGACGTAAGTGTCACGCTGTGGGGAAATGTATGGATGTGTAACACACACTTGCACACACTCAAGTTTATATCTCTGTCTCTACAGGAGCAGGCAGTGGAGCGGGAGCATGAGAGAGATGACTTCCAACAGGAGATCAGAAACCTGGAGGCTCAGCTCAGACAGCCAGCCAGACACTCTGCTGGGACCAGCAAGGGCCAGCGGGTAAGATACACACACGCATCCTTACCTTAGTGTATTGGCATGTGTTTAGTCAAGACAATATCTGATGTTGACTCATTAAAGATATTGAATGGACCTGTTGCTGACTGTGTGTTTTGTGTTTTATTTCATGGAATGCTCTAGATTGAGGACTTGGTTCTGCAGGTGTGGAATCTCACCAGTGACTCCTATAGCTACACCTCGACTCTTCTGCATGCCCCCACCGTGTCTGTCTGTCTGTGTGTGTGTGTGTGTGTGTGTGTGTGTGTGTTGTGATAACACCTGCGTGAATAACTGTTACATAATCATTGAAGATGCATCTGCCATTAGTGCCGCTCCGTCTCCTTTTCATCTCCCCCTTTTCTCCATCTCGCTCTATCATCCTCCTCTCCCTTTTCTTCCATCCCTCTGTGCTGTGTGTTGCTGCTCTGTCGCATGGCTTCAGTTGTTGTAGTGGCTGCAGACCCGGAATGGCTTTAGTTAACCCGTCGTATAGCTTAACATGGGAAACCCCATAGTCACCCGGCAACTGGAGCCCTCAGAGCCAACATTACTCCCCTGTTTCTTTCTCAGGTGGAGAGCCTTCAAGCTCTCATCAGGGACAAGACAGAAGACCACACCTCCCTGCTGGCAGCCAATCAACAGGTCCAGCTCGAGGTTGCTGAGCGCAATGAGGAGATTGACAAGCTGGCTGGGCGAATTAGGGAGCTGGAACAGGCGTTGCTAAGCAGCTCCGAGAGCAGCAGAGCTGTCAGTCAACTGGAGCAGGAGCTGCACAGAGCTCGGCAGAGAGAAGAGGAGCTCACACAGGTATCTCTCTCACTCTCTCACTCAATCTCTCTCACACACACACACACACACACTAAATGACTCTCTCTCCCTCCAGGATAAGGAGTCATTGCAGCAGCAGCAGTTGTCAAATCGTCTCCAGATTTCAGCGCTGCAGTCTAAACTGGACGAGACCCGTCACCGTTACCGTGACAACAACGCTAGCACCCCCGACCCCATCCAGCTTCTCCGAGACACGTTGGACACCGCACAGCAAGACCTGCAGGACAAGGAGCAACAGGTGTGTGTTTCCAACCTCAACACCTGCTTTAGTGGAAGGCCTAACAGAGCTTCACTGCTACCTGCTGGCTAGTGCATAGAGATCTTTGGCCAGAGAAGATTAGTTTGCTTGGTTGGATTCATTTGTTAACTTGTGTGTGTGTGTGTTCTAGGTGTGTGTGTTGGTTGGTCAAATGGAGGAGACTCAGAGAGACCTGACCATAAAAGAGGCGGAGTTAAAACACCTCACACTCCAGCTGGAGCTCCTGACCAATCAGAACACGGATACTATCACCCAGCTTCACGACCAAGTCGCTTCTCTCAAAGTGGGTGTGCTACAGTGTTCAGTCATGCTAGTACTTGTTAGTCCTCTCTAACGCCAACAATGGTTGTCCTCATGTGTTCTAAATCTCCCCCCTGTGTCTTTCTCTGTTTAGGAGACCGTTTCAGCCCTTACCTTTCGCCTGGAGGAGAGAGGGATAGAAGAGGAGGAGAGTCTCCCATCTGCTCTGTTAGAGGAGAAGAATGAGGAGATAGACCACCTGACCCAGGAGATACACAAGCTAGAACTGGAGCTGGAGACAGCCAGGGACATCACGGTACACCCACACACACCCACACACACACACCTCCATAATCCAGCCCCGTTATATAATGACATAATCTCTCAGAATTCAAACTACTGTAACCTCAATGTAGTACACACTACACACACAATGGAACTGTCATTATTTTTGCCTGGACTTGAAGCCATTCTCCTGGTCTCTACAGGCGTTCCAGACAGAAGTTGAAGACCTGCGCTCCCAGGTGGAGCACCTCCGCTGTGACATCATCAGGGTGCGTCAGGACAAGCAGGAAGAGGAGGAGCGGCTTCACGAGGTCATCAGCACACTACAGGCGGAGCTAAACACCCTTTGCCCTGCCTACCACGAGGTCAGCGACCTATCACAAGAGGGCGACAGTGTTAACCCTTCGCCTGCTCCCAGCCCGGAACCTGCCAACTACCCCCAACCAGAGAGAGGAGGACCGAGAGGAAGACCGAGAGGAGGAGAGGGCGACAGTCTTAAGCAGGAGATGCGTCTCCTCCACTCCTCCTCTTCCCGTTCTCTCCGTTCCCGTGTGGAGGCCCTGCAGGGGCAGCTGGAGGTGATGGTGGGAGAGAAGGAGGCGATGGAGAGACTGCTGCTCTCTCAGGAGGAAGAGTACAGAGGACAGGGGGAGGAGATGGGGAGGAGGCTCAAGAAAGAGAGGGAGAGAGGGGAAGAGGTGAAGAGAGAACTAAATCTAAAAGAGGCTGAGCTTGAAGAGGTGAGAGCCAGGATAGAAGGGCTGGAGGAGGAGAGGGATGCAGCTGTGGAGGAGAGTGGTCGCTGGCAGGCTCTTGCCCAGGATACAAACTCCCTGCGAGGGGAGAAAACTCGGCTAGACTCCCTGGTCCTGGAGCTAAAATCAAGGGTTGAAGAGCGGGAGAAAGAGACTGAAGCCCTGCTACAGACCGTGGTGGCTGTCGAGACGGCGAAGGCAGAACTTTCGTCAGAACGCGAGGCCCTGCGGAAGAGGGAGTGCCGACTCCAAGAGGAAATAGAACGCCTCCAGCAGGAAGTGACCTCTCAGAGGGCCTGCCTCCAGGAAGTCAGCCGTCAGCTAGAGGAGAGGCGAGCCAACCAGGAGGAGGCTCAGAAGGAAGTGCTGGTAAGTGGCAGCAGCGTCGGGCCAATCAGATTGACTCAACATGTGGCATCAATTTAAACACATTTCTTTCTAGCCATGTAGGAGCGGTGATATCTTCAGTAGTATTAGTTATTTGTAGATTTAGTTGGTAGGTTGACGGAGAAAGGATAAGTTGTCTGCTTTGAAAGCCTGCCTTTGATGTTTTCATTCAAACTTGAGTAATCCATTCCATTTAGCCTCTCTAAGCCTAACTTGCAACACTAAGTAACGTTCACTATTTAGGTATTTTGCGGTGTGAGCTCAACTCCCTCTACCACAGCTGGCTATGGTTAAAGAGGGAGAGATTGAGTCTTTGGAGGAAAAGCATCTGCTAAATGGTATATTTATAGAGGGGGAGAAACTAAGAGCGGGTGTAAGAGAGAGAGAAACTACGAGATGTTGATGTGTTGGCACCCAACAGAGGAGTTTTACTCACAGAGGAAGTGACCTCATCAGAAAGAGGAAGTCAGGAGTGGTCAGAAAACAGTTCCGTGTTGTGAAGTTCTTGCACACTGGCATTTATTTACTTTCTTTCTGAAATTGGAGAATGGAGTATAGTTTTCTTGCCATGTGTTCTGGAATGGGAGTTTCCAAGCGCTATTTTAAACACTATTGGTGAACAGTTTGCTATAGATTTGGGTTTGGGGAAAATAATGGTGTTGAGTAGGGTTAGTCGCTCAGTGTTATACACTGCATTTTCTGCACATTGTGGGTAGGAAGGGTAAGGGATTTGTGTTGGTGTGAGTTTTGCGCATGTTTCTGTTCTTGAATGAATCAAAGCCCTGGATAACAAATTGAAACAAAGATTTTGTGCAAAGAAGACAGATTACATATTTTATGGTGCTGTTGATATTGATCATGCTGATGATGCTGATGATGAAGGCTGTTCTCTTCCAGACGTGTGCCGAGGAGACTCTGGCGAAGGCTGACGCTGCCCTGAGACAGAGGGAGGAGGAGCTACAGAGACTAGGGGCGGAGCATCAAGCCCTGGGGGCAGAGTTAGCAGCTGTGAAGGAGGGTCTTTGCTCCAGCACAGAGAGAGCTGCGAAACTACTGGAGGAGGGACAGGTACGGACAGGCGTGCGTGTGTTTTTAAAGGACTGTAAATAACACTGTATTCTCTGATTATTTCATTCACCTGTCAATCAGACCAAAGACCGGGCCCTGGCTGACCTGGAAACCAATAACCAGCATCTGAAGGCGGAGCTCCGGGGCCTACAGGAAGACCTGGCCGTGCAGGAAGAGGAGCTGGCCTATCAGCAAGGGGAACTGCTGCAGCTCAGACAGACCTGCAACCCACACAACAGACAGACACACTCATTGAAGGGTGAGTACACATTCAAGCTGCTACGCAGACAATGGTGTTCCTCTGAGTGAAGAGCTGTTGGATGACCGTGATCATCTTCCTCCTCCAGACATCACGCCCAGAGGATTCCAGGACGGTGTGTCTCGCAACGGGTCCCTGAGTTCTCCCGAGGTTCTCCGTCGACTGGACTGTTCTGAGGAGAGAACCAGAGAGGACAGGTTCCACCCCTCTGTTCTCCACGGTTCTAGACTGTCTGACCTCAGTGCTTTAAACAGCACAGGCCTGGAGCTCCAGGCTAAAGCCTCCCCCAGGGGAAGGCAAGACCAGCCCTGCCCAGGGACAATCAGCCCAGAGCTGGGCACACACAGCACCCACTCCCCTGGGTCCATCTCTGCCTCGGACAACCTCTCCATGTTGGACTCAATGGACGCTGACAAGGTGGGTGGAAAAAGTGTTGCGAAAGTGTCCACACACACACACACACACACACATACATTAAACCTCTCTCACCTGTCAGGTGCATGAGCTGGAAGCCCTGGACCTGACGGACCCTCCCTCATCTCTTGGCTCCGCCTCTTCTCTGTCCGTAACGGAGTGGGCCAGTGATGGATATGGCAGCAGTAAGTCTGTTTGTCTGTCATTTTGTTGGTCTGTCTGTCTGTGTTCATGTGTCTAACCTCTCTCCCTTCTGTCTGTCTGTCTGTCTGTCTGTCTGTCTGTCTGTCTGTCTGTCTGTCTGTCTGTCTGTCTGTCTGTCTGTCTGTCTGTCTGTCTGTCTGTCTGTCTGTCTGTCTGTCTGTCTGTCTGTCTGTCTGTCTGTCTGTCTGTCTGTCTGTCTGTCTGTCTGTCTGTCTGTCTGTCTGTCTGTCTGTCTGTCTGTTGTGTAGATGTCAGTTCAGAGCTCGGTGTAAGACTCAAGGTAGAGTTGGAGCAGACAGAGAGGCTGGATGCTCAGTTCTTGGAGTACCTGCGTTGTCGAGGCATGAACCCCGCCGACAACACACGCACAGACAACACACGCACAGACAGCGCCGCCGGGAGTATGAGCTACAGCGACGAACTGTTGTCTCCTGAACTACAGGTATGAACACACAAACACACACACCTTAAATGTTACAAATGAACCCTATACCAAACTGTGTGTGTTTCCAGGGTCTGTTGAAGAAAGTGTACCAGGAGAGCTGCAGGGTTCTCGCCCTCTCCCAAAGTAAAGCCCCCTCCTCCTCTAACCACCTCTCATTGGACCAGACGATCTGTCAATTAGACTCTAAAGCTCCTCCAATGGGTTGGGAGCAGGAGAAGAGGGCGTTACAGGAAACTGTCATCGCTCTGAGAGAACTGCTCTGTAGGATGGCACAGAGACCGGTGAGTGTGTGTGTGTGTGAGATGTGTGCTTAACTTCTGCATGTGTGCATACTGACCCTCCTGTGTGTGTTTTAACAGGACAACTCGGTGGATGCTGGTTGGAGCAGAGGACTGCAGGCTGCAGTAAGGGGTGTGTTTGACTGTGAGAGGGCAGGGCTTCGCTCTGAGCTGCAGGCCTTTCTCTCCTCCCACCCTGAGATAGACTCCACCCACCTCCTCCGTCAGCTGGAAACACTGCTACAGAGACAGGTGTGTGTGTGTGTTTGCGTGAGCATGTTTGGAGCGGTCTCCACTAAGGAAGTCCCGCATACAGTAAAAAAAAACTGCATTGTATCTGCTTAGCTTAATTGAAAGGGTTAAAAAAAATCTCTCCCCTCCCTCATCTCTCCAGGAGGAGCAGCAGCGTGTTGTGGTGGAGCGTCTGCTCTCTGCAGACAGACACGCTCTGCAGCTGCAGCACTCTCTGGGGGAGGAGTCATCTAAAGGGGAGGTGTTATCCAGGCTGAGGGCGGAACTAGAGGAGAGCAGAGAACGACTTAACTCCTCCCACAGCACCCAGCAGGAACTACAAAACGAGATCCGCAATCTCCGGTATACACACACACATTATTGTTTACACACACACACACACACACACACACACACACACAAATAAATACTGATGTGTGTGTCCTCTCCCAGGCTGTGTATAGAGGACTGTGAGGATGCTGTAAGGAGGGAAGAGACCAGAGTCCAGGAGCTACAGCAGGAGCTGGACCAGGAGAGAACTGACACACACCTCCGGGAGAAGGAAGAGGAGCAGCAGAGATCAGAGGTCGTTACCCTGAGGGGTCAGCTGGACCAGGAGAGGACGACCTCTAGTAACCTCCGACAGGAACTCCAGATAGAACTCTCCCGCGGCCACCTCCTCCAATCACAGCTCGACACACGGCTAGCTGATGCCCACAAGGAGCTGGAGGAGGAGTGTGCCCGTTCCGCCCGGCAACTCAACACTTTCCAGTCACAGGAAAAGAGTCGGCTGGAACACTTCCTGAAAGAGGCTGAGTCCCGCCTAGCCGACGCCCACATGAAGGAACTGGAGGAGGAACGCGAGCGCTCCGCCCGTTGTCTCGATGACATCACACGCAGACAAGAAGCGGACGCGTCCCGAGACAGGAAGTTCATCTCGGAGCTCCGCTCTCAACTGGAGCAGGAGAGGAGGCAGGGGGAGGAGCTAGCCACCGTGACAGACGGGCTGAGGGCGGAACTTCTGCAGAACCGGAGGAGAGTAGAGGAGGAAGAGAGGAAGAGGAGAGAGGAGGCACAGAGAGATCAGGATGCTGCAGCCCGCCTCCGAGTTACTATGGAGACACTCAACGAGCAGAAGCAGGAGGCTAGTCGAGCATTGGAGACAGAGAGAAAGCATTCTGGTCGCTTAGGGGCGGAGCTCAACGTGCTGAGGGAGAGGCTTCGATCGGTCAATGACAAGGAGAGGGAGCGGGAGGAACAGAGGGAGAGGGAGAAGAGGAAGGAGAGACAGGAGCAGACGGAGAGAGAGAGGCGACACGAGAGGACCAGCAACAAACTGGTGAGATTTACACACAACATTTTAGCATTGCCTGTCTGACTTGTAATACAAGTCTCAGCCACTTATATGCCATTTTTTTCTTGTTTACTTTCCTGTTTTCTCTTCCCTCTCTCTCTCTGCAGTGTGAATTGGAGTTATTGCGGCAGCAGGACCAGCAGAGGATGAGAGATCTCCAGCAGACTCTGGCTGAGCTAGAGAGGGAGGAGAGAGAGATGGCCACAGAGAGACTGTCCAACCGACACCAGTACAACTCCAGCCCACTCCAACCCAAGAATAACACCTCGACTGGGCCAGACCAGCCCAGCACAGCCCTATACAACCACCAGGTACCAGAAATGGCTGATCATAGCTAGGCCCATGCATAGCAACATGAAGCACTGGGAGACGAGCTAGACGGCAGTGTTTTAAATGTATTTATGGTGTTTGGGGGGGATTTGCGACGACAATAAATGAGTTTGATAAGGACCACGATAACCAATTCTCCCTCCCTGCAGTCTTCCTCTTCTTCCTCGGCGCTGGTGGAGAGGTTGTCGAGGGAGAACTCTGACCTGTCGGCCCGCGTGAAGGAGCTGAGTCAGGAGAGGGTTAACCTGAAACACACCCTGTCCTGTCTGGAACGACAGCTACGACAGGCAGAGACTGAGAACCGTCCCAGCACTGACCTCAGCAACAGCAAGGTGAGCCACACGCGCCAACTAACAAACTCACACGCACACACACACACGACCTCTGGGCTGAAAGTCCCCATGGATCGTCTGGTGTGAAGTCCCTTTAAACCTGTGTTTGTGTTTCTGTCTCTCCTCTAGTTCCAGCGACTGTATCAGCGCTATCTACGGGCTGAGAGCTTTAGGAAGTCTCTGGTCTACCAGAAGCGCTACCTCCTGCTGCTGCTGGGGGGCTTTCAGGACTGTGAACAGGCAACTCTCTGTCTTATCGCCCGGTTGGGGGCACACCCCTCGCCCCCCCATACCCACACACACTCTCCCCTCTCGCGCTTCAGAGCTGCAGTACGAGCTGTCATCGCCATCTCACGGTGAGTCCGGTGTTGGGTTGGTCGTGTGGGTGGGTGTTATATAGATCTATGGGTCATTGTGTTATGCATGTTAACCCTTCCCTGTCCTTCTCCTGCAGACTGAAGTTCCTGACCAGGAAGTGGCAGAGAGTCGTCAGGAGAGGAGTTACAACAACTGTCACTGTCAACGGACACAGCACAGGTGCGTGAGAGACATCCAGAGCGATGAAGATAGGATTACCAACGTCACACAGGCAAGGTACATCGGCAGTTCAGTGTGTAACCTTTCCATTTCTCTCTCAGCTTCCAGGACTGAGGTTTTGAGGCAGCAGCAGTCACTGGCCAATCACAACTCCTCTCCACCTACTAGAGACAGCAGCCCCACCCGTAAGGGTGTGGTCTCACCAATGAAATCACCCTTCAGCCGGTACGGCTCCTTCCATAGTAAACATCCATTCATGCGAGGGGAAATCTCTAACGACTTACCTTGAGATTTAATTTCTTTCCTTTTCTCTCTTCCGCTTGTCTTCTGCCCCATCTTATTCTCTCCCCCCTCTTATTCTCTCCTCTCTTATCCCCCTAGAGTGTATTCCAACCCGGTCCTGTCCTCTGAGCGTGCTTCGTCCAGTGTTCTGTCCCAGGATGCCGAGTGGTCTCTGACAGACTACATCCACCACCTTGAGAACGTACAGCAATGCCTGGGGGCTGCACGTCCAGGTACAAACACACACTGGTTGCACTTACTGGTTGAGCACACACTCACTGAATGAGATGGGGGGGAAGATCAGAGGTGACAGAGAGAAAAAGGGGCTTTAGCTTGGTGATGGCATCGTACCATGGCAAGTCCACTACCCACAATCCCCTGGGTTAGGGGACGGCATTGTTACCATGGACATACTTCCCCTCTGACAAACTGATCAATCAATCTCACAACCTCCAATCCCATCTCCTGACCCAGTTAGCAGGGCTTACTTAGCCCCGCCTCCAAGTTCCCCTGATATGATTGGCTATCGGCACCAGTGGCTGCAAAAGAACAGGACATGGCTGTACCTCAGCTGTCTGTCCCCCATCTACCGGTACGGCCCAGGTGAGGACCTAACTACAAGTACCAGAATACACTGCTTCGTTAATCTCCCCACATCACCCTCACCGTACTGAACAAACTTCAAGTACAAACTACAAGTACCAGGATGCACGTCTCAGGGTAGGGTGCATTCTGGTGTAAGCAGGCACATGTGGGTAGTCACTACATAGCCATTCTAAAATGGACAATGGTCCATTGAATAGTTTTCTTCTGTACACCTGGGTGTTCATATGTTTGTGTGTGAGAGAGAGGGAGAGATTGTGTGTGTTGCCCTTATATCTGGTTCTGACACATTTTCTCGCTCCTCCAGACTCTCCATCTCTTCTCTCCTACCACAAGAAGTCTGACCGCTGAAGGAAGGAAGGAATGAAGCAATGTATGAATGCCTCCTTTCAATCCAACATCCTTATGATCCGTCTTTGTGTTCAAATATACATTTGTCTAATATCGGATTTAGAAAGTTAGAATTTAAGACATTAAATTATTTTTTTACGATTATTTTTTTTCTACCGATATTTCTGTCGACCTCCGAGTAACTCCCTAAGAGGTCTTCTCACACGAATGCATGTGTTTTTGAAAGTATTAGATCGCTATTTTTCTACCTGAGTTTTATACAAGTTTATCTCTGATTCTGTATATATATGTTCTTGGTTATTAATATTTGTTAAAGTTTGACGTGGATAAATGTGTAAAGTTTCACACTGGAATTCCGAGCTATAGATCAAAGCTGGTGGACATGTTTTGTCAATCATTTGTTTTTTATCGATCACCATTTCTACAAAATAAATATTTTAATTGTGTGATTACCTGCCTTGCGCATTGGGTGTGTATCTTTTTAAGGCAGGGCCGAACATAGGCGGGGTCAGACATACAGACTTACATCAATACTTAGAGTATTGTTAGATTATGGGTTGGCCAAAAACTGATGGTGGTACAAACACCCCTACATTTTACTGTGTTTATCATTCATTAACACAGGTGATTAGTTCTGGGGAGCTTTAGAGCACATGTATTTACCATCTCAAAATGTGACCAGCAAGGAAAATGGTAATTAAGTAGGCTAGTTCTTTTAGACCGGTCATTCCAGTCCAGTGTCATTTGACAACAGTTTTACAGAAGGGGGAAACCAGTCTTTGGTAGTCAAATCACTGATATGCCATGTACTGGTTCTCTGGTAATTTATAAATGAAACCATTTATATACTATATTAGAATGTGTTATATCAGCAACAATTTCAGCTGGTACATCTGGGGCTTTAAATCCCTGAGATGCCCATTAAATGATGTAATCATTCGGGGCATACAAGGTAGGAGGTGCCAGCTAACTACCAGTTACACACTCACCTAACTAATGACCACGTTTAAATACGCACACTTTTCCCGATAGTAGCTCATATCCCGTTTAAGGTCTTATTCCTATAAACTGTTTACATACACCTTTGATATCCCGCTCACGAGTAACCCTGTATGCATGACTAAGCAGAAACGTCCTCATTTAAATTAATATGGGTTAAATAGAATAGTAACTGAAATCTGGACACTGACTGTGCATATTTTTTATTTTATTTCACCTTTATTTAACCAGGTAGGCAAGTTGAGAGCAGGTTCTAATTTGCAACTGCGACCTGGCCAAGATAACGCATAGCAATTCGACATACAACACAGTTACACATGGAATAAAGAAAACATACAGTCAATGATAAAGTAGAAAACATTTTAAAAAGTCGATATACATTGAGTGCAAATGAGGTAAGATAAGGGAGTTAAGGCAATAAATAGGCCATGGTGGCGAAGTAACTACAATACAGCAATTAAACACTGGAATATAACCTCTCACGTACCGTAATATATTAACTCCTGCAGAATTATGCATGTCTTGCAGTAAAATTATAGAACAAATCTTACATTTGCCTCGGGAACAGAAAATAACTATACTGAACTAAAATATAAACGCCACATGTACGTGTTGGTCCCATGTTTCATGAGCTGAAATAAAAAAAATCCCAGAAATGTTCCATACACACACAAAGTGTATTTTTCCTGAATTTTGTGCACACATTTGTTTATATCCCTGTGAGTGAGCATTTCTCCTTTGCCAAGATAATCCATCCACTTGACAGGGGTGGCATATCAGGAAGTTGATTAAACAGCATGATCATTACACAGGTGCACCTTGTGCTTACGTCAAAAGGCCACTCTAAAATTAGCAGTTTTGTCACAAAATGCCACAACGTCTCAAGTTTTGATGGAGGGTGCAGTTGGCATGCTCACTGCAGGAATGTCCACCAGCGCTGTTGCCAGAGAACTGAATATTAATTTCTCTAACATAAGCCTCCAACATTATTTTTGAGAATTTGGCAGTGCGTCCAACCGGCCTCACAACCGCAGACCACGTGTAACCACGCCAGCCCAGGACCCCCCATCAGGCTCCTTCACCTGCGGGATTGTCTGAGATCAGCCACCCAGACAGCTGATGAAACTGGGTTTGCACAACCAAACAATTTCTGCACAAACTGTTAGAGACCGTCTAAGGGAAGCTCATCTGTGTACTCGTCCTTCTCACCGGGGTCTTGAACTGACTGCAGTTCAGCGTTGTACCTGATTTCAGTGGGCAAATACTCACCATCAAAGGCCACTGCCACGCTGGAGAAGTAGGCTATTCACACATGAATCCCGGTTTCAACTGTACCGGGCAGATGGCAGACAGAGTGTATGGTGTTGTGTGGGCGAGCAGTTTGCTGAGGTCAACATTGTGAACAGAGTGCCCCATGGTGGCGGTGGGGTTATGGTATGGGAAGACATAAGCTACAGACAATGAACACAATTGCATTTTATGTTGTCAATTTGAATGGCCCGTTGTTGTGCCATTCATCTGCCGCAATCCCAACGTTTCAGCATGATAATGCACAGGCCCATGCCGCAAGGATCTGTACACAATTCCTGGAAAATATCCTAGTTCTTCCATGGCCTGCATACTCACTAGACATGTCACCCAATGAGCATGTTTGGAATGCTCTGGATCGACGTGTACAACAGCGGGTTCTAGTTCCCGCCAATATCCAGCAACTTGCAGTGCCATTGAAGAGCAGTGGGACAACATTCCACATGCCATAATCAACAGCCTGATCAACTCTATGTGAAGAAGAGTTGCATGAGGCAAATGGTGGTCGCACCTGATACTGACTGGTTTTCCGATCCCCTACCGTTTTTTTAAGGTATCCGTGACCAACAGATGAATATCTGTATTCCCAGCCATGTGAAATCCATAGATTAGGGCCTAATGAATGTATTTCAATTGACTGATTTCCTTATATGAACTGTAACTCAGTAAAATCTTTGAAATTGTTCCATGTTGCGTTTATATTTTTGTTCAGTGTATGATTTCTTTCTTTCACCATCTCTTGAGAAAATGCAAATGTGTTATCTTCGACACTGTTTTGCTAGCAGTGTTTCAACCACATCAAATATGCTTCCAAAAAGAACTGAAGTCTTCTCAGAAACGTGTTTCAGCAGCTTTTAATTTCCTTAAACCCGGTCAAACTGATGCCATTTGGAGACTTTGCACAGGACCAACCATTCCCCATTTTTTTGGTTTGTTATTGCGTTCTCTCCGGGTCCCTAAACGAAACCAGCCCACTTAGTCTACAAGCCGAAAATAGTGCTCTGTCCTCTTGAAACGACCGAAGATGCAATTGGCGCGCATGCCAGGCCGGGTTGAGAAATTCGGATGCGCGCCCGAGGCCCCCAGGTGCCGAGCAACCATATTTCGATCCCCGGCCGCGGCATACAAAGCGCCACACGACATGCAAGCCGATCTAGGCAACAATCGTTAATTAGTTGAGGTCCAACCAATAGGCTTCTTAAATTGTACATACAATTTATAGACTAATTTATATCCAAAGTTAGCATCATCTGTATGCGTTAATTCTATCCAGAACTTGAATCCGAGAGGAGGAACCATATTATAAATGGTGTTAATCCATTTGTTGTTCGGGCCCGTCTCAAACATTCCTGGGGAGAATTTAGCTTGAGTACCCAGTGTCACTTTCGTCACTGCTTCGAGTGCTTTAGGTACTATTTGCCCTTGAGTAGAATCTATCTCCTTCAGACACTGCTTCGAGTGCTTTAGGTACTATTCCCCTTGAGTAGAATCTATCTCCTTCAGACACTGCTTCGAGTGCTTTAGGTACTATTCCCCTTGAGTAGAATCTATCTCACAGCCACTTGTCTGCAGGTTTCACAGGGTTGCCTGAGGAGTCGCCACAGTATCCAATCTAATGCCGCGTTCAAATACCAGTCGGAACCCCAAGATGCTCCGAAATGTTCGCTAACTGGTTGTATTTATGCAAGTGTCGATGTCAACCAGCTAGCAAGTCATACATTTCCGAGTTTCCTAGTGGAAACTAGTACGAGAACGCGGAATAAGATTAGCATATCCAAGTAGACCGTACGAGGAAGTTTCTGACGTTTTCCCCGTATGAGGGTCTTCACGTTTGTATACATTCACGTCACTCATTTCAACGCGAAGCTAAATGCTAGGCTAACTGTGCTAGATAGAAGAACGTGAATGGTGATTTGGCGCAGGTAGAACATTCGTGTCCACTGAGCTTGTAATTTAAACTGCGGATAGTCCTGGCCCGACCGTACGAGGAAGTTTCCATTCTCTCGTATCTGTCTGTGATGTACGAATGGGTAGTTGACGGACTATCGTCGCTCTTCGAGCCTATAACCGGGCAAAAACATTCCGGTTGGCCTGGTTTGAACGTTGGCGGGGAGATAGACTCACAGCGGCAGGATAGCAACGCCAGGCCAACCAAAAGGAACTACCAGAGGTCGGTGACTGGTTTGGTGCTAGCACACTATTTGGTGCTAATGTGCTCTGTGTAGCTGTTTATGTAACGCGTTAGTAAGTTAGCTGGCAAACGCTAGCCTGTCAACTAGCTAATAGCTAACTTATCACCCCTAGCTCGGTAACCTAGTTAACTAGCTAGCTAATTATTAGCAACAATTGTCATTCATTTCAGTTGGTGTTAGCTGCTTGCGTCAAAAATAACAAGGAGAGCTAACTTTTTCCTCGCGCCACATACCAGACATTAGCTAACTATTTCCTAACGTACCAAATAGCAAGGTACTGTAAAAATGAATAAATGTAGCTAACATGTAACGTTACTACCTGGATAGTTACTGATAGGTAGTTCATGTTCATTGTTGTTGACGGAACGTGTTTACATTCTGTTACAGCGTTCATGTTTCAGAAAATATTAGCCAGAGTGAACCAGTGGCGATCAAGAGACGGAGAAAAGGTATGGTAACTTACTACCAATAACTTTTAGCCACTGTTTTTATAATGAATTGTCGTTGTAACTAACGTTAGCTAGCTAGTCCGCTTTGAACTGACTACATGTGTACTGTACTCTTTCTCATTGTCATAGACATAATTAGTTTTGTGAAGAAGACTGTAGCAGGGGTGGCTGGGCTGCTGAGACTGAGGAACCCACTGTCTCCTGCCAGTGAGGAACACAGAAGGTACACAGCAAGCCAGGTATGAATGTGTACAAGTGATGCACTCTAGTACCGTACGCAACACACTCACTCATAAACCACTGCTCTGACTGAAAGACACATACATTAAAATGTTTGTGCAATAGCTGCACAATATTCACATCTTACTATGTCCTAAATCATTATTATTATTATTATGTAGGGCCCCGTGGGCCTGATGGGAATAGATGAACTCCACACCTCATGGATGAGCAGCTCTGATTGGAAGATGGGTGAGTAACGAGGGCTCTGATTGTTTGATCGATAAGGAAGGAGGACAGCTGTGTTGTACATTACAACATCATGGTATATATATGTGTAACAGCAGAGGGGACAGGTCAAGTGGTTGCTTCAACTTGTTTATCCCTCTTTCTGTGTCTCCAGAGAAACCAACGGTAGGAGGACAGAGGGAGAGAGGGGGGCTGGGCCTCCTCCAGGGAGCCTCTACCCCTCTGAGGAAACACACGTAGGTCTCTTCTGTCTACTGCATACTTTCAGTTCTGGGGCTTTAATTAATACAAATGTTCTACATATGTGGGATGTTCCACCTGTAAGCGTTGTGTTCTCGGTCTTGTTTTCAGTGGCTTAGTGTTGGGTCCAGGGAACCCAGACAGAGGGAGAGATGGAGACAAGCCCCAGAGATGCTCCCTCCAGCTCCTTCCCAGTCGGCCTACCCAGGGAGTGGGGGTTGGGACAGGACCCCCCAGCTCAGACTTGCCCACCCCTAACCGCTTCCACAGACAGTGCTTGGCAGTGGAGGAGGTGAGTTAAAAATGAGTTTGAAATTAAAATCAACCCTGTGATTGATCCTGGTTTTTATTAAATGCCACGCCAGGTATGTCCGTAGTAGTCAGGTGTTCTGTTTCCAGGCTCTGAAGGAGAGTGATAAGGAACACTACAGACGGCTACTGGAGATTGTGTCAGATAAATACAGCAAGAGCCAACCGCTGCCCTTCACCCGCACCAAACCCCAGGGGTGAGTGGTGATGGAGAGTGTGAGATTATAGTTTTCATTCCAGTGGTTACGTTAGCTAGCTTTTACAAACCTCTCTTTTCTTCGCTTCCTCACAGGGAAACATTTACACAGGATGGACATAGAATGGGCATTTTGGGAAGAACCTTTGAGTCTGTGACCCCAAAGACAGGACCTCTCAGAGGTAGACTACTATCACAGCCTCTCTCACCCCCCTTCTCATGTATTGGAAGCTGTCCTAGGCTAATGTATTCTCCTATCTGCAGCCAACCCCAGTGTGTATATGTGGAGAGATACATCCTCAGCCAAACAAAACAGAGACATGAGAGGAGAGTTGTGTCTCAGTAAGCCTCTCAGCGCAGCTGTGGACACACAACCTGCCAGCAATGCAACGGTAGGAGACACACTTATGAACTGTAGTAAGGGTGCTAGGAAGAGTCATAAGGCTGCTATGAAGCATCATAAGGTTGATATAAAGTCTCTCTCCCTCCAGCAGAAGCAGCCAGAGCTGGATCTCTCTGCAGAGGTAGCAGCAAGACTCAACCTAGTGGACAGAGAGACGCCAACACACACTGACACACTCAACAGCACTGAGGAGCTCCCCAGGTTCAGCAAGGTGAGTGTTCTTTTTCCCTGTAACGATATGTCTGTGTAGTGTGTTGACATATGAGTGTAGTTATTCTATGGGTCTGTCTTCATTCTGTTTATTTCAAACTGTGTAGGAGATGGCTGTGGAGGTGAGTCGTGCCCTGTCTCAGAGGGATCCTAACCTGGTCCTGAGCTCAGCCTTCAAGCTATGCATCACACAGAGAGACCTGGCTTCCCTACAGGAAGGGAGCTGGCTCAATGATGAGGTGTGTATGGTTGTTGGCTGTTAAGTTTGAGGTTGTTGGTGTGTGTGTGTGTGTGTGTGTGTGTGTGTGTGCCTGCATGAGAGAGAGAAGGATAGATGTACGCCTGTGTGTGAGTCTAACAAAAAAAACTCTCCCTCTGTGTCTCAGGTGATTAACTTCTACCTGTCCCTAGTGATGACTCGTAGCAGTAGTGCAGGGCAAGGGCTGAAGGTCTACTCCTTCAGTACTTTCTTCTTCCCCAAACTACATGGAGGGGGGCACGCCGCCGTGAAGCGATGGACCAAAGCTGTGGACCTCTTCCAGTATGACATCATCCTCGTTCCGCTGCACCTGGGAGTCCACTGGTCACTGGCTGTAAATCTCCCCAGATTGACGGGGCTTCATTCACTTTAGAACAGTGGTCACCAACCGGTCGATCACTGCCGACTGGTCGATCACCAAGGCATTCCTAGTCGATCACGAAACATTTCTGCTCTTGATTCGGCAGCCCTAGTGCTGGGAAGGCTGTGTTCACATTTTGAACCATTTAATGTGTTTGAAGGTAGATCTCCGCTTACCGGGTAGACCCATAGAGCAAATCAAGTGCACCCCTATAGGCAATGTTCCCTCTAAGCTGCACGCTGAAATATCAGCCTGCGCAGAGAAGCACGAGATTGAACTTCACTCAACTTTCTAGAGTTTACACTATCAACGTTTCCCTTTACTGTGGGAATTGTGATTGAATCAATGCTATACTAGCCACTTTCAATGCAACACACCGAAACACAATGAACTATGTAAGACTTATTACTATGCAAAACTAACTATGCAAGGGATTTTGTTGTAGGCAGAACGCGTCATAGTAGGATTCTATTGCATTGACACGCACGACTCAGCCCATACTCTACACAGACTGGTGCGGCATAACCAATCAGCAATGCAGCAGGCCTATTTGCAAATAGACCATTGCCATATATGGATCTGTGCCATTCACTTTGAACTGGACTGTGTTTACAGCATGACCGGTCGTGAGTAGATCCGCTTGTTTTGAAACAAACGTTTGAAATGTCTGAAGAACATTGGCAGAGCAATTCAAGCATAGCCAATATGCAGTGATGGTGTGTTGGGCCTATAGCCTACTATAGCACAACCTTCATTGGTACATAATTGTTTTTAATTGGTTAATGTTGCATAGGCTTACATTTTTTTTAAGTCATGTTAAAAATATCTGAGCGGTAGATCTTGGCTTGCATTTTGACTCAAAGTGATCGTGATTCAAAAAAGGTTGGTGACCACTGCTTTAGAAAGTCCACTGGTCATTCTCTGTGGTCATTTGTAGATACCTGTGGACTTTGTTTATTTCCCTTTCCCCCTCTAGGTGATAAACTTTAACTCCAGGACCGTGAGGTCCTATGACTCTATGGGACAGAGACATGACGACATCTGCAGCCTCTTACTGTGAGTCCTCAGTCCCCTTCCAGTAATAATTTGGTTTGACAAAAGTACCTGTAATCTGATGCCCATCTTTTTTTGTCATTTCATTCTGTAATCCTGTTACATGTATTTGGTTCGTCCAACCCTATTCAGGCTGTACCTAAGAGAGGAGCACAAGGCCAGGAAGGACCAGGATCTGGACGAGTGCAAGTGGACAGTGGGCAGCTTGAGGGCCAGCGTAAATTACCCTAGACAGAAATACATATCTAATCATCTTTGTTGTTCTTATTTTGTCTTGAATCCTAGAGTGCGTCTAGGGCTGTCAGAAATAGCATCCGTTCTCTAGTGATTTGCTTTTCACCAGGTTCCCTCGCGTGTGTGTGTGTGTGTGTGTGTGTGTGTGTGTAGGAGATCCCTCAGCAGAAGAATGGCAGTGACTGTGGAGTGTTTGCCTGTAAATATGCTGACTACGTCGCCCAGGGGTGGCCTCTCACCTTCCGACAGGTACATAGGCCGTCGCAGGCTATCATACTCACTCGGTGAACACTCGTACAATCTCTTTTTCACTCACACACTGTCTCTCACTCTCCTCAGTGCCACATGCCCCTGTTCAGGAAACTGATGATCTGGGAGATTCTCAACCAGAGGCTTCTGTAGGACTACACAACTACATAAAAATAAATTATAGCTGCAAAACAACCATTACAACAGAAATGATAACAAACAACGACAACAGGCATGACTACTACACAGACTCCAAACTACAACCGGAAGGACAACTACAGCGAACAGCTAAGCACAAAAGCAATAAATAATAACACTTAAAAGAAGGACTTAAAGGACCAAAGCTATGGACCACAGAATGACCTCTTACCCTCTATCAGTGGGTAGAAGTGCAGTCCTTGTAGTGAAGATAGGGTGAGTGTTCTCCGAAGCATAGAGGTTACAAAATAATGGTTTGGAATTGATTGTGTGTTCAGATACAGCCTGAAGTGCCTTGGACTCCAGAGAGTGTCTCTGTCATACTTATAGAAAACACTAAATGGGGAATCAGACACTTGAAAATCCCTGCTGTTGTAGATGCGAACTTAAATTTAAAACAAGCTTTCTGTGTGAAACCAGAGTGTTTGTTAATGTTGTGTGTGTGTATATTTATATATAATGTCTATATTAGGTACTTTATTTTTATGACTAGTAGAAAGTGGAGTGACAACTGAGGCATATGTTATGAGTGTTATTGAATGTCTTAATTTATGGTTGAATCGTCATTGAGGAGGAGAAGGCAGACATAAGAAGGCTGCATGTGTGTGTGTGTACTATATTTATGTAAATAGATATTTTGTTGACTGAAATGTTTGTGTGCGTAGCTGCTTTCATTTTGGCTGGACTGGAAGAGAGACCGGTGTGTGAGGTGTGCCATCTCAAGCAGAGCAAGACACCATCTTAATCCCTCACCACCACTAACAGATATGGACAAATCATTTAAATCCTAAATGTGTAACAATAGTTTATTTATTTGATGCGGAAGGCTTTTCTTTTATGGCATGTATATAATTTCATCCAGCAGTAACAGCATCTGTGTAGACATTTTTTTGCCATGAACTTTATAGCGGTTCTATTGGATTGTATCAGTGTTTTTGTTGAAGGCATGTAGAGAAGAATTTCTAATGAGTCTGTACTGCTTTAGCTTGGGTCTGCCTCTGAAATTGCTCCCTATGACTAAAAGTGGTGCACTATACAGGGTTCCATTTCCAATAGGCCCCTGTCCATAAAGCTGTATGTGCTTTATCTTACACTCCTGTAGTGTTCAGTGTGATGGTAAACCTGTAGCTGACATGTATGGGACGGCAAAGGAAGCTGAGTTGGCTAAAGCGCGTTCAGACCTGGGACCAGGCTAGTACCGCTTATGTACGGATCATTGCACTGCGTATTACATTGCGTGTATTTCTGCTGCAATTATTCATGTGTGCATAGAGCCGTGTTGACAACCTCAGTCATATGTTTGTATATAATAAAGGTCAGAAGGAAAGAAATGGATCAGCTTGTGTTATTGACTAATCACTGTCTCATGTCAATTATGAGTGTGAATGGCATGTAATGTCTTGGGGGGGCGGTGTGTGTGTGTATATCTTTTGTTTATGGAAGATGTATACAAGAGCTATGTTTCATTATACTCCAAACCTACAGGTGGCAGTATTGTGACTGGGCGTCTAGTCAACCATTTTTTTTTGTAGGAAGGAGAAGCCCCGCGCATGCGTGACTACACAAAAACGGACCATCGAAACACACCGACTTCCACGCTATATTACTTTCAACAGTTATCCTACCTAAAGTAGTTTGAAATGTAATGTATTTGCCTTAATCTATGTTTGATATACCTTATAAAATGCCGTCCTTTTACATTACAGTATTTGTGTGATCACTAGTGCAAATTCGTTCTTCTGTGGTACTGTAGTTTGTTTGCAATATTTCGCATGTAGCTGGCGGGAAGTGAAAATGTTATCATATTTATCCCTTTACGATATTTTCATCAATTAGCCAATGGAAGGTGTCTTTTTAACCAGGGCGTTCCGCGCTTAATGTTTTGGAAAATCACGGTCGATGAATGTGAGAGAAATACTTACACCGGGGCTTTTTCTGGATGGTAGCGTCCCACTGGAAGGATCCGCTGTGAGTCTGCTTTGTTTCTCAAACCATACATTTTATCTGCTCCCCCACAGGAGAATTGTATGTTTAACAATTGCAATGTGAGTTTTATTAATAGGTTATCATTCTTCGATTAACAACCATCAGCCCTTTTTTGTCCCTTTTCTTTTGAAGCGCTCTGACATTTCCACCACAATGTCTCAGTCAGAGACGTGTTGCATTTGTGGGGTGAGGTTTGTGAGGGGGCCCAAGGGTTACAACAGGAGGAAAGTCACCACGCTGACCAGCCCCAAGACCTTCCAGCTAGTCTTTGACATCACTCCTGATGATGACTCCTTCCTCTGCTGGGTCTGTCTTGGTGTGCTCAGAAGGAAAACCAAGCAGGATGGGAAGCTTTGGACTTGGTCAGATTTGCCACCAAAAGTTGGCAGACCTCGAAAGCCCCGTGCCGAAATACCAAGCTCATCCACAACATTATCCAATCAAACTCCAATTATAACCAACCCATCCTCTTTATCCATAGAAGAGGAGTGCATTGCTTTTAAAAAAAACAAACGGAGGACAGTTCGTCAGTGGGACGGGGAGAAATGGACCACCATGACTTCTCGTTCCCCAGAATCGCATTCAACAACCATCAGACGACCTCCAACGCCCATAGCCCCAACCACACACTCTTCAACACCATCAAATCAAGTCAATTCCTCAACATTATCAAGTCAAACTTCAAATCAGATCAGTTCCCTGTTCTCCTTTGGAGAGCGGACAACAAAAAGACATCCGCAGGCACCCCACTCTACAACACACTCCACACTCCCGTCTCCGTTCCCCGTTAAAAAAGGTATAAGCCCCAAGAAGAAGCAGCTCCCTTTTTCCAAGACGAAGCAGAGCAATGGGTTTGGACCTCATGCCAAGGCCCTGTATTACATGCACAGCCACCAGCACCTGAAGGCCTTCAGGTCCTTGATGAAGACCAAAGCTAGAGAAGCCATGACCCTTTTCCTCGCCGAGGTCATCGCCCAGGAGGTAATTGTTTTAACATAACCAAATACATTCTTTAAATTAATTATAGGCTACCTGCAGTTTATGGCTCATCAGGTGTGAGTGTGTTGTTGTTGACGATAGATGTGTTTGGCAAAGAAATGTATGTGTCCATCTGTCTGATTTACTAGAGTAAGGTATTGATGAAGGACCAACGTGGGCCATTGCGTCAGCCGCTGACTGAGGCGAGTGTGAGTGTGTTTTCCTGGGATTCAGTTCTCGCGTGGGGGGAAGAAAAGGCCCCTATGACCCTGGCATGTCTTAGGGCCATGTTCCCCAAACCCAACACCATCAGGACACGGGTTATGATGGGAGCAAGGAAAATTAAACGGTGAGAGAAGAAGAATCAATTAATAATCATTGATTGTAGGCACTTTTCCAGATGATCAAAGCATTTATATTGTATGGGGGTCACAACAGTTAACTGGCTTTTATTTAAAAAAATGTACATTTAAAATTCTGTTTTGTACTTGAACTCAACCCTGGAAAATGAAAGAAAAGGGTTCCACAGGGCTGAATTATGTGACTGCTGTTCATTATTAATGACTTGCTCTCTTTGTGCATGAAAGCATAAATTGGTTATAACATGTTTTCCGTTGATATCTTTTTGAAGCCCGAGGACAGAAGAGGCAGGTGATGTAGTCAGCCAGAGGGTGGGGCTTATCTTGGCCATCGTCCTCTACACCTCCATGCAGAAGTGCAATTTCATCCAGGCCTCTCTGGGGGTCGAGTTCTGGAAACAGGGCTGTCCTCTCAGCGTGTTCAAAGCCCTCAGTGCCCTGGGGGTGTGTCCCAGTGCTGCCTCCACCAGGAGACACGCAGAGAGGCTGACAACCAGCTTTGATCCACCTCAGCAGGACCGGACAGAGGGGGTGGAGGAGGAGTCTGGGGTAAGTTTTACTCCCTCAGGAGAAAAAGTGATCTGTTTACCTTTGTATGTCTCTTGGTGTCTGTGTATTAAATGAGCTTTGAAAATAATTTCCCCTTGATTTGTTCTGGTGTGGTTCTAATTAATTTGTGGTCCCTGCAGGACTCCTTTTGTAGATCTGAGGATGAGAGTCGTTCTCTGAGTGGTTCTGAAGAGTATTCCAGTTCCTCCCCGACCCACTCTCTGAACTGGTTCTCGGACCAATCCCACTCCAGAGACGGGTAAGAACCATTTCATGGAGGGAGTAGTTCCTAGTAGTGTAGTTGCTCAAAATTAGCAGTCCGTAGCTACTCTTTTGGTAACCACAAAGTCTGTCCATAAAACTACCTCGCACAGAAAGGTGGGATTAACTGGAGCTAATTTTGAGATTCTCATCTATTTATCTATGTGCGCTCAGGTCCTGGTCCGATCGGAGTTCCAGATCTGACTCCAGATCTCGCTCCAGGTGAGAGTATGTGTTTTTGATGTGTGTGCGTTTGTGTTTGATGATGATCCCTCTCTCCTTGTGTCCCCTGACCTTTTCCCTCTTGTGTCCACTGCAGGAGCGACGACCACCAAGGCCCTACTCAGAGGCCTGACTCCCGGGAGTACCAGAATCTGATCAAAGAACATGGTTACCACAAAGTCCAGAAGTAAGTTATGGAGAAGTGATCCTCTACGGAGCTGTAGTAATCAAACTGAATTTTGGTTGAGGACCTGTGTATATAGGTTGTCACGTCAACCATTTGCTCTTATCTCAAGGCTTTAACTTACTAGTGTCTTCCTGTCCCTCTCATGCCTTTACAGACCTACATTGAGTCGATGGACGAAGAACAGTGAGGACAAAAGGGAGGCAAAGAAAAAACCTGTTCTAAATCCCAAGAGAAGGAAGATGACGAAAAAGAAACCTGCTCAATCGCCTCCAGTAGTAAACGCAACTGGCGAGCACCGTTCAGACATGGAGACTTCTCAAATAAGTAAGGTAAACATGGAACTCGTTCAAACGTCTCAAGTAGACAACACACACATGGAACCTGTTCAACTCAGCGATACAAACAAGAAACCTGCTCATATAAGTGAGACAAATGTACAACTTGCTCAAATGTCTGTAATGAGCGAGACAAACATGGAACAAATTAAAATGCCCGAAAGAGGCAGGCCAAGGAAGGAACTTGCTCAAATGTCTGTAATGAGCGAGACATACATGGAACAAATGAAGATTCCTAAAAGAGGCAGGCCAAGGAAGGAACTTGCTCAATTGTCTCTAATGAGCGAGACAAACATGGAACAAATTATAATGCCCAAAAGAGGCAGGCCAAGGAAGGAACTTGCTCAAATGTCTCTAATGAGCGAGACAAACATGGAACAAATGATAATGCCCAAAAGAGGCAGGCCAAGGAAGGAACTTGTTCAAGTAAGTAAAACAAACATAGAACACACTCCACAAATAACCGACACACACTTGGAACCTGTTCACAAGCTCAGAAGTCCAAGGAAGAAACCTGTCCAAACGTCCCAGGTAACTGACAAACGAAACAAACCCATTCAAGTAACCAATACAGACATTAAACTTGCTGAGACAAACAAAGAATCTGTTGTACAGGCCAAGAATGGGAGGCCAAAGAAGGGATTCGTTCAAATTCCACAATTAACCGACACTTGCATGGAACCCATTCCGGTAAGCGAGGTAAACACGGACACCACTTTAATGCCCAGTAGCATGAGATCAAGGAAGAGACCCAGACGAGTTCCCCAAGTATCCGGCACAAACCAGGAACAAACTCAAATGCCCCAAATAACCAAAACCAACAAGGAATCCTCCAAAATGCTTCAGAAAATGGACAAACACATGGCACCTGCTGTAACATCTAAAAGAGGGAGGACAAGGAAGGGACCAATTGAAATATCTCAAGAAACCGACTTACACACAGAAGCCGGTCTAATGCCTCAAGCTGGTGAAATGAATCAGCAATGTGTCGAAGGACGGGAAATAAATAAAGAACCCGCTGAACCCCAAAAACTCACTGGAAAGCCTAAAGTAAATCAGACAAAGAAAGTACCTGCAAAGACACCTGAAGAACTAGATCAAATGGAATTAATTCCAAAGCGCAAAAGAGGCAGGCCAAAGAAAGAATTTGCTCAAGTAAGCAACACAAGCAAGGAAACCCCTTCAATGCATAAAATAAGCAAAACAGGCAGAGAACCTGCTCTTACCCGGGAGATAAAAATAATTGTCAATAGGATGGAAAGCTGTAGTACTGCTGAAATGCCCCAAATACGTGAGATGAACAAAGAACCTGTTCAAGTAGGTGCGGAAAACTTTGAACCTGTTCAAAGACTGAGTGGGGGGTCAATGGAGGGACTCGTTCAAATGCCCCAAGTAAGCTGCACGGACATGGAACCTGGTAAGTTAGGCAGGACCATCATGGAAACTACTTCAGCTGCAAAAAGGACTGACAAAGAATCCGTTCAAAGGCCTCAAGCAAACGAAACAAAAGCAGAAGTTGCTCAAACATCTCAGATAACTGAAACGATAAAGGAACACATTCAAACAACCAACACAGACAAGGAAACCGCTTCCGTGCCCAAAAGAAGCTGCACAGACATGGAACTTGCTAAAAGGTACAAAATGAGTGACTTTCAGACCCGGGTAATAAGAATAGTTGACACTAGGATGAGGGCAAACAAAGAATCTGTTTCAATGCCTCAAGTACACGACCCAAACCAGGAACCTGAACCTGCTGCAACACCTGAAATAAGCGACACAAACAAAGCATCCACGCGAGTGATCAGAATAGTTGTTAACAGGAGGATACCGGCAGACATATGTAGTCACACTCGGAAAAGCCTGGAGTGTCTGGCTGAGGTAGCAGCCAAATGTGCTCCATTAGATGTTCAATCTGCAGAAGAGGATGGATAGGTAGGTAGACGCATGTTACTTATCATTATAACAAACTTCACAACATGACGTCTCAGGAAGAAAAAAGAATGTGTGAAAGGGTATAACCCTAACCTAAGGGGTGGGGAATAGTCTGCCTCTTGTCTTCTGTATTCGTTTTACTGTAATTGTACATACCAGGCCTTTGTCTTAGCAATTGTCTTCTCCACCTTGTTCATTTGATATGTACATAATCCCAGCAACCTTCTGTGTTTTTGTCATTGTGTCCACTGTGGATTTAGTGTATTTGTTAATCTTATCCCATTTTGTATTTAGTTGTTCTGATTGTACTTCTGTGGCTGTTGACAATGTAATAAAAGTGTATGTGTTTTGTACTAAGGGAATTACTGCAGTCTTAGTATCCATGCTAATTTCAGGGTATTTGTTTTCGTTACACTTACAAATGTTATTTGACTAAAAGCAAAGACTGTAAACCAAAACAGATTTGCCCACTAATCTTTAAGCTAGAAAATAAATTGTTAGGAAACAACCACAGCGTTTATCTTGACTCAAGGCTTTTCCTTTCATTCTGTTTTTGATGTATACATTCTTGCAATAATATCCTGTGGTACTACTTGTGTTAATTTTGTGTATATTACTGTTGTCTCATGTAAAAATGAAGCTCACAGAATAAACAGTGCAATTGTATACATGGATACCAATGCTTCATAATAAAAGATATTTGAAACTAGAAGAACAACCACAGTGAGATTCAAGCCTCAGGCATCAACAAGATTAGAACCAGTGATCTGGTCCATATCCCTGTAGCTAGTCCACGGCACCATCAGGGGTAGGGACAACCTTTGTTTTTTCACATATTTGAAGCTGTTCTATCGGTTAGTCATTTCGAATTTTGTTAGATTAGAAAAGTGAAGTGTATATTGGGTAAGGTTGGAAAACAGAAGTTGAAATCCAGAAGGTAAATGTTGAACTTTTGTTGCACACATCCAGATGGTGCTGCGTACCATTTTGGGCAATGATGCTGTACGTGTGATCTAGGCGTAAAAGCCTTTTCTAATATTTGACTCAGACCCTCGCTCACACCTACAGCATCATCAATCAGTCCAATGTATTTATAAAGCCCTTTTTACATTGGCCAATGTCACAAATTGCTATACAGAAACCCAGCCTAAAACCCCAAACAGCAAGCACTGTGGCTAGGAAAAACTCCCTAGAAAGGAGAAACAAAAGAGAACAAAAGAGAACAATCACTATTTAGAGGACGGCTACAACAGGAGTTTCAGTGTTTGATAATATATGCATGGGAAAATACTCCTACTGACCTGAATGGGAACGGGAGACTTGGGCATCCAAGTCTCTCGCTCAAGATTTTTTTATTATTATTTATTTTTTTGTCTTTTAGAAACGCTAGTTGTTTTTAGGAAGAAACCTAGAGAGGAACCAGGCTCTGAGGGGTGGCCAGTCCTCTTCTGGCTGTGCCGGGTGGAGATTATAACAGTACATGGCCAAGATGTTCAAACGTTCATAGATGACCAGTAGGGTCAAATAATAATTAAAGTGGTTGTAGAGGGTGCAACTGGTCAGCACCTCGGGAGTAAATGTCAGTTGGCTTTTCATAGCCGATAATTCAGAGTTTGAGACAGCAGGTGCGGTAGAGAGAGAGAGTCGAAAACAGCAGGTCCGGGACAAGGTAGCACATCCGGTGAACAGGTCAGGGTTCCATGGCCGCAGGCAGAACAGTTGAAACTGGAGCAGCAGCACGACCAGGTGGACTGGTGACAGCAAGGTGTCATCAGGCCAGGTAGTCCTAAGGAATGGTCCTAGGGCTCAGATCCTCAGAGAGAAGAGAGAGAATTAGAGGGACCATACTTAAATTCACACAGGACACCGGATAAGACAGGAGAAATACTCCAGATATAACAGACTGACCCTAGCTCCCTGACACATTAGCTATTGCAGCATAAATACTGGAGGCTGAGACAGGAGGGGTCGGGAGACACTGTGGCCCTGTCCGACGATAACCCCGGACAGTGCCAACCAGGCAGGATATAACCCCACCCACTTTGCCAAGGCACAGCCCCCACACCACTGAAGGGATATCAACAGACCACCAACTTACTATTCTGAGACAAGCCCGAGTATAGCTCACAAAGATCTCCCCCACGGCATGAACCCGCGGGTGGCGCCAACCCAGACAGGAAGATCACGTCAGTAACTCAACCCGTTCAAGTGACGCACCCCTCGTAGGGACGGCATGGAAGCGCACCAGTAAACCAGTGACTCAGCCCCCATAATAGGGTTAGAGGCAGAGAATTACAGTGAAGAGAGGGGAACCAGCCAAGCAAAAACTCTCACATGGATAGGCAGACCATTCCATAAAAATTGAGCTCTATAGGAGAAAGCCCTGCCTCCAGCTGTTTGTTTAGAAATTCAAGGGACAATAAGGAGTCCTGCGTCTTGTGAACGTAGCTTACGTGTAGGTATGTACGGCAGGACCAAATCGGAAAGATCGGTAGGAGCAAGCCCATGTAATGCTTTGTAGGTTAGCAGTAAAACCTTGAAATCTTTTGTTCAGATATCGGTAAGTGGACTGGAGGCAGGGCATGAAAGGGATAACGAATCCAGTTGTTTGTGTCATCTGTTTCGGGAAAGTACCTGCGTAATTGCGCACCCAACTCACTCATGTGCTTCACTATATCACATTTGACATTGTCTGTAAGCTTGAGTTCATTTGCACACAAAAAATCATACAGTGATGGAAAGACCTGTGTGTTGTCCATGTTAATGCAGACAGAGAAGAGCTCCAACTTCTTAATCATAGCCTGAATTTTGTCCTGCACATTGTATATAGTTGCGGAGAGTCCCTGTAATCCTAGATTCAGATCATTCAGGCGAGAAAAAACATCACCCAGATAGGCCAGTCATGTGAGAAACTCATCATCACGCAAGAGGCCAGACAAGTGAAAACTTTAAGCTCGTCTCTCAATTTTAAAAAAAACTGTTAAAACTTCTCCCCTTGATAACCAGCGCACTTCTGTATGATGTAAAAGTGTTACATGGTCGCTGCCCATATCATTGCATAATGCAGAAAATACACAAGAGTTCAGGGGCCTTGCTTTAACAAAGTTAACCATTTTCACTGTAGTGTCCAAAACGTCTTTCAAGCTGTCAGGCATTCCCTTGGCAGCAAGAGCCTCTCTGTGGATGCTGCAGTGTACCCAAAGTGGCGTCGGGAGCAACTGCTTGCACGTGCGTTACCACTCCACTATGTCTCCTTGTCATGGCTTTTGCGCCATCAGTACAGATACCAACACGAGCAGCAGCTATGTTTGGCTACATACAGACTGTTAGTGGAATTCCCGTGAGAGAGTAACGGTTAATGTGATTGGATGTTAATAATTTGACTAGGCTACCTGTATTTGACATTGTGTTATTTTGCTGACCACTAGATGGTTTAATTTTATTTTTGGCAGTGAAACGAGGCTACTCAGGCGAGAGAGAAAAAACTCACCCAAATGTATAGCCCCGTTGGAAAATATAAATGTACTGTTTGAAAATGTGAATCACATTTTTATTTGGCGTACCCTCGACAGCATTGGGAGTAAGCGTACCCCAGTTGAGAATACCTCATCTAGGTTAAATTCAGTTCCTCAGCTAGGTGGTTAGGTGGAGGGAGTCTGGAAGGGCATCTAGGAATCTTTGGGTTGTCCGAGAATATATAGCACGGCTTTTGATGATCCTTGGTTGGGGTCTGAGCAGATTATTTGTTGCGATTGCAAACATAATAAAATGGTGGTCCGATAGTCCAGGATTATGAGGAAAAACATTAAGATCCACAATATTTATTCCACGGGATAAACTAGGTCCAGAGTATGACTGTGGCGGTGAGTAGGTCCGGAGACATGTTGGACAAACCCACTGAGTTGATGATGGCTCTGAAAGCCTTTTGGAGTGGGTCTGTGGACTTTTCCATGTGAATATTAAAGTCACCAAAAATTTGAATATTATCTGCCATGACTACAAGGTCCGATAGGAATTCAGGGAACTCAGTGAGGAACGCGGTATACGGCCCAGGATGCCTGTAAACAGTAGCTATAAAAAGTGATTGAGTAGTCTGCATAGATTTCATGACTAGAAGCTCAAAAGATGAAAACAGTCATTTTTTTTGTAAATTGAAATTTGCTATCGTAAATGTTAGCAACACCTCCGCCTTTGCGGGATGCGCAGGGGATATGGTCACTAGTGTTACCAGGAGGAGAGGCCTCATTTAATAACACAGTAAATTAATCAGGCTTAAGTCACGTTTCAGTCAGGCCAATCACATTAAGATTATGATCAGTGATTAGTTCATTGACTATAACTGCCTTGGAAGTGAGTGATCGACCATTATGTAGCCCTATTTTGAGATGTGATATCACAATCTCTTTCTATTATGACAGGAATGGAGGAGGTCTTTATTCCAGTGAGATTACTGAAGCGAACACCGCAATGTTTAGTTTTGCCCAACCTAGGTCGAGGCACAGACACGGTCTCAGTGGGGATAGCTGCGCTGACTACACTGACTGTGCTAGTGGCAGACTCCACTAAGCTGGCAGGCTGGCTAACAGCCTGCTGCCTGGCCTGCACCCTATCTCATTGTGGAGCTAGAGGAGTTAGAGCCCTGTCTATGTTCGTAGATAAGATGAGAGCACCCCTCCAGCAAGGATGGAGTCCGTCACTTCTCAGGAGGCCAGGCTTGGTCCTGTTTGTGTGTGAGTCCCAGAAAGAGGGCCAATTATCTACAAATTATATCTTTTGGGAGGGGCAGAAAACAGTTTTCAACCAGCGATTGAGTAGTGAGACTGCTGTCGAGCTCATCACTCCCCATAACTGGGAGGGGGCCAGAGACAATTACTCGATGCCAACACATCTTTCTAGCTGATTTACATGCTGAAGCTATGTTGCGCTTGGTGACCTCTGACTGTTTCATCCTAACGTCGTTAGTGCCGACGTGGATAACAATATCCCTATACCCTCTACACTCGCCAGTTGTTACGTTCCCCAGTTTCTGTGTTGTGGTTTTGTTTGTATGTGTGTGTTTCAGGATGGCTTCCTGAAATTCCCCCAAGCAGCTGATTGGTCGGCCCCATTGCTAATTGGAACTGACCCCGCCCTCTCGTTAGAGGATACAGCTGTATCCCATTACAGACTCCTTCTCCAGCTAGAAAAGCCAGTGTTCCTTTGTTAAAGAGGGCTGATGGTTATGTTCTGTGTTAGTTGTTGCTCAGATATTATATATATATTTTTTTGTGAAGTATTTTGTAGCCGGTCCTGCGGCGGTATATTTATGTCCAAAGGACTGTTTTGATTATTGAAATTGTTTGTATTATTCTGGTTTTGTTCCCAGGGGGGAAGGGGAAGGCACCAAGGGAGTGCTTAGGCAAGAGGCCTGCGGGCATACATAACCCGTAGTATTGACTGTCTATGCACACTAGGTAAGACCTGGGCGGACCACCCCCTGTATTTTGGTTAGTGCACCAGGTGGTGCTAAAAGATGAGTTAAGTAGTGGGTAGGCAGGTAAGGTAGGAGGGGGGGGGGCTCTAACTTTGACTTTCTTTGCTTTGGTTCCGTCCAGCCCCTTTTCCCCAAATTCCTTCACACAGTAAATAAATTCCCAGTGAACAGTAAATTATCTGCCTTTGTCATCCTTACCCGCACCTACAGTCCCATACCTCTTTCGCTCCACAGGGAGTTAAGTTGTGGCAGGGTGTTGCGTTCCCTCTTCCTAGAGGCGTACGTAACACCAGTTTTATCCTTAACCAGCACCATCTTCAGATTAGCCTTAACATTGGTAGCCCTGCCCCCTGGTAAACAGTGTATGATCGCTGGATGATTCTTTTTAAGTCTAATACTGCGGGTAATGGAGTCGCCAATGACTAAGGTTTTCAATTTGTCAGAGGTAATGGTGGGAGGCTTCGGTCGTCTCAGACCCCGTAACGGGTGGAGAAGAGACCAGAGAAGGCTCGGACTCCAACTCGTTGCTTAATGGTGAGAACCGGTTGAAGGTTTCTGTCGGCTGAATGGGTGACACCGGTTGAGCATTCCTGAGGCCATGAGAAAATTGTCTGGCTGCGGAGACTGTGCGAGGAGATTTATACTACTATCTGTACTTATTGGTGGCACAAGTTGTTTCATCCTTTCCTACACTTAAATGAACCTTGCCTAACGATTGCGTCTGAAGCTGGCTTTCAGCACGCCTGAAAGGCGATCGTTCTCCTGTTTATTATGAGTACAGTAACTGCAATTAGATGGCATAATGTTAATGTTACTACTTGGCTTCGGCTGGTGGAGGTCCTGTAGAACCATGTCCAGATAAAGCGTCTGGGGTGAAAGAGTTGAATGAAAAAAGAATGAGCGAGAGGGGGGAATAAAAGTAAAGTTGGCAGGTAGCAAAGTAATGCCAGCAACAAACCGCACAGCAGCACATAAGTCCACAAGTTGTGACAGGAAATCATGCGTTTTGGTACACCAGAATTACATTCATTTTCAATGGAACACTGCGTTTGCCTTTCAGCATTCTGTGTGGTGCATATGTTGGATTTATTGAACGTGCAGTTGAAGTAGGAAGTTTACATACACTTAGGTTGGAGTCATTTAAAACTCGTTTTTCAACCACTCCACAAATATCTTGTTAACAAACTATAGTTTTGGCAAGTCGGTTAGGACATCTACTTTGTGCATGACACATTTTTTCCAACAATTGTTTACAGACATATTATTTCACTTATACTTCACTGTATCACAATTCCAGTGGGTCAGAAGTTTACATACACTAAGTTGACTGTGCCTTTAAACGACATGGAAAAGTACAGAAAATGATGTCATGGCTTTAGAAGCTTCTGATAGGCTAATTGACATAAGTTGAGTCAATTGGAGGTGTACCTGTGGATGTATTTCAAGGCCTACCTTCAAACTCAGTGCCTCATTGCTTGACATCATGGGAAAATCTAAAGAAATCAGCCAAGGCCTCAGAAAAAAGATTGTAGCCCCCCGCAAGTCTGGTTCATCCTTGGGAGCAATTTCCAAACGCCTGAAGGTACCACATTCATCTGTACAAACAATAGTACGCAAGTATAAACACCATGGGACCACGCAGCCGTCATACCGCTCAGGAAGGAGACACGTTCTGTCTCCTAGAGATGAACGTACTTTGGTGGGAAAAGTGCAACTCAATCCCAGAACAACAGCAAAGGACCTTGTGAAGATGCTGGAGGAAACAGGTACAAAAGTATCTACAGTGAGCACCATAATTCATTGGACAGTGACCATTTTTTGGGTTCTGTTCTCTAGTACTTTGAGTTTGGAAGGATACAATGACGATGGTGAAGTGCAGACTGTCAGCTTTAATTTGAGGGTATTTTCATACATATCAGATGAGCCGTTTAGAAATTATAGAAGCTTCTGTACAAAGTCCCCCCCATTTTTGGGCATCAAAACATTGGACAGTTTTAACATAATGTAGAATAAAGTAATCATTGTTAATATTTGGTCGCATATCCTTTGCATGCAATGACTGCTTGATGTTTGCGATGCATCGACATCACCAGACGCTGGGTATCTTCCCTGGTGATGCTCTGCCAAGCCTGTACTGCAGCCATCTTCAGTTCCTGCTTGTTTCGGGGACTTATTGCCTTCAGTCTCCTCTTCAGCATGTAAAATGCATGTTCAATTGGATTCAAATCTGGTGATTGACTCAGCCAGTCAAGGATTTTCCATTTTTTGGCCATCAAAAACCCCTTCGTTGCTCTAGCACTATATTTAGAGTCATTGTCTTGTTGCATGATGAAGTGCCGTCCAATGAGTTTGGAGGCATTTGGTTTTATCTGAGCAGATAAAATATTTCTGTAGACTTCAGAATTCATTGTTCTACTTCTGTCTGCAGTCACATCATCGATGAAGACAAGTGAGCCTGTTCCACTGGCAGCCATACAGGCCCAAGCCATAACACCCCCTCCACCATGTTCCACTGGTAGCCATACAGGCCCAAGCCATAACACCCCCTCCACCATGTTTCACGGATGAGGTGGTATGCTTTGGATCATGGGCATGTCTTTTTTTTCTCCACACTTTACTCTTTCCGTCACTCTGGTACATGTTAATCTTTGTCTCATCTGTCCATAATACTTTTTTTCCAAAACTCTTGTGGCTCTTTTAGGTGCTTTTTAGCAAACTAATCTCACCTTTCTGTTCTTCAGGCTTATCAGTGGTTTGCATCTTGTAGTGTACCCTCTGTAGTCCTGCTGGTGTAGTCTTTTACATATGGTAGACTTTGACACATCTACACCTGCATCCAGGAGAGTGTTTTTGATCTGTTGAGCTGTTGTCAGGGGGGTTTTCTTCACCATAGAGAGTATTCTCCGGTCATCCACTACAGTGGTCTTCCTCAGTCTACCGGGTCTTTTGACATTGAGTTCACCGGTTGTTTTTTTTCTTGTTAATGATGAACCAAACTGTTGACTTGGGCGTGCCCAGGGTTTTGAAATGTTCCTGATTGATTGATTTTCATTTCTGAGCCTTATGACGGCCAGTTTCATTTGCATCGACACTGCTGTCTTCCTCATGTTGTCACACCCCAACAACAACCTCCAAAGGCAATAGCAACGTCTAGAATCAATACTATTCATGAACAGCTCTCCTGCATTCACTAATGACACAAATGAATACACCTGCCTAACGACACATCTGTGAAACCAATTCAACAAATACTTGACGTACCTTAAAATGGGGGGACCATATACAAAAGTTGCTGTTATTTCTAAACGGTTCATCCGATGTGTATGAAAATACCCTCAAATTAAAGCTGACATTATATCCTTTCAAACTCAAAGTGCTAGAGTACAGAACCAAAATAACAAAAAAGTCACTATCCAATGAATTATGGTGCTTACTGTAAAACCAGTCCTATATCGACATAACCTGAAAGGCCGCTCAGCAAGGAAGAAGCCACTGCTCCAAAACCGCCATAAAAAAGCCAGACTACAGTTTACAACTGCACATGGGGACAAAGATTGTACTTTTTGGAGAAATGTCCTTTGGTCTGATGAAACAAAAATAGAACTGTTTGGCCATAATGACCATCATTATGTTGGAGGAAAAAAGGGGATGCTTGCAAGCCGAAGAACACCATTCCACACGTGAAGCACGGGGGTGGCAGCATCATGTTGTGGGGGTGCTTTGCTGCAGGAGGGACTGGTGCACTTCACAAAATCAATGGCATCATGAGGGAGGAAAATTATGTGGATATATTGAAGCAACATCTCAAGACATCAGTCGGGAAGTTAAAGCTTGGTCGCATATGGGTCTTCCAAATGGACAGTGACCCCAAACATACTTCCAAAGTTGTGGCAAAATGGCTTAAGGACAAAGTCAAGGTATTGGAGTGGCCATCACAAAGCCCTGACCTCAATCCCATAGAAAATTTGTAGGCAGAACTGAAAGCGTGTGCGAGCAAGGAGGCCTACAAACCTGACTCAGTTACACCAGCTCTGTCAGGAGGAATGGGCCAAAATTCACCCAACTTATTGTGGGAAGCTTGTGGAAAGCCACCTGAAACGTTTGACCCAAGTTAAACAATTTAAAGGCAATGCTACCAAATACTAATTGAGTGTATGTAAACTTCTGACCCACTGGGAATGTGATGAAAGAAATAAAAGCTGAAATGAATCATTCTCTACTATTATTCTGACATTTCACATACTTAAAATAAAGTGGTGATCCTAACTGACCTAAGACAGGGAATCTTTACTTGGATTAAATGTCAGGAATTGTGGAAAAACTGAGTTTAAATGCATTTGGCTAAGGTGTATGTAAACTTCCGACTTCAACTGTATGCATCATTGTATGCCTGGAAGCTTGACAGAAATGGTATCCAGATGATGCTGCGTACCATTTCGCGCAATTGTCAGACCGACAGTGTCATTGGGTTTGGTACAGCAGAAGTACATTCATTTCAAATGGAATGCTGTGTTTGCAGTGGTGCGTTCTGTGTGGTGTATATCCAACGGAAGCATCAAATTGTATGCATAGACTTGACAGATATAGTAGCAAAAGGTGAATTGAACTTTTGTTGCACACATTCAGTAAAAATGTTTGACTGCAGAATTTATTAACTAGCTTTAATGGAATGTTGCTGTCGGTCTGATCGAGGCGGCACCTGCTGCTCTAACACCTACAGTGTCATTGGTCCGCAGCATGATCTGGATATGTGTGCAACAAAAGTTCAACATTCACTTCTGCTACCATTTCTGTTAAGTGGTCTACGCCTAGTTTGATGCCTACGTTCGATAAACCCAACGTATGCCCCACACAGAACGCACTGCAAGGCAATGCTACAAGGCAAACGCAGTGTTCCATTGGAAATGAATGTTCTTCTGGTGTACCATGACGCTATCGGTGTGATCGAGGCATAAGCTCCACCCCACTGATAATTGTGCTAGAAAACAGATAGGCCGGTATTCAAGGCGTTACACAGAAGAACAGCACACAGGATACCCAACAATGCACCTTTTACAGGCATTGTTCCTGACGTTTGTATTCAGGGTAAACACTGCCCATGACGGGTCAAGCGTAAATGACCTAAGTCTGTTCTAATGCGCTGCTCTATAACAGGCATTGGATTGAAACCTGGCCTTTTAGGCAGCGATTCAATCCAAATGAGCGCTTTTGAGCAGCTAGTCAAAGTTGACTTGAAGGTATTTTATGATTGAGTCGACATGTGCAGTGTTTCCACTGAATTCAATATATGCAAACATTGGGGAAAATGCCTGTAAAAGCTGCGTCGTTGGCTGTCCAGTGTGCTGCACTGTGAATTGAATCCAGGCCTTAGCCAGGCCTTAGAACACCCTCCCCACCAGGATTTGAACCAGGGACCTACCACATGGAAAGACTTATGTCCTCCATTCACCTGCTTCCATAGAGAGGTTCCTTGATTTCACTCATCTATACACCAATCACTAAGCTTTAGAAGAAATTGCCAATGTGATTCAAACCAGTGACCTGCTGCCTGGCAACCTGATTCCGGTTGTACACATTTTGCATCTGGGGACAGCTCGGTTCTTGACGGAATTTGCACTGAAGTCGTATACACTAAATGGCCCTGTCAGTACAGATGAAGGGTTTAAATTTTAGACAGTTTGCTACAACAGGAAAATAATCCTGCAGCAACAGGAAATGTGTATTATATGGATTATAATTAATGGACATTTTTGTAGGGTTTGATACATTTTTCATAATGGAAAATCACATGACATTTCAAAGTGGAAATTATAAACTTCAGAAGTCTTTTTAAACCTCAAATACACCAAGTAAAAAATGTCCTCCAACAGGGTGATCAAATTAAGAACCTATATCTGTACAGCGATTAGATCTTAAACTCCACTCTTGCTGTTTAAGTAGTTTAGACATCCTGGACCCACTCACTGTAAGCGCCCATTGAGCAAACTTTCATCCAAACAATTACATTAGAACAAAGGTAGCTCTTCCTCGAGGAACAACTGAATGCATTCAACCGAAATGTCTTCAGCATTTAACCTGACCCCTCTGAATCAGAGGTGCTGGTGGCTGCCTTAACGTCATCAGCGCCCAGGGAGCAGTTGTTGTTGTTGTTGTTAACTGGCTATGTCATACCACTTTTATAATAATGGGATGCAATGCAAACATGGTCATTCTTGAATAAGAAAAATGATCTCAATAGTAGAGGTCGACCGATTATGGTTTTTCAACGCCAATACCGATTATTTGGTGACCCAAAAAAAGCCGATGCTGATTTATAGTCGGCCGATTTTTTTTGTATTTTTTTTTTATTCTATTTTTTAAAATTAATTTATTTGTAATAATGACAATTACAACAATACTGAATGAACTTATTTTAACTTAATATAATACATCAATAAAATCAATTTAGCCTCAAATAATGAAACATGTTCAATTTGGTTTAAATAATGCAAAAACAAAGTGTTGGAGAAGAAAGTAAAAGTGCAATATGTGCCATGTAAAAAAGCTAACGTTTAAGTTCCTTGCTCAGAACATGAGAACATATGAAAGCTGGTGGTTCCTTTTAACATGAGTCTTCAATATTCCCAGGTAAGAAGTTTTAGGTTGTAGTTATATGACTATTTCTCTATATACGATTTGTATTTCATATACCTTTGACTATTGGATGTTCTTATAGGCACTTTATTGCCAGTGTAACAGTATAGCTTCCGTCCCTCTCCTCGCTCCTACCTGGCTCGAACCAGGAACACATCGACAACAGCCACCCTCGAAGCAGCGTTACCCATGTAGAGCAAGGGGAACAACTACTCCAAGTCTCAGAGCGAGTGACGTTTGAAACGCTATTAGCGCGCACCCGCTAACTAGCTAGCCATTTCATATCAGTTACACCAGCCTAATCTTGGGAGTTGATAGGCTTGAAGTCACAAACGGCACAATGCTTGACGCATTGCGAAGGGCTGCTGGCAAACGCACGAAAGTGCTGTTTGAACGCTTACGAGCCTGCTGCTGCCTACCATCGCTCAGTCAGACTGCTCTATCAAATCATAGACTTAATTATAACATAATAACAAACAGAAATACGAGCCTTAGGTCATTAATATGGTCGAATCCGGAAGCTATCATCTCAAACAAAACGTTTTTCTTGTCAGTGAAATACGGAACCGTTCCGTATTTTATCTAACGGGTGGCATCTCTAAGTCTAAATATTCCTGTTACATTGCACAACCTTCAATGTCATGTCATAATTACGTAAAATTCTGGCAAATTAGTTCGCAACGAGCCAGGCGGCCCAAACTGTTGCATATACCCTGACTCTGCGTGCAATGAACGCAAAATGACACAATTTCACCTGGTTAATATTGCCTGCTAACCTGGATTTCTTTTAGCTAAATATGCAGGTTTAAAAATATATACTTTTGTGTATTGATTTTAAGAAAGAAATTGATGTTTATGGTTAGGTACAGTCGTGCAACGATTGCTTTTTTCGCAAATGCGCTTTTGTTAAATCATCCCCCATTTGGCGAAGTCGGCTGTCTTTGTTAGGAAGAAATAGCCTTCACAGTTCGTAACGAGCCAGGCGGCCCAAACTGCTGCATATACCCTGACTCTGTTTGCAAGAGAAGTGACACATTTTCCCTAGTTAAAAGAAATTCATGTTAGCAGGCAATATTAACTAAATATGCAGGTTTAAAATATATACTTGTGTATTGATTTTAAGAAAGGCATTGATGTTTATGGTTGGAGCAACCTGTACCTAAGTGATTATATGCAACGCAGGACAGGCTAGATAAACTTGTAATATCATCAACCATGTTTAGTTAACTAGTGATTATGATTGATTGATAAGTTTAATGCTAGCTAGCAACTTACCTTGGCTTCTTACTGCATTTGCGTAACAGGCTGGCTCCTCGTGGAGTGCAATGTAAAGCAGGTGGTTAGAGCGTTGGACTAGTTAACTGTAAGGTTGCAAGATTGAATCCCCGAGCTGACAAGGTAAAAATCTGTTGTTCTGCCCCTGAACAAGGCAGTTAACCCACCGTTCCTAGACCGTCATTGAAAATAAGAACGTGTTCTTAACTGACTTGCCTAGTTAAATAAAAGGTAAAATATATATATTTTTTTTAAATCGGCGTCCAAAAATACCGATGTCCGATTATGAAAACTTGAAATCGGCCCTAATTAATCGGTCGACCTCTACTCAACACCTCCCTTTTTCCTTTGCTGGGGTCCTGTGGATGTGGGCCATAAATATAGTACCATCATTCGAAACATTTTAGCCTTATATTTGTTTATGTTTGTAACAAGACCCTTCTCTGTAGTAAGGTTTATCAATTCCTATAGCCTTACATATTCTTCACAGAATGTTCACCAGTTTGCCACACACTAAGTACAGGAGACATGAAGAAAGTATTGACGGACAAAAAAATTGAAAAGATGCAGTTTTATTGCTTGGAATACTGCACACTTAAAATCATGGTACACCCATACACACAGCACTGAACTAGGGTAGAGCTTCTAGCTCTTGGCTCTTCTCCTGAACATACAGCAGGAAGAAGTTACCCCCTAACCACTGATAAAGGGTGAGATATTTTTTCATCAACCTAAAGGTTAAGCTTAGGATTGGGGGTAAGGTAATCAGATCCTAGAGATGCATTTACCTTGAGCCTTCTCCCCTAGAGCCTATCGTGCACTAAATATCACTGTACTTCAACACATCTACCCATTAAAAAGGAGCCTGGTGATACAAAATACAGATCAGATGGATTAAACAGGGTTCTCCCCAAAGAATGTAAGAGGGGCGCTGCGTCACCGTGTGGACTGGCTGCGCCACTATGTAAAAAACAACCCCACCAAAGTTTGCTCTAGTTTGCAGGAAATGGGAATTACAGGCGTTCACTGTACTCAGCAGCAGCACCACCACCACCGTCTTAAAAAATCCTGGGGAGAACCCTGGATTAACCAATCGACCGCTTCTCTAAACAACTGCAAGATTGACAGAACAAAAATCCACCTACTGAACATATTTAACGAAAATAAACAAAAAAAAGACTATCAAGTTCACAATTACATCCTTTACCATTTCCCTAACTTCCCCAGACATCCCCCCCCTGGCCCTAACCCCACATCCACCACCCCCCTGGCCCTAAAGCCACATCCACCCCCCCGGCCCTAACCCCACATCCACCCCCCCGGCCCTAACCCCACATCCACCCCCCCCTGGCCCTAACCGCACATCCACCCCCCCCTGGCATTACCCCACATCCACCCCCCCCTGGCATTACCCCACATCCACCCCCCTGGCCCTAACCCCACATCCACCCCCCCTGGCCCTAACCCCACATCCCCCCCCCCCTGGCCCTAACCCCACATCCACCCCCCCCGGCCCTAACCCCACATCCACCCCCCCCGGCCCTAACCCCACATCCACCCCCCCCGGCCCTAACCCCACATCCACCCCCCCCGGCCCTAACCCCACATCCACCCCCCTGGCCCTAACCCCACAAAAAGTATCATCTTGCTCCTCTTCTCCCTCTGCTCAGTAGTGGCCTGTGGAGACAGGAGGGAGACACAGACATTGAGGCCCAACCACTGCGTCACTAGTATATTAGCCGTCAAGTTAACCATGTTAAGCGGTGCTAAGTCTGGTTGACTTACGTGGGGAGTAAGATCGCGAGCGTGAGCGAGACCGGTAGGCCCCTCGGCTGTAGTACGGGGACGGAGACCTGCGCCTGGAGAGACAACACACAATAAGCATCCACCAACCAACTGCCACAGTCCTGCTTAGCAACCACTAACTATAAGATCCAGGCCAGGTGTCTCACCTGTAAGACCTGTAGCACTCTCGGTCGTCGTAGCGATCGCAGCCACGGTCATAGCCTCTGTCGTAACCACGGTCACCGCCGCGGTCGTAATCCTTCGAGCTACGGCGAGATGAGCTTGAGCTGGGGCCGCCACTTCCTCCTCCACCGCCTCCGCTGCTGCTGCCGCCGCCGCCGCCACCACTGGAAAACACACGTTTAGAGGATTCACTAAATGTAGAACGTGTGTGCATCACGTGGGCCATCCCAGATGCGTGAGTGTAAGGGAGACGGTCACTCACTATGTGGGCCGTCCCATGTATATCCCAGGGGTAGGAGTGTGTGGTCGTTTGGTGATGGAGAAATCCACCCTGATCCTCCGTCCATCCAACTCCATTCCATTAGCTCTCTCCTTAGCCTGAAACAGAGAGAGGGAGGGTGGAGGAGAGGGACAAAGATGTTTAGAGAAGAGTATTCCCCTTCAACACCATGCTCACTCAAGTTCTGATTCTTCTCTGTTCTTCCCCAGCAATATCCCCTTCCTCCCTCCCTGCATTCCTACCTCATTGGCGTCCTCTCGGACTTCAAAGTAGACGAAGGCGAAGCCGCGGGAGCGTCGTGACTGCTGGTCGTAGACGATGCTGACGTCAGCCAGGGGGCCGTACTTGGAGAACACGTCTCTCAGGTCTCTTTCTGTGGTGTACAGGCTCAGACCAAACACACCCAGGCAGCAGTTCGGGTCCGGGTTGGCCTATAGGGAAGGATAGAGTTTGTGTGTGGGGTTTGCCTAAGAGCGTCTCGTCTCCAGAGGTGTGTGTGTGTACACGTACCCGGTTGCCAATGTGCCTGCGGCGGTTGGACATGGGGGAGTGGCTGTGGCTCCGACGGCGGCGGTATTCCCCGCTTCGGGAACGGCTACGGGAACGGCGGCGGTGGGAACGGGAGCGAGAGCGGGAATAATGCCTGCGGGAGCTTCTATGGGAACGAGACCTGGGGAAAATAAAATAAAGGACATGTTAAGAACATTTATAGCAGGGTGTACCTTCAGGTGTTTGGAAATTGCTCCCAAGGATGAACCAGACTTGTGGAGGGTGATTTCTTTAGATTTTCCCATGATGTCAAGCAAAGAGGCACTGAGTTTAAAGGTAGGCCTTGAAATACATCCACAGGTACACCTCCAATTGACTCAAATTATGTCAATTAGCCTAACAGAAGCTTCTAAAGCCATGACATCATTTTCTGGACTTTTCCAAGCTGTTTAAAGGCATAGTCAACTTAGTGTATGTAAACTTCTGACCCACTGAAATTGTGATACAGTGAATTAGAAGTGAAATAATCTGTCTGTAAATAATTGTTGGAAAAATTACTTGTGTCATGCACAAAGTAGATGTCCTAATCGACTTGCCAAAATTATAGTTTGTTAACAAGAATATTGTGGAGTGGTTGAAAAACGAGTTTTAATGACTCCAACCTAAATCTATGTGAACTTCTGACTTCAACTGTATGTGACCTTATAGAAATGTATCATGTTTGGACTGCTTGCGGTCAATTTGCAGTCTACAAATGATTTGTAACTATGTTCCAGCCCCCTGACCATCCACTCAAGAAAGAAAAATCAGCCCACGGTGGAATCTAGTTGATGGTCCCTGATTTAAAGAGTTTAGAAACAAAAACAACATGAATAAAGCCATAACACAAAAACAACAAGCTCTTTATGTGTACCTGAACAAAAATACACACTACGCTACCCAGCAGCTCCTAAAAGAGTCACCACAAAACTTAAAGCCTCCTTGGAGCTGGGGTTCTTACCTGGACTTGGAGCGGGATCGGGAGTGGGACTTAGACCTGGAGTGTCTGGAGCCATCTTTGGAGCGGGCTGGGGAATGGGCCAGGGAGCGGCTGGCAGACTTCCCAGAACCCCTTGGGCTCACACTCCTGGAAGCGGACCGCGAGTCCTGAACAGGCCAGATACACATAAATACAGGTCAAAATCAAAAATACAGAAACGGTCAGGATAGAGAGTGAGAGGAGGTACAGAAGGAACCTCGCTCAAACCTGCTACAGGCCCCTCTAATATTTCAGCTCCAGTAGTTTAAGAAAAAAAATCATAACATTTCATTAACGACAGGTATTTGTTGTAACTAGATCTGCCTGTTACAGGCGACCAAAGGAAATCATATAGGCTTAAAGTAGAGGTGTTAATCTAGTTTAATCTTAACACAGTTCTATGATGAGCGGATTGTTCTCTTACACTCTAGGCAGCGTAGCAGAGTTTAACCTTGCGTGTTGAGGACTAGGTAATGTGTCTGAGATGGAGGAGCAGTTGGCATGCATGCTTAAGAAGTGTTTCTCACACCATCCCTCAGGGGGACCCCACTGTTGCACATTTCTGTTTTAGTACACCTGATTCAATTTGAGAAAGAGCTTGAGATTTTGTTGAATCAGGTGTACCAATGGTGGAATAGAACAAACAGGTGTAATGACGGGGGGTCCTTGAGGGATGGCTTGGGAAACACTGCTTTAGAAAACAGAAGGAGAGAGGGAGAGAGAAATAGGATTGTAGTAATAACATAGCAGGCTATAGGGAATTAACCATACCCCCGAACACTTCTCATAACTTCATCACTTCTTTAACTTCATAACTTCAAAACAACCATCTCTTTTCTTCTTTCTTCCGTTTCACACCATTTCTGACTTCATTTTTCTCTCCTCTTCCCCCACTTCCTTCCTCCCATTTGATTTCTGCCATTACATCACTCTACCAGTGGACAGCGTGGCCGCTCGCTTCTGCCAGCTTCATTTTACATTAGCATGCATCAACACCATCAGCTTCATCAAATATGCCCTTTAACAACTTCAAACTTCATATCTGAAACTTCTTCCGCCATTTTGCTTCTTCCCAACTCAACCTTAACGAAAAACAGACAAGGATGATAAAAAGTGTTGGTTTTTTTATAAGAGCTACAGAGGTCAAAATGTGCAAAAACCAGGCTCGTAACACTCAAATCAGACTAAGTTGTCTCACCTGAAAAGCATTAAATCAAAGCAATGTTAAGGAAATATGTATATTGATTTCTCTGAAATGCACAACATCAGAATATGATGAATGAAGACTAGAAAAGTTATAAAATCATGGTGTTCTTTAATCCTAGTCCGAGGGTCACACAAGGTGTGCAGGCTTTTGATCCAGCCCAGTACTAGCACATCTGGCTCGTCAAGCCCTTGGACCAAGATTGAAGAACTGCTATAGTACATCTGAGTAAAGGTTTAAAGTAAATCAGCTACTTCTTTCAAGGCCCCACTCAGTATAACATTTGTTCATGTGTGACTAAAAAGGAAAATGGCTTTTGCAGAAGGACCATTACAGTGCAACTAAATATAGGACTAACAACTTTAGAAAAGAGACAGTACTCTCACATGGGTGGTGCCATGTTGAAGAGCTTGATACATTATAACTGGCTAATGAATAGCTACAGAGTTTACGCCGGATAATGTGATATAACCAAAGATTGTTGGTGTCCATTACTGGGCAATAGAGAAAGGCCCCATGTAAACCGCCGCCATAGATTTTTCAACTAACCTGTTCTTGGTGATACTTTCCCCTGAATCGAGAACAAAGAAGTTTCTTTAAAAAGTCTGTTTTGAATTGCCGGTGGCTCTACAAAAACCAGCGAAAACTGTTCTATACCGCGCAAGATGGTTCCTCGCCAGCTTAGCTGCCGCACATCTAGGATTTCCCAGCATCTTTGCAGAAACGAGTAGTTTCTATGCAATGCGGCCATGTGTAGAAGTAGATGACAGCACATTATATAGTGCGACCAAAACAATGAACTACACACATGCTAAAAGCATATCTCACTCCATACAAAACATGGATTTATAATTTTTCTGAATGTGTGTTTTTTGTAGAACCACCTGCAACTGACATTTTTAAGACTTTCCTTGTTCTCGAGTCGGTGGAAAAAGTACAGGTCAGTTGAAAAATCTATGGTGGCGGTTTGTATGCACAGGAGCGGCAGGTAGCCAAGTGGTTAAAGCGTTGGACTTGTAACCGAAAGGTTGCAAGATCGAATCCCCGAGCTGACAAGGTCAAAATCTGTCTTTCTGCCCCTGAACAAGGCCGTTAACCCACTGTTCCTAGGCTGTCATTGAAAATAAGAATTTGTTCTTAACTGACTTGCCTAGTTATATAAAGGTAAAAATAAATAAATAAAACACACTCCAATAGGGCAGAAGTCCGTGTGTTGTTGAGATTCTGGATGGCCATTGGCCAGATAGCTAGCAACAATAAAAAGATGCTGCCATGTGGGGAATCGTAGGTTGTTATTGCTACCATGTCTTGTTGACTCATGTCACATCTATGCTAAAATTCACTAGCTAACCAACAACTGTAATGATGCATGAGAGACGAGTGCTCATTGTGTAAATATATTTATGTTTTCAATAAACAGTGGAGATGAAATATAGTTTAGATGTTGTCAACAATCTATAGGCTGGTTTATACTTTGTCTATCAACATGTCTTTAGACAATATGAATGTGAGAAGTGTCGCTAGTCAAAACAACACTTAATTTATACTCCGTGGACATAGCAGCGGGAAGATGTTATATATTTCAAAACATATATATATACACAATTTGCCCTCGCTACAGCGGTCCGCTAATACAGTACTAGTAAAGGCCCAGTGCACTACTTTTGTGGGAAAAAAAATCTCTCTATATATATATATATATAAAAAGACATAAATAAAGTTCAACTTTGACCCTGTTGCTGCCATTGTCATGGTTACCTGAGACAGTGCACAAGTTCTTAAATTCTCCGGTAGAATTACCTTTTATTTAGTCACACTTACAACCGTAAACAATTTTCTGTAATTTTCTTGCCATTCATTTGTAAAAAAATATATATATATTGTTTATTTTCCTGCAATAATGTAGGGTGTTCACTCTGACTGCTCTAGAATGAAGTGAAATACAGGTAAATGTCTAAACTTAGTTTTCTATGTCATTATGAATCACATTCAACTAATCAGATTGTTCTCTATAATATTATAACATTAATATGCTTGTACTTAACAGTGTTGATTAAATAAGAAAGTTTGTTTGTTGTGACAGTTGCTAGTTTAAACTGCCCAGCTCTTGGTTGTATCTCTTCCATTTTTCAGCATTGGGAGGTAACATTTAGAGGTGTCTCTGCAGTTTGGACCAATCAAATTAAACTTGATACCCTTGTCATTTTCAACACCAGATCAGTGGCTTTGTATTCCTCTAACCCCGGGTCAATCAACATTGAGAGGGGACGTTTCCATGGTGATTTAAAGGGAAATACTTAGAAATAACTATGAAAACTGCCACAGATTGTCTTCGGGGTAGATATTAAAATTCTGTCGTAGCGTTGTAAATGAATAAATATATAGACCCAATTTAGTTTAGTATTCCGCAGATTTCCTTTTGGAAAAACCCATGTTATCACACAGGAACCTGCAGCAACTAGCTAGCTTGTCCGTTGATGTTTGAAGGCAGCGCAGTGAGAGAGTACGATTGAGCAGCAACCACTTTTTGACCATGGCCATAATGACATTCTATTCACTCTAATCATTCTAAATTCTGGAGGAAATAGTCTAACTTGTGAACGATATGGTAGAAACAGAGTTCGGATTATTGATGCAATTCTCTATTGAATGCATATATTTTTAATAAACATTGATTAAAATAATTGTATGGATGTACACCCTAAATAATGAATAAAAATGTGCTTTATTTAAGACATTGACAGCTATGATATGGTCATTATTTGAACTGGCTAGCCAGCTAGCTAACAAGCTAGAAACTAACGAAAACATTGTTTAGAAAGTTACTTTTAGTTGCTTGGTTTGCTAGATTGAAATATACTGCATTACATTTTTAAACAGATGGGTTTATTGGTCTTAAAATACAGCAGTTATGCTATTTTGGATCACCAGGCAGCTGCTGTCTTGCAGCCTGTCATTGTGATTGTTGTCATGCAGCCTGTCATTTTCGCATTTATACTTTTTCATAATGACAACAAGTTCGATGTCAGACAACAATCGGATGTTAATGATGTCACTGCAACAACTGTCTACATACATGTCGATAGACCAACTGTAAACCAGCCTTAATTAAGCAAACACCTATTTTGCCCCATAGTTGCGCACTCGTCAGTTTTGTCGCAAAAACAACCAACCCGTCTATTGGTGTCTATGGGAGACACCCAGTTAAATTGACCGGAACTGACTCACCCACCCCTACGGTAAACGGCCTGAGTGAACCATCTTCATGTATCCACCATTTTTATGTCATGTCACATTATCTGGCGTACAATCTGTAATTAGCTAACGAAGTGACTGCAGCAGTAAGTGAGGACGAAGTTAAACATTCTAGCCGTAAACCACTTCGCCAGTTAGGTATATATTACATTCACCTGCAATGATGAGTAAATGTACATTGGTAACTGTTTCTCGCCAGCAGTCTCAGACTCGTTAATTCAAAATGTACTTGATGTGAATTAGCTAACGTTAAAATAGCTGCAAACCACTTGGCCTGATTGGGCTTTAAATTGCAAAATACACTGAAAAGACAACAATGTTAACAAAAATAAGTAAATGGACATCCAATTAGAAAATATAAAACGGTACAAAATCCATACAGTCGATGCAAATCAATGATCTTAACTACATCATGGTTGTGCCTAGCTAGGCTAGGGCAAAATGGCGTCGTTGAGTCTGCTCATTTTAGGGCAAGAATATATCTTCGGTAGTTCGTGGTTGATAATACGCACCCGCTCGCCAAAATCCTTTTCGTTGTCGCTCATTTCTTGTCGATAGAAACTTAAATGATAGATAATTAACTGGTTTATTTAGTTAGCTAATAATGTTATCAAGTGAAGCGAAACACTGGTACTCGCCTCCGTTTCGTTAGAGCCGTATTCACTAAGTCAGAAGCGGATGTGACGTGTGTACAACCACAGTGAGTAGACGGGAAAGTCTAAACCAGATAGGAAGAGTAGCCCAATTTGGCGGAAAAACGGTCTCCCTCCAACAGATGGCGGTTTTTTTTCGTTGTTTCGCCCACCAAACAAGGAGTTTTTGTATGGAGGGCAATGAATGGCTCATTTGCTACCTGAGGTTTATTTGATCGAATAGAAGTTTGGTAATGCTTAAGTTGTTACGAGTGTATTACGAGAGACGTATATCAGTATATCCATAATCTTTGGTAGGGACGTCCCAAGGATCCCGGATAACACTAAATGTGTTGATCCAGAGATAAACTATACAAAATGTTAGTTTTTCCAGCTGGATTAACATTATTGACCCTTCATTAAACGACAGGGGCAATGCCTAGGATGTAATAATGTAAAGTGAACTGATAATCACATTTTTCAGGTTTTCTGCATGTTCAGCTTGAGTGCAGGCACTTTGAACAGTCCCAAGTCGTTGCATTTACCAGGGAATCAAACTAAGAAAATACGTTTGAATACATTTAAAACTGATACCAACGTACCACAACTAACCATGGTCTTAACCAGTAGAGAACAACCTTTGTTTGAGAGACTTTTTTAATAGAAAACAAATATAGACATACAGTATCTATGTACAACTCTTGGTTCTGAAATCTAACATTGTTTTATGAAACATTCTTCAACATAACTTTACAAAAGAAAAACAACAAAGAGAAACCATTTCAGAAAAATTTCTGGTAAAAGAATATTGAAACAGGAGTCTTTGTGTACTGCGCACTGGTGCGTGTGTAAGTCAGCGAGAGAGAACCCATACATAGGATGTCTTAGAATCTGGTAGGTCAGAATGTCCGCTGCGTCCCATGTTTCAGTAGCCTCCATGTCCACTTCCCTTACTGGGGGCATTTCAGAGACTTCTTTGTTTGTGTCTGGCGTTTGAGGAAAATCTTTGTGGCTGGTATTTGAGCAAATTCTTTGTGTCTGTATTTTGGCAGCTTTGTTTATCCTCCTCTTCTTGGGCTTGCAACTACAGTGTGATTTTTTTGCCTGTTGTGTTTTGCGCTTCTGAGATGGTTCATTGTTTGTTCTTTTTTGGGATGTTTGAGCAAGTTTCTTTATTGTCTTTCCTTTTGGAGGCTTTGGTTCTTCAGCAGGTGTTTTCCAATGGGCCAGCAAAGTCCTGAGGAGACATGGGGGAACAGTGACACATGGGCAGACGTTTTTCCCGGTCAAGTCATGTGGTCAAGGAAAGACTCTGGGCACTACTCATGAGCAGGAACAACTCTGGGCCCGGCCCATGAGAAGAGCAAGACATATTTTTTAGTTTATAAGCAGATGTCCAAAGACATCTGGAGGACTAGAGGATTATTAAACACTAACGTCTGTCCTCTGTAATAGCCTCTGTCTTTGCACGTTGTGGTTGGTCAGATGCAGAACGTCATACATACATGCAAAAGTATGGACACCTACTCATACAAGGGTTTTTCTTTATTTTTACTATTTTCTACATTGTATAATAATAGTAAAGACATCAAAACTATGAAATAACACATGGAATCATGTAGTAACCTTGACCGCATTGCTTCCACAGCATTCTGCAACGATACGCCATCCCATCTGGTTTGCGCTTAGTGGGACTATCATTTGTTTTTCAACAAGACAATGACCCAAAACACATCTCCAGGCTGTGTAAGGGCTATTTGACCAAGGAGGAGAGTGATGGTGCTGCATCAGATGACCTGGCCTTAGAAGCTGATGTCATGGCTTTAGAAGCTTCTGATAGGCTAATTGACATAATTTGAGTCAATTGGAGGTGTACCTGTGGATGTATTTCAAGGCCTACCTTCAAACTCAGTGCCTCTTTGCTTGACATCATGGGAAAATCAAAAGAAATCAGCCAAGACCTCAGAAAAAAAATTGTGGACCCTCCACAAGTCTGGTTCATCCTTGGGAGCAATTTCCAAACGCCTGAAGGTACCATGTTCATCTGTACAAATAATAGTACGCAAGTATAAACACCATGGGACCACGCAGCCATCATACAGGTAGGGCTTTCTCCTATAGAGCTCCATTTTTATGGAATGGTCTGCCTACCCATGTGAGAGACGCAGACTCAGTCTCAACCTTTAAGTCTTTACTGAAGACTTATCTCTTCAGTAGGTCCTATGATTAAGTATAGTCTGGCCCAGGAGTGTGAAGGTGAACGGAAAGGCTGGAGCAACAAACCGCCCTTGCTGTCTCTGCCTTGTCGGTTCCCCTCTTCCCACTGGGATTCTCTGCCTCTAACCCTTTTACAGGGGCTGAGTCACTGACTTACTGGTGTTCTTCCATGCCGTCCATGGGAGGGGTGCGTCACTTGAGTAGGTTGAGCCACTGACGTGGTCTTCCTGTCTGGGTTGGCGCCCCCCCCTTGGGTTGTGCCGTGGCGGAGATCTTTGTGGGCTATACTCGGCCTTGTCTTCGGACGGTAAGTTGGTGGTTGTAGATATCCCTCTAGTGGTGTGGGGGCTGTGCTTTGGCAAAGTGGGTGGGGTTATATCCTGCCTGTTTGGCCCTGTCCGGGGGTATCATCGGATGGGGCCACAGTGTCTTCTGATCCCTCCTGTCTCAGCCTCCAGTATTTATGCTGCTGTAGTTTATGTGTCGGGGGGCTAGGGTCAGTCTGTTACATCTGGAGTATTCTCTTGTCTTATCCGGTGTCCTGTGTGAATGTAAATATGCTCTCTCTAATTCTCTCTTTCTTTCTCTCGGAGGACCTGAGCCCTAGGACCATGCCTCAGGACTACCTGGCATGATGACTCCTTGCTGTCCCCAGTCCACCTGGCCATGCTGCTGCTCCAGTTTCAACTGTTCTGCCTGCGGCTACGGAACCCTGACCTGTTCACCGGACGTGCTTGTTGCACCCTCGACAATTACTATGATTATTATTATTTGACCATGCTGGTCATTTACGAACATTTTAACATCTTGACCATGTTCTGTTATAATATCCACCCGGCACAGCCAGAAGAGGACTGGCCACCCCTCATAGCCTGGTTCCTCTCTAGGTTTCTTCCTAGGTTTTTGGCCTTTCTCAGGAGTTTTTCCTAGGGAGTTTTTCCCAGCCACCGTGCTTCTTTCACATGCATTGCTTGCTGTTTGGGGTTTTAGGCTGGGTTTCTGTACAGCACTTTGAGATTTCAGCTGATGTACGAAGGGCTATATAAATACATTTGATTTGATTTGATACCGCTCAGGAAGGAGACGCGTTCTGTCTCCTAGAGATGAACGTACTTTGGTGTGAAAAGTGCGATTCAATCCCAGAACAACAGCAAAGGACCTTGTGAAGATGCTGGAGGAAACAGGTACAAAAGTATCTATATCCACAGTAAAACGAGTCCTATATGAACATAACCTGAAAGGCCGCTCAGCAAGGAAGAAGCCACTGCTCCAAAACCGCCATAAAAAAGCCAGACTAAGGTTTGCAACTGCACATGGGGACAAAGAGAAACATGGAGAAACAAAAATAGAACTGTTTAGCCATAATGACCATCGTAATGTGGTAATGTTTGGAGAAAAAAAGGGGGAGGCTTGCAAGCCAAAGAACACCACCCAACCGTGAAGCACAGGGATGGCAGCATCATGTTGTGGGAGTGCTTTGCTGCAGGAGGGACTGGTGCACTTCACAAAATAGATGGCATCATGAGGGAGGAAAATGATGTGGATATATTGAAGCAACATCTCAAGACATCAGTCAGGAAGTTAAAGCTTGGTCGCAAATGGGTCTTCCAAATGGACAGTGACCCCAAGCATACTTCCAAAGTTGTGGAAAAATGGCTTAAGGACAACAAAGTCAAGGTATTGGAGTGGCCATCACGAAGCTCTGACCTCAATCCTATAGAAAATTTGTGGGCAGAACTGAAAAAGCGTGTGCAAGCAAGGAGGCCTACAAATCCGACTCAGTTACACTAGCTCTGTCAGGAGGAATGGGCCAAAATTCACCCAACTTATTGTGGGAAGCTTGTGAAAGGCTTCCTGAAACGTTTGACCCAAGTTAAACAATTTAAAGGCAATGCTACCAAATACTAATTGACTGTATGTGAACTTCTGACCCACTGGGAATGTGATGAAAGAAATAAAAGCTGAAATAAATCATTCTCTACCATTATTATTCTGACATTTAACATTCTTAAAATAAAGTGGTGATCTTAACTAACCTAAGACAGGGAATTTTTACGAGGATTAAATGTCAGGAATTGTGAAAAACTGAGTTAAAATGTATTTGGTTAAGGTGTAACTTCCGACTTCAACTGTAGCTAATTTTTGCATTATACAGGCAAGCTTTTACGTTGTTTAAAAGACACTAATGGCTTCGGTTGGTCAGAGGTCCCGGGGGTGGGGTCTGTGTCTGGCTGAGGGGGTTGTGGACTGGAGGTCTCAGGGCCTTGGGTTGGAGTCTGGTCTGTGTTTGATGGTTCAGTGGTGGAGGAAACTTCTCATCTCCTTCCTCTGTCTGATTCCATTCTGTTCTCCGCACTCTGGAACACACACACCATCACATCAACTACACTCATAACATTTAGTGCGTGTGTGTTTGTACACGTACCCTGTTGCCGATGTGCCTGTGGCGGTTGGACATGGGGGAATGGCTGTGGCTCCGACGCAAACAGTATTCTGGGCTGTGGGAGCGGCTCCGGAAATGCCGGTGGTGGGAACGGGAGCGAGAATAGTGCCTGCGGGAGCTTCTGTGGGAACGAGTTCTGGGGCCTCATTTATCAAAGGTGCGTAAGCACAAAAAACACTAACCCTTGTGTGTGCCAGTTTTCCTGCAAAGGTTGGTATTCATCAAATTTTAATTTGACGGAAAGGGTGCGTATCTCCACGCACAGCTTAGACCGTGCGTACGCACAACTTCTAGTGTTTGAAGAATGGTATTGCCAGCAAATATTGTTATTTGGGGGAAATGGAATCGTTCATAATAATGTGAATAAAAACAATGATAAATATCTGTGCAATAGGTGTACAACGTCATAGCCTATTTAATCTCAGAGCCTATATCAAGCCAGGAGATAAAAACACAATCATCTATCGATAAAAAAGATTGAACAGCAGTTTTTCTTTTGCATACACTTGTGGGCTGTAGCATTTACTTGAATAGACAATCAATCTTGCAGAATGTGCAGCCAGTGTTTGGAACTCGCATGCATGTTAAGTATGAAAAAGTAATTGCAAAAGATTGACAGAAGTGTGATCAAATTTGCCATTGCTCTTTCTTTTAGGAACTGTCATGGCCCAGTTCCAACATTTCCAAATCATACAGCATATTAGGGTATTTTTGTTACCATAAAAGGTGAATGGAGGGCTAGTCCATGACTGCACAAATATAGTATGGCTCTGATTTATCAATGAAAACATGCGTATATGTTGCGATCAACAGTTTGATAAATCCCAATCATTTGTAATTTACGCACAGTTGATAAATGAGACCCCTGGAGATGGTGAACAAAAATTCGAATGTGTTGCGTTCGCTCTGGTGGGTTAATAGAAAATATCCAGTTTTTATATCAATCAATGTTGGAAACAAAGGTGACTCAAAACTCCAGAGAGCACTTCTCACCTGGAGTGGGTTGAGAACTCTCGCGGTGGGAATGGGAATAGTGCCTGCGGAAACCAGACCTGAGGGGATAGAAAACTATCACACGCTAATCTGATCTAACATAGACAAAAGTGTTCTTACTTTGAGTGGGATCGGGAACGAGACCAGGACCTGAGGGCAGAAAGAGAGAGAGATAGCACACCAATCACTTATCTATATTCATTCATTGTACATGGAATCATTCAGCAGTGAGCCTCTAGAAGCAGGTGTTTTCACTGCGCAGAAACCCCTGTTACCACAACTCCAGGAAGTGGTTCTCACCTCTCTCTGGAGTGAGCTGGGGAGTGGGATTGGTCATAGGGCCAGGCCAGAGAGTGGGTTGGGAGAGAACTGGGAGACTCTTCAGAAGCACTCAGACTCTCCTCAGATCTACAAGAGGAGTCCTGCAGGGACAGACCACAGACTTATTAGAACCACAACCGGCAGGAATCTACTGCCTGGTGACATGAAAACTTGAGTGAATTGTCCCTTTCATTTAGAATGGAAAGGGGCCCTGGTTTGATCTTACCTCATCTTTATCCTCTCCACTCTCCTCCATAGTCCTCCCAGACAGGAGTCTCTCTGCTGCAGTTCTGGCAACATGGAACTAGTCACCTCCAGGGCATAGTGGGTTTTAAATGTGCTTTTAGGACAGCCCTGTCTCCAAAACTCCCATCTCAGGAAGGACTGGACAAAGTTACAAACAGACGCATTAGTCTTGAGGATAATAGCCAGGAGCGGCCCTATCTGGTTGATGATATCCTTGCCCTCTGATGAAGTCCTGTTTTGGATAGAGCATGACAGAAGATCAAATACAAAGAAATTATGAATACCTGTTCATGACTTTGATGTGCTCCCACTGTGATCTATTAACCATTTACACTCGTACTCGTATACGGCTTGAAAATGTAACGCAGTGGCTGTACAGTAACATGCTATAAATGACATCAGAGCTCAGACTGTGCTTCACAGCACTGTATGGGTTTTGACTGAAAGCTGTTCTGAACTTCAGCACTGCACACAACATAAAGTTGCCACAAACCCTTCCGCTAATTGGGCAACTTTTGCACATTTCTTGTTATCGTGGTGAGCGAAATGCTGTAAATTAAGTGGAGTCTATATTTTGAAAGATGAGATGTTCAGGATTATAACAAATACAGCTTTGATATCATACAAGCAAACCAAACATCCAAACGTCCACTTTGCATTTCCATATCACAAAACCCATGTCATATACAGTGTCAACATTTATGATCACTATGCTTGATGTACAGTTACAAGAATGACATTGCGTCATACCCTGGGTTGTTCTGAACAGAATGAGCCTGTTTGTCTATTGTGAACAAAATTGGCTTTAGAACACGCACCTGAACGCACTCATGACTATTATCTGCACCAAGATTTATCTGAATTTCCCTGTGAAAGCCTAACACTAAGATCATATTTTATAACTCATGTAGGCAATAGAACAAACTTTCCACCTGACCCAGATTTGATTTATAATGGGCGGTTTTTGGGTAAACAACAACACAGAATTGTGTGATGGAGGGGATGCAGGGTTGGGATCTTTTTTGTGCTTGCTCAAAAAAACACTCTTCCAGTCATAAAAGTGCATTGAATTTACTTGGAAACTGTGCATACTTTGGAGAGGTGTGTGGCCACTTGGTCCTCTTACTCAAATCCTTGTCATTTTTTGTCTTATGTTGCACCTACCACACATTTTCCAGGAATATTCTTATCATATTACTGAATGTCTCCAGAATATTTTCAGATTTTGTTATCAACAAATGCGGCAAAAAGTACAGTGAATGTCAAATGCATAAAATCAACAGTGTAAAGTTTGGATTCAGTCTTGTGTCAGGTGAACCTGTTGTGTCCTCAACTTTGGTCTAATAACTTTCCCATAATCTCCTAACTGTTCCAATCCAATTGCTACCATGCTTTGCATATTTCTTCTGTATGAAACATTTAAATTTAGCCCTAACCATATAGGCCAATTCCCACAAGTGTAAAAGGTTAAGACACAATAACAGACAACTTTTAATACTGAGATATTTGTTGGGTTCAAAAGCCAGTAGTTGGAACATGACAACTGACTTCAAACATATTCCCGAACTAGGGTCAAGAGTTTTTCCTGGTCATGTCACGTCAATCTCCTGGGTCCAGTTGTTAAAATATTTTCTGATCAGATTTCAGAAATCAGATTTGAATAAATGTTAAATTAGATTCTGATCCTCTTGGTTAGTGAATCGCTTTGGTAACCAATCTTACCTTTAATCATACTTCAATGTTGTTCTAGCGTTTTTCAAAATGTGAAAGGTAGTTGTTTGTATAGTTTTGATGCCGAAAATCTGGATAATGGTGATCCCACTGGAAGGGTGGATTTAGAAAGGTGAAAGGCACTACAACCAAGACGTTTCAATGTAACTAAGATGGGGAGGTTTAAAAAGCATTTGTACATCTGAAAAACAAAGGTTAATCATGTTAAATTGACTGCAGTATAGGTAATGGTACATTGAGAAATGTCAAATAAATCCATGTACTCACTTAAAGGTGACATGCAGGCTCTAATTTATTTTAAAGGGATACTTCGGGATTTTGGCAATGAAGCCCTTTATCTACTTCCCCAAAGTCAGATGAACTCATCGATACCATGTCTCTGTCCAGTATGAAGGAAGTTAGAGGTAGTTTCGTGAGCCAATGCTAACTAGTGTTAGCGCAATGACTGAAAGTCTATGTTACTATTAGCATGCTAGCAATTACCATAGACTTTCTGTCATTGCACTAGCTAGCAACTTCTTTCAAACTGCACGCAGAGACATAAAATGGTATCCACGAGTTAATCTGACTCTGGGGAAGTAGATAAAGGGTTTCTGACAAAATCCCGAGATATCCCTTAAGGCACGGACAGACCAGTAGGATTGTCTGGTAGACCTACTTAGCACCTCTGAACAGAGTGCTGGCTGTAATTTGCAAAGCCAGTGCAAACCGATTTTTATCTACACTGAACAAAAATATAAAAGCAACATATAAAGCATTGGTCCCATGTTTCATGAACTGAAATAAAATATCCCAGAAATGTTCCATACGCACAAAAAGCTTATTTCTCTAAAATGTTGTGCACAAATGTGTTTACATCCCTGAATTTCTCCTTTGCCAAGATAATCCACCAGGTGTGGCATGTCAAGAAGTTGATTAAACAGCATGATCATTACACAGGTGCAACTTGTGCTGGGGACAATAAAAGGCCATTCTAAAAAATGTGCACACGAGACAATCCCACAGATGTCTCAAGTTTTGAGGGAGAATGCAATTGGCATGCTGACTGCAGGAATGTACACCAGAGCTGTTGCCAGAGAACTGAATGTTAATTTCTCTACCAACATTGTCCAACCTGCCTCACAACCGCAGACCACGTAACCAGGCTAGCCCAAAACCTACACATCCAGCTTCTTCACCTGCAGGATTGTCTGATACCAGCCACCCGGACAGCTGATGAAACTGGGTTTGTACAACCAAATAATTTCTGCACAAACTGTCAGAAACCGTCTCAGGGAAGTTAATCTGGTGCTCGTCGTCCTCACCAGGGTCTTGACCCGACTGTCCTTAGGCATTGTAACCCACTTCAGTGGGCAAATGTACATATGACCTCAACCAACCGGTGCCCCCGCACATTGACCCTGTACTGGTAACCACCTGTATATAGTCTCGCTATTGTTATTTTACTGCTGCTCTTTTATTTCATATTCTTATCTGTATTTTTTTTAAACAGCATTGTTGGTTAGCGGCTCGTAAGTAAGCATGTGACTAAAATTAGATTTGAAATGCCCACCTTCAATGGCAACTGGCACGATGGAGAAGTGTGCTCTTCACCGATTAATCCCAGTTTCAACTGTACCGGGCAGATGCCAGACAGCGTGTATGGCGGTGTGCGATTTGCTGATGTCGTCAACGTTATGAACAGAGTGCCCCATGGTGGCGGTGGGGTTATGGTATGGGCAGGCATAAGCTATGGACAATGAACACAATTGCATTTTATCGATGGCAATTTGAATGCAAAGAGAGATACCGTGACGAGATCTTGAGGCCCATTGTCGTGGGATTCCTCCGCCGCCATCACCTCATGTTTCAGCGTGATAATGCACAGTCCTATGTCGCAAGGACCTGTACACAATTTCTGGAAGCTGAAAATGTCCCATTTCTTCCATAGCCTGCATACTCACCAGACATGTAACCCATTGAGTATGTTTGGGATGCTCTGGATCAACGTGTACAACACCGTGTTCCAGTTCCTGCCAATATCCAGCAACTTCACACAGCCATTGAAGAGGAGTGGGACAACATTCCACAGGACACAATCAACAGCCTGATCAACTTTATGTGAAGGAGATGAGTTGCGCTGCATGAGTCAAATGGTGGTCACACTAGATACCAGTGGTGCCAACTCCTCAGTAAGGAAAGTAGCTATTGGCTGTCCGTGACGTAGAAGTCCGTCACTGGCCGCGGGCAGCATTTGGTACTTTAACGCACGCACACATTCATCACTCCTCCCTGCTCTGTTATCAGATAAGTTAACAATGTGTGTCGACACAAGTTAACTTCTCTATCTTAGTACATACATTTCACACTTCAGTAACCGGTTATGGTAGAAAGAAAAACAGACAAGTGTTCATATTTAATATAAGCAATATTTCTTATACTTATCGACGTTATGGGTGAGCGCGTTTGTTTGTTCTGTTCCTCTCTCTCTCCATCTCTGTAGCTTCCGGGTATGCTGGATAAAGCCATGGCAGCACCCGCTGCTCGTTGAGAAGAGTAAGATCGATACGTGCTTTCACGTCAGAGTCTCCAATAACACCAGAAAAAGTTGCGAGATTTGTCGCTAGTTGCTTTTTGAAAATGTGTCGCTAGAGGGGTCTGAATACTCGCTAAATATAGCGACAAAGTCGCTAAGTTGGCAACACTGCTAGATACTGACTGTTTTGATCCACGCCCCTACCTCTTTTTTTAAGGTATCTGTGACCAACGGGTGCATATCTGTATTCCCAGTCATGTGAAATCCATAGATTAGGGCCTAATTTATTGATTTCTTTATATGAACTGTAACTCTGTAAAATCTTTGAAATTGTTGCATGTTGCGTTTATATTTTTGTTCCACACGGTGGTCTGCGAACCCACAACTTCCTGCATTGTCCTATAATGCTTACAGGATGAATAACATTTTCTAAAACTGCATATCTAAAGCTCTGGTCTCTCCAGGAAGTGAGGGTAAACGGTAGGCATGTTCTCTGCTATCCACTTGATGTTTTAATAATTATTTTGGGTATAGGGGAGGGTCACTTGTTTTTGTTTTTTTTCACGGCAAGCGATACCGGAGCGCCAAGACTCAGACCAAAAGGCTGCTTATCAGCTTTTACCCCCAAGCCATAAGACTGCTGAACAATTAATCAAATGGCTACCCCCCTGTTCTTACACTGCTGCTACTCGCTGCTAGTCACTTTACAAATTAGCTCGACTAACCATATTGACTCGGTATATAGCCTCGTTAATGTTATGTCATTTTCTTGTGTTACTTTTATATATATTTTTCTCACATTAGTTTATTTTGTAAATATTTTTCCTAATTCTATTTCTTGAACTGCATTGTTGGTTAAGGGCTTGTAAGCATTTCACGGTAAGGTCTACATCTGTATACAGCGCATGTGACAACATTTTTTATTTGAGTTGAACAGGGCTTGAACCTCTAGACCAGGGGTATTCAAATCTTACTCTATGAGGTCCGGAGCAACCATATGCTGCAGTGTCCCAGGTATAAATCAGTACCTAATTAGAGGGAAGCAGTGGAACTTGCTTTGAGGTCCAGATTTGAATTTGAGGGCCCTACACTTTGTGACTGTCAGTGTCAGCCCAACACCCCTAGCTACTCCATGGGGTCACAACCAAAAACACACAGGGCATGGTTTGACAGAATGAATACCCTTTTCATGCTACCCTCTGAAATGGTAGCCTAGGTAGTGGTGGGGAATCGACTCTGAAATAATTTATTCCTCGACTCCTTGCCCGTCGACTTCTGGTGTGAAGCTTTGATTCCGCTAGGAATCCTAAGAACCATTATTTTTCCAACGGAGGAAACTAGTTGTCGCAGTCTACTCTTTGAACAGAAACTATTGCATCTTTCACATCAAAGAACGAGAAAGCTAGCGAGGGAGAGAGAGAAATGGGAGGGGCCCAGCCAGGCACTAGACATGTTGGCCACCAGGCAGACAGTCAGAACCGTGCATCGGTAATCAAAACATGTAGGCAATGTCTTGTGTATATTCACTAAAATAGAGGCTATCCATGAGTAGGCTGGGCAATTCTACACGCAACAGACCGAGACCAAACACACACTAGCGTTTTTCATAGCGACGAGAAAGAGCAGGCCAGCCAGCGACGGACAGAGGATCGGGGCAGACAGAGATATTCAGACAGTCGGAACCGTGTGCATAGGCTAAATCTTGGTTATCTGTACCTCACAATTGGTATAGATAAGTATGGTTAAGCTATTCTCCATAGTGCCAGTGAATTGAAGTTGAACATCACCAAATGTATCAGTTTAATTAGGCCTAAATGTGGAGAATGCCCAGCAAAACCAACAGTGAAGCCACCGTCAGTAGGCAGAGTAACTGTTGGCACTCGAACACCGACATGGCTCGTCCGAGCCGGAAATGGTTGAGGTATGATTAGGATTTTGTTACTCTCAGAGTCTGAGAGTCGAGTCTATGGACACCCCGAGGTAAATCACCTTCCATGAGGGGGTCAGGTGAATCTTCTCCTTGTTTGGGGTAAGGCCCAGAACTCAAATGTGGTTCAAGAGGGTCCTCGTGTCCGTTGTGGCCTGTTCCCTGGATGGGGCAGACTATCCAGTCGTCCAGGCAGTTACTCCTCCAGTAGAATGTGCCACCACAGCAAAAGGCAAAGGCCGGCGGACCAGCCGAAATGCTGCAGTAACAGTGTTCACCATGCAATGTGAGAGTCCAGTCATATAGGCCCTGATACAGAACTCTCTCGCTTTCTTATTGCCTGCGACTGTGAAAAGAGTCCATTGCCCTAGCCGGGCACAACACACTGGGGAAAGCCCCTAGTTCACCCGCAACAGCGAGAGGGGCGTATGTGGACAACTGTAATGGCCGGTTAACGTGTCTCAGACAGAACCCTTGGCCAGAATGAGGGGTTAGGATGTAGGTTGTTGCTCCTTCATCTGAACTCATTCGGAAACAATCAGTCAACCAGGGCGTCAACACTAGACCCTGAGACATTTGAGGCGCCAGAATAATAGTGGTGCCCAGCATCGGAATTGGAGTTCGTAGCCTTCCATCACTGTATTCAGTGCCCATGGGGACTCCACTTGCCTCTCTCAGTTTGGCCTTTTGGCCTGTGAGAAGCTGTGAGAAGCTGCCAATGCCAGCGGCAAGCACCTCAGGATGACTGCAGAGTGCCACCCTTCTTAGACGCAGTCCACTGCCTGTGGGCATGGACACCTTGCATTTCTCAAGGCGAAAAGCCATACTGGAAATGGTAGTTTCTCTCTGTGGGAAGAAGAGATGAGTAGTGTATACCCCTGCAGTGTAACAATAGAACATGGCAACCCCAGCTAACCACTGTGTAAGACCAGTAGTGTAATGTAGCTGTTATGGGAGTTTCTAAGGGAAACTAGGATAGTTACAATAGGAAACCCAGCTATATACTGAAATCCTCAGTGTAATATAGGAAACCCAGCTATATACTGAAACCCTCAGTGTAATATAGGAAACCCAGCTACATACTGAAACCCTCAGTGTAATATAGGAAACCCAGCTACATACTGAAACCCTCAGTGTAATATAGGAAACCTAGCTATATACTGAAAGCCTCAGTGTAACAGAGCTGAGTTGTGAGTTTCCAAGTGAAACTAGCTAGGATTGTTACTGTATGTACTGTAAACTAGTGTAACAGAAAGTATCATGCACCAACCCAGCTATGCACTAAGTGAAAAACAGCAGTGTAATATAGCTGTAATGCGAGTTTCAAGGGGAGGCTAGGATAGTTACTGTCTTAACTGTAAGTACAACAGAAAACGAGTAACCTCAGCTACACACTGTGCAAAAGTTTCTAAAAATCGCGTTGTTTAGGAGTGCAAAGGCGAAAATAGTTATTACACACGTGCACTTCAGAGTAGTCTTTCCCTAGCGGAAATATCCAAACCAGTCTAGAAGGTGCCAATAGGATCTCGCTAGATCGTGCTTGGCTCTGCCCCCCTCCTTCCATGTTCTGCCAACTATGGCTAATTTGTTCCCATTGGAAATGACAGGCTGTGGTCCATCTTGGTTTAGTTATAGTCAATTGGCCTGGACCCCCGCCGACCCATCACGACTGGACTACCGACGTAATACGTAATTTGCCCGAAGGGGTTTTTCAATCTGGCTCCTCCGTCGCGACGTCCCCTCAATGCCCATCTGCTAGCCTGCTAGCCGCGGCACGCTAGCTGTCTAGAGCATATCGGACTGTTAGCTTAAGAGGCCCATCGGACAAATTCTTTGGCCACTATACCTATTTTGCCAATTGGTCTGGAACCCTTTACCACACGGAGCCCTGCTGATCCACAACGACTGGTTTGCCGATGTAACAGCACGAGGGGGCTACAACAGACTTCTTCCGTCGTGACGTCCCTCTAAGGCCCTTCTGCTAGCTTGCTAGCCCCGGCCCGCAAGCTGTCTGAATCGCCGTGTCTCCAGCCCGCCGAGCCACTCACTGGACCCCTATGATCACTCGGCTATGCATGCCTCTCCCCAATGTCAATATGCCTTGTCCATTGCTGTTTTGGTTAGTAATTATTGCCTTATTTCACTGTAGAGCCTCTAGCCCTGCTCAATATGACTTAGTTAACCCTTTAGTTCCACCTCCCACACATGCGGTGACCTCACCTGGTTTAAATGATGTTTCTAGAGACAATATCTCAATATCTCTCTTTCTCTCGTCACTCAATGCATAGGCTTACCTCCACTATATTCACATCCTACCATACTTTTGTCTGTACATTATGCCTTGAATATATTCTATGAGCAGAAACCTGCTCATTTTACTCTCTGTTCCGAACGTACTAGACGACCAGTTCTTATAGCCTTTAGCCGTACCCTTATCCTACTCCGCCTCTGTTCCTCTGCTGATGTAGAGGTTAATCCAGGCCCTGCAGTGCCTAGCTCCACTCCCATTCCCCAGACACTCTCATTTGTTGACTTCTGTAACCGTAAAAGCCTTGGTTTCATGCATGTTAACATTAGAAGCCTCCTCCCTAAGTTTGTTTTATTCACTGCTTTAGCACTCTGCTAACCCAGATGTCCAAGCCGTGTCTGAATCCTGGCTTAGGAAGACCAACAAAAACCCTGAAATTTCCATCCCTAACTATAACATTTTCCGACAAGATAGAACTGTCAAAGGGGGCGTAGTTGCAATCTACTGCAGAGACAGCCTACAGAGTTCTGTCTTACTATCCAGGCCTGTGCCAAAAAAATTTGAGCTTCTACTTGTAAAATCCACCTTTCCAGAAACAAGTCTCTCACCGTTGCCGCTTGCTATAGACCACCTTCTGCCCCCAGCTGTGCCCTGGACACCATATGTGAATTGATTGCCCCCCATCGACAGTTGAAGTTGTAAGTTTATATACACCTAAGCCAAATACATGTAAACTCAGTTTTTCACAATTCCTGACATTTAATCCTCGTAAAAATGCCCTGTTGTAGGTCAGTGTTAGGGTTGAACTGGCTATTTGTATGCATAACCTTTATAATATACCGGGGAAGCTATGCTACAATATTAAGTATATAAACTACGGGTAAATCAACTGTTGAAGACAAGAAGAACTACAACCGGCAACAGGAAGTGCGTCACGACGCTGGGATCAGCCTGCACGCCGACGACAGGAGGAGCAAGTTTAAACCACGCTCCTCCTCCCTCTGACAGGCCAGCATTGAGCGGGAACTATCTCTGTCAGAGTATAAAAGAGAGAACAATAGAATGTGACGCTCTCTTCTCTGTTTGCCCTGCGAGGTAAAACAGCGAGACCGTATATACGAACAACCCATTTACCATACACGTGTTTGCATTAATTAAAGTACAAATAAATCAGAAGTTACTATGTGCTGACTATTTTGTTCTGATACCAGAAACGAACTGTCACAACATTAACATCAGTTAGGATCATCACTTTATTTTAAGAATGTGAAATGTAAGAATAATAGTAGAGAGAATGATTTATTTAAGCTTTTATTTCTTTCATCACATTCCCAGTGGGTCAGAAGTTTAAATTCACTCAATTAGTATTTGGCAGCATTGCCTTTAAATTGTTTAACTTCGGTCAAATGTGTCGGGTAGCCTTCCACAAGCTTCCCACAATAAGTTGGGTGAATTGTGGCCCATTCCTCCTGACAGAGCTGGTGTGACTGAATCAGGTTTGTAGGCCTCCTTGCTCGCACACTCTTTTTCAGTTCTGCCCACACATTTTCTATAGGATTGAGGTCAGGGCTTTGTGATTGCCACTCCAATATCTTGACTTTGTTGTCCTTAAGCCATTTTGCCACAACTTTGGAAATATGATTGGGGTCATTGTCCATTTTGACGACCAATTTGCGACCAAGCTTTAACTTCCTGACTAATGTCTTGAGATGTTGCTTCAATATTTATCCACATCATTTTCCTTCCTCAAGAAGCCATCTATTTTGTGAAGTTCACCAGTCACTACTGCAACAAAGCACCCCCACAACATGATGCTGCCACCCCCGTGCTTCACGGTTGGGATGGTGTTCTTCGGGCTTGCAAGCCTCCCCCTTCTTCCTCCAAACATAATGATGGTCATTATGGCCAAACAGTTCTATTTTTGTTTCATCAGCCCAGAGGACTTTTCTCCAAAAAGTACGATCTTTGTCCCCATGTGCAGTTGCAAACCTTAGTCTGGCTTTTTTATGGCGGTTTTGGAGCAGTGGCTTCTTCCTTGCTGAGTGGCCTTTCAGGTTATGTCGATATAGGACTCGTTTTACTGTGGATATAGATACTTTTGTACCTGTTTCAGCATCTTCACAAGGTCCTTTGCTGTTGTTTTGGGATTGATTTGCACTTTTCGCACCAAGTACGTTCATCTCTAGGAGAAAGAAAGCGCCTCTTTCCCGAGTGGTATGATGGCTGCGTGGTCCCATGGTGTTTATACTTGCGTACTATTGTTTGTACAGATGAACGTGGTACCTTCAGGCATTTGGAAATTGCTCCCAAGGATAAACCAGACTTGTTGAGGTCTACAATTATTTTTCTGTGGTCTTGGCTGATTTCTTTTGATTTTCCCATGATGTCAAGCAAAGAGGCACTGAGTTTGAAGGTAGGCCTTGAAATACATCCACAGGTACTCCTCCAATTGACTCAAATGATGTCAATTAGCCTATCAGAAGCTTCTAAAGCCATGACATAATTTTCTGGAATTTTCCAAGCTGTTTAAGGGCACAGTCAACTTAGTGTATGAAAAGTTCTGACCCACTGGAATTGTGATACAGTAAATTATAAGTGAAATAATTTGTCTGTAAACAATTGTTGGAAAAATTACTTGTGTCATGCACAAAGTAGATGTCCTAACCAACTTGCCAAAACTATAGTTTGTTAACAAGAAATTTGTGGAGTGGTTGAAAAACGAGTTTTAATGACTCCAACCTAAGTGTATGTAAACTTCAGACTTCAACTGTATCTTCAGAGCTCGTGCTGTTAGGTGACCTAAACTGGGACATGCTTAACACACCGGCCATCCTACAATCTAAGCTTGATACCCTCAATCTCACACCAAATTATCAATGAACCTACCAGGTACAACCCCAAATCTGTAAACACGGGCACCCTCATAGACCTGCCCTCCAACCTGCCCTCCAAATACACCTCTGCTGCCTTCAACCAGGACCTCAGTGATCACTGCCTCATTGCCTGCTTCCGTAATGGGTCTGCGGTCAAACGACCACCCCTCATCACTGTCAAACCCTCCCTAAAACACTTCAGTGAGCAGGCCTTTCTAATCGACCTGGCCCGGGTATCCTGGAAGGATATTGACCTCATTCCGTCAGTAGAGGATGCCTGGTTATTCTTTAATGGTGCTTTCCTCACCATTTTAAATAAGCATGCTCCATTCAATTTCTTTGTAACCAGGAACAGATATAGCCCTTGGTTCACTCCAGACCTGACTGCCCTTGACCAGCACAAAAACATTATGTGGCGTACTGCATTAGCATCGAATAGCTCTCGTGATATGTAACTTTTCAGGGAAGTTAGGACCAATATACACAGGCAGTTAGGAAAGCAAAGGCTAGCTTTTCAAACAGAAATGTGCATCCTGTAGCACAAACTCCAAAAAGTTCTGGGACACTGTAAAGTCCATGGAGAATAAGAGCACCTCCTCCCAGCTGCCCACTGCACTGAGGCTAGGAAACACCACCAATAAATCCGCGATAATTGAGAATTTCAATAAGCATTTTTCTACGGCTGGCCATGCTTTCCACCTGGCTACCCCTACCACGGTCAACAGCCCTGCACCCCCCAAAGCACCTTGCCCAAGCCTCCCCTGTTTCTCCTTCACCCAAATCCAGATAGCTGATGTTTTGAAAGGGCTGCAAAATTTGGACCCTACAAATCAGCCGGGCTAGACAATCTGGACCCTCTCTTTCTAAAATTATCTGCCAAAATTGTTGCAACCCCTATTACTAGCCTGTTAAACCTCTCTTTCGTATCAACTAAGATCCCCAAAGATTGGAAAGCTGCCGCGGTCATCCCCCTCTTCAAAGGGGGAGACACTCTAGACCCACACTGGTACAGACCTATATCTATCCTACCCTGCCTTTCTAAGGTCTTTGAAAGCCAAGTTAACAAACAGATCACTGACCATTTCGAATCCCACCGTACCTTCTCCGCTATGCAATCTGGTTTCCGAGCTTGTCATGTGTGCACCTCAGCCACGCTCAAGGTCCTAAACGATATCATAACCGCCATCGATAAGCGACAATACTGTGCAGCTGTATTCATAGACCTTGCCAAGGCTTTTGACTCACCACATTCTTATTGGCAGACTCAACAGCTTTGGTTTCTCAAATGACTGCCTCGCCTGGTTCACCAACTACTTCTCAGACAGAGTTCAGTGTCAAATCAGAGGACCTGTTGTCCGGACCTCTGGCAGTGTCTATGGGGGTGCCACAGGGTTCAATTCTCGGGCCGACTCTTTTCTTTGTATACATCAATGATGTCGCTCTTGCTGCTGGTGATTCTCTAATCCACCTCTACGCAGACGACACCATTCTGTATACTTCTGGCCCTTCTTTGGACACTTAACTTCACTAGGATAGGGGGCAGCATTTTGGATAAAAAGCGTGCCCAAACTAAACTGCCTGCTACTCAGGCCCAGAAGCTAGGATATGCATATATCAGTAGATTTTGATAAACACTCTAAAGTTTCCAAAACTGTTAAAATAATGTCTGTGAGTATAACAGAACTGACATGGCAGGCAAAAACCTGAGACAAATCCAACCAGGAAGTGGGAAATCTGAGGTTTGTAGTTTATTTAAGTGATTGCCTATCCAATATCCTGTGTCTGTGGTGTCAGATTGCACTTCCTAAGGCTTCCAGTAGATGTTAACAGTCTTTAGAAGTTGTTTCAGGCTTGTATTGTGAAAGGGGATCGAATAAGAGCTGTTTCAACAAGTGGTCAAGCTGAAAGACATTAGTTTAGTCTCGCGCGTGAGCGCGACGCTCGTCCTCTTTCCTTTCTAATGACAACGGTATTGTCCGGTTGGAATATTATTGTAGATTTATGATAAAAACATCCTAAAGATTGATTATATACATCGTTTGACATGTTTCTACTAACTTTAATGGAACTTTTTTGACTTTTCATCTGGACTTTGTGCCCGCGCTTTGTGCATTTGGATTACTGGACTAAACGCACAAACAAAAAGGTATTTGGACATAAAGATGAACTTTATCGAACAAAACAAACATTTATTGTCTAACATGGAGACCTGGGAGTGCCATCAGATGAAGATCATCAAAGGCAAGTGATTAATTTTAACGCTATTTCTGACTTGTGACACCTCTCCTTGGTTGGAAAATGGCTGTATGGTTTTCTGTGGCTAGGCGCTGACCTAACATAATCGCATGGTGTGCTTTCGCCGTAAAGCCTTTTTGAAATCGGACACAGCGGCTGGATTAACAAGAAGTTTATCTTTAATCCTATGTATAACACTTGTATCTTTCATCAATGTTTATGATGAGTATTTCTGTAATTTGATGTGGCTCTCTGCAATTTCACCGGATGTTTGTGTGAGACAATGCATTTCTGAACATAATGCGCCAATTTCAAATGAGGTTTTTGGACATAAAGATCAACTTTATCGAACAAAACACACATTTACTGTCTAACATGGAGTCCTGGGAGTTCCATCCGGTGAAGATCATCAAAGGTTAGTGATTAATTTTAACGCTATTTCTGACTTTTGTGACACCTCTCCTTCTTTGGAAAATGGCTGTATGGTTTTCTGTGGCTAGGCGCTGACCTAACATAATCGCATGGTGTGCTTTTGCCGTAAAGCCTTTTTAATCTTTAAAATGGTGTATAATACTTGTATGTTTGAGGAATTTTAATTATGATATTTCTGTTGTTTGAATTTGGCACCCTGCAATTTCACTGGCTGTTGGCGAGGTGGGACGCTCACGTCCCGAACGATCCCAGAGAGGTTATTAACTAACCTCCAGACAAGCTTCAATGCCATACAACTCTCCTTCCGTGGCCAACTGCACTTAAATGCAAGTAAAACTAAATGCATGCTCTTTATCCGATCGCTGCCCACACCTGCCCACCCGTCCAGCATCACTACTCTGGACAGTTCTGACTTAGAATATGTGTACAACTATAAATACCTCGGTGTCTGGTTAGACTGTAAACTCTCCTTCCAGACTCACATTAAGCATCTCCAATCCAAAATTAAATCTAGAATCGGCTTCCTATTTCGCAACAAAGCATCCTTCACTCATGCTGCCAAACACCCTCGTAAAACTGACTAGCCTACCGATCCTTGACTTCGGCGATGTCATTTACAAAATAGCCTCAATACACTCTACTCAGAAAATTGGATGAAGTCTATCACAGTGCCATCCGTTTTGTCACCAAAGCCCCATATACTACCCACCACTGCGACCTGCATGCTCTCGTTGGCTGGCCCTCACTTCATATTCGTCGCCAAACCCACTGGCTCCAGGTCATCTGTAAGTCTTTGCTCGGTAAAGCCCCGCCTTATCTCAGCTCACTGGTGACCATAGCAGCACCCACCCGTAGCACCCGCTCCAGCAGGTATCTCACTGGTCACCCCCAAAGCCAATTCCTCCTTCGGCCGCCTTTCCTTCCAGTTCTCTGCTGCCAATGACTGGAACGAACTGCAAAAATCACTGAAGCTGGAGACTCATATCTCCCTCAGTAGCTTTAAGCACCAGCTGTCAGAGCAGCTCACAGATCACTGCACCTGTACATAGCCCATCTGTAAATAGCCCATCCAACTACCTCATCCCCATACTGTTATATATATATATAATTATTTTTATTTTTTTTCTCCTTTGCACCCCAGTATCTCTACTTGCACACTCATCTTCTGAACACCTATCACTCCAGTGTTTAATTGCTATATTGTAATTATTTCACCACTATGGCCTATTTATTGCCTTACCTTTTACGATAGCAAATTTCAATTTACAAAAAAAAAAATGACGTTTTCGTCTTTTGAGCTTCTAGTCATGAAATCTATGCAGCCTACTCAAGCACTTTTTATAGCTACTGTTTACAGGCCTCCTGGGCCATATGCAGTGTTCCTTACTGAGTTCCCTGAATTCCTATCGGATCTTGTAGTCATAGCAGATAATATTCTAATTTTTGGTGACTTTAACATTCACATGGAAAAGTCCACAGACCCACTCCAAAAGGCTTTCGGAGCCATCATCGACTCAGTGGGTTTTGTCCAACATGTCTCTAGACCTACTCACTGCCACAGTCATACTCTGGACCTAGTTTTGTCCCATGGAATAAATGTTGTGGATCTTAATGTTTTTCCTCATAATCCTGGATTATCGGACCACCATTTTATTGCGTTTACAATTGCAACAAATAATCTGCTCAGACCCCAACCAAGGAAGATTAAAAGTCGTGCTATAAATTCTCAGACAACCCAAAGATTCCTTGATGCCCTTCCAGACTCCCTCTGCCTACCCAAGGACGTCAGAGGACAAGAATCAGTTAACCACCTAACCGAGGAACTCAATTTAACCTTGCGCAATACCCTAGATGCAGTTGCACCCCTAAAAATGTAAAACATCTGTCATAAGAAACTAGCTCCCTGGTATACAGAAAATACACGAGCTCTGAAGCAAGCTTCCAGAAAATTGGAACGGAAATGGCGCCACACTAAACTGGAAGTCTTCCGACTAGCTTGGAAAGACAGTACCGTGCAGTATCGAAGAGCCCTCACTGCTGCACGATCATCCTATTTTTCCAACTTAATTGAGGAAAATAAGAACAATCCGAAATTTCTTTTTGACACTGTCGCAAAGCTAACTAAAAAGCAGCATTCGCAAATGGAGGATGGCTTTCACTTCAGCAGTAATAAATTCATGAACTTCTTTGAGGAAAAGATCATGATCATTAGAAAGCAAATTACGGACTCCTCTTTAAATCTGGGTATTCCTCCAGGGCTCCATTGTCCTGAGTCTGCACAACTCTGCCAGGACCTAGGATCAAGGGAGATACTAAAGTGTTTTAGTACTATATCTCTTGACATAATGATGAAAATAATCATGGCCTCCAAACCCTCAAGCTGCATACTGGACCCTATTCCAACTAAACTACTGAAAGAGCTGCTTCCTGTGCTTGGCCCTCCTATGTTGAACATAATAAACGGCTCTCTATCCACCGGATGTGTACCAAGCTCACTAAAAGTGGCAGTAATAAAGCCTCTCTTGAAAAAGCCGAATCTTGACCCAGAAATTATAAAAAACTATCGGCCTATATCGAATCTTCCATTCCTCTCAAAAATTTTAGAAAAAGTTGTTGCGCAGCAACTCACTGCCTTCCTGAAGACAAACAATGTATACGAAACGCTTCAGTCTGGTTTTAGACCCCATCATAGCACTGAGACTGCACTTGTGAAGGTGGTAAATGACCTTTTAATGACGTCAGACCGAGGCTCTGCATCTGTCCTCATGCTCCTAGATCTTAGTGCCGCTTTTGATACCATCGATCACCACATTCTTTTGGAGAGATTGGAAACCCAAATTGGTCTACATGGACAAGTTCTGGCCTGGTTTAGATCTTATCTGTCGGAAAGATATCAGTTTGTCTCTGTGAATGGTTCGTCCTCTGACAAATCAATTGTAAATTTCGGTGTTCCTCAAGGTTCCGTTCTAGGACCACTATTGTTTTCACTATATATTTTACCTCTTGGGGATGTCATTCGAAAACATAATGTTAAATTTCACTGCTATGCGGACGACACACAGCTGTACATTTCAATGAAACATGGTGAAGCCCCAAAATTGCCCTCGCTAGAAGCCTGTGTTTCAGACATAAGGAAGTGGATGGCTGCAAATTTTCTACTTTTAAACTCGGACAAAACAGAGATGCTTGTCCTAGGTCCCAAGAAACAAAGAGATCTTCTGTTGAATCTGACAATTAATCTGGATGGTTGTACAGTCGTCTCAAATAAAACTGTGAAGGACCTCGGCGTTACTCTGGACCCTGATCTCTCTTTTGAAGAACATATCAAGACTGCTTCAAGGACAGCTTTTTTCCATCTACGTAACATTGCAAAAATCAGAAACTTTCTGTCCAAAAATGACGCAGAAAAATTAATCCATGCTTTTGTTATTTCTAGGCTCGACTACTGCAATGCTCTACTTTCCGGCTACCCGGATAAAGCACTAAACAAACTTCAGTTAGTGCTAAATACGGCTGCTAGAATCCTGACTAGAACCAAAAAACGTGATCATATTACTCCAGTGCTAGCCTCCCTACACTGGCTTCCTGTTAAGGCAAGGGCTGATTTCAAGGTTTTACTGCTAACCTACAAAGCATTACATGGGCTTGCTCCTACCTATCTTTCCGATTTGGTCCTGCCGTACATACCTACACGTACGCTACGGTCACAAGACGCAGGCCTCCTAATTGTCCCTAGAATTTCTAAGCAAACGGCTGGAGGTAGGGCTTTCTCCTATAGAGCTCCATTTTTATGGAATGGTCTGCCTACCCATGTGAGAGACGCAGACTCAGTCTCAACCTTTAAGTCTTTACTGAAGACTTATCTCTTCAGTAGGTCCTATGATTAAGTATAGTCTGGCCCAGGAGTGTGAAGGTGAACGGAAAGGCTGGAGCAACGAACCGCCCTTGCTGTCTCTGCCTTGTCGGTTCCCCTCTTCCCACTGGGATTCTCTGCCTCTAACCCTTTTACAGGGGCTGAGTCACTGACTTACTGGTGTTCTTCCATGCCGTCCATGGGAGGGGTGCGTCACTTGAGTAGGTTGAGCCACTGACGTGGTCTTCCTGTCTGGGTTGGCGCCCCCCCCCTTGGGTTGTGCCGTGGCGGAGATTTGTGGGCTATACTCGGCCTTGTCTTCGGACGGTAAGTTAGATATCCCTCTAGTGGTGTGGGGGCTGTGCTTTGGCAAAGTGGGTGGGGTTATATCCTGCCTGTTTGGCCCTGTCCGGGGGTATCATCGGATGGGGCCACAGTGTCTTCTGATCCCTCCTGTCTCAGCCTCCAGTATTTATGCTGCAGTAGTTTGTGTCGGGGGGCTAGGGTCAGTCTGTTACATCTGGAGTATTCTCTTGTCTTATTCGGTGTCCTGTGTGAATGTAAATATGCTCTCTCTAATTCTCTCTTTCTCTCTTTCTTTCTTTCTCTCGGAGGACCTGAGCCCTAGGACCATGCCTCAGGACTACCTGGCATGATGACTCTTTGCTGTCCCCAGTCCACCTGGCCATGCTGCTGCTCCAGTTTCAACTGTTCTGCCTGCGGCTACGGAACCCTGACCTGTTCACCGGACGTGCTTGTTGCACCCTCGACAACTACTATGATTATTATTATTTGACCATGCTGGTCATTTACGAACATTTTAACATCTTGACCATGTTCTGTTATAATATCCACCCGGCACAGCCAGAAGAGGACTGGCCACCCCTCATAGCCTGGTTCCTCTCTAGGTTTCTTCCTAGGTTTTTGGCCTTTCTCAGGAGTTTTTCCTAGGGAGTTTTTCCCAGCCACCATGCTTCTTTCACATGCATTGCTTGCTGTTTGGGGTTTTAGGCTGGGTTTCTGTACAGCACTTTGAGATTTCAGCTGATGTACGAAGGGCTATATAAATAAATTTGATTTTGATTTGATTTGACCTCCCTTATCCTACCTCATTTGCATACACTGTATATAGACTTTTTCTATTGTTGTGTAGCGACCCGCACAGACAGTTGTGGGTTATGTGTTAGGCTATTAGTGGGTTGTGTCGTACTTACCAGTGTTCGCGGGGTCATGCCAATCAACCTGCTATCTGCCAATCACGGGAATGCCTGGAATGTTCTGATACCGGGCAGCCTGGTGGTTGGCGGAGTGGCGTGGAGGAGGGTTGGGCAGGGGGATGGAGCATTGGAAGTTAAGACCGGGTTTAGCCATTGTTCTCTCTCTTACGTCTGGGCTTCACAAGAGAAGGTCACGGTTGGTTTGTAGTGTACCTTTCATTTATTTGGCGTGGGCTACGGCCAAACAGTAGCCTGTGTTAAGTTGGGTTAATAAACCGTCCATTCGTTAACTCCATCCTCTGTCTGGACAATTGTTCCTTCATGATCTAGTCAGGTCATTACATTGGTGTCAGAAGTAAAAACGTGTATAAAAGTTAGCCAGCTAGCTGACTTCGGTGGCTAGCTAACGTAGGTGAGAATGGGGTTGAAAATGCTTCAAGGGAATCCAAAAGTGAAGGTGGAGGTAGGGGACGATTATGGCCAAGGAGGTGCGTGTGCATGGACGTCGGAGGATCTGGCTGAGGAGATCGCCAGGGCGATGGATCCCAGAGGCCGCTTGAGGGAGGACGTTAGAGTGATGGCGGCTGAAGCGGGCATGAGTGCTTCGTCTGTGTTTCGCGCGGATTCTGGTGGGCGGACCGAAGGGGTGACGTCGACGCGGCGGGACGAGGAATCTGGGGCTCAGGATGTAAACAAACATGGCGGCGCCCAGCCCCCGGCTGCGTCCTTATCCGTTAAGACCCCAAAGTATTACGGTAAGGCGGATTGGGAATCTTTTCATGCTCAGTTTGAACTGTTAGCTCATTTTAGGGGGTGGTCGAATGAAGATAGGGCACTGCAGTTGGCTTTATGCCTGACGGATGATGCTCTGGCCTGTTTGATATTGATTAGCCCCGAGGACAGACGCGATTATGGTGCCTTAGTGGGAGCACTGAGGAGGCGCTATGGACAGTGTGTACAGCCCGGGCTGCTGTGCTCCGAACTGAGTAATAGACGCAGGCAGCCTGGAGAGCCTCTACGGGTGCTAGCTAATGACATTGAGAGCCTCTCTCGGCGGGCATATGCTCACATGCCCCCCTACGTGCAGAGCGAGCTAGCACGGGACCAGTTCATACAGGCGCTTTCTCCTACGGAGCTGCGCATACAGATCCAGCTGGCTCATCCTGAGTCATTGCAGATAGCCTTGGAGATGGCTTTGGAGAGGGAGCTGGTGTGGGCTGGGGCTTCAGCTGGAGCTTTGGTGGGGGCGCAGGGAGGCAGACCCTCTGGGAGAGCTGGGGGGCAGAGCAGCCCAGAGCCGGAAAAGCCTGCATGCGTGGCTGATATGACAGAACTCATTCGGGCTGTGGCGCTACAGGTGGAACGAAACACACGCCGTGGTCCCCGGGTCTGCTGGGGTTGTGGCCAGACAGGCCATCTGCGCCGAGATTGCCCCAAGTCCCCCAGAGCTCAGGGAAACGGCTCGGGGTCCGCATTGACCAGGTAGTGCGGACCCTTGGCTTTCTATCCCAACCACCACCATCTTCTTCAGGAGGAGCCCACCGGCCCAGACGGGGAAGCAAGGCTCCACTTCCCCCAGAAGCAGATGTGGGCAAGCGGACGGAGCCTGTTGTTGTGGTGGGCCGGACCTGTGTTGGGGACTTTTGTCATGTCCCTGTCACTGTGGAGGGGGTGCCCTGCTCTGCCCTGGTGGACACTGGGTCCACAGTAACCCTGGTGAGGCCAGATATTGTGCCAGGGTGGACTCAGTTTGAGCCCACAACTGTGCAGCTCCGCACAGTCACAGGTGAGCTGGCACCCATGAAAGGGAAGGGAATAATGACTCTGACAGTAGGGGGCAGGACTGTGCGTCATCCCGTGTGGGTGGCGGCTGTGCAGAACCCTTGTATCCTGGGGTTGGACTTTCTTAGGAGCACAGGCTGCCAGTTGGACCTAAATGGGGGCACACTGAGCTTCCAGGGAGGGCCTGCAGTCACCATGGCCCCCCCCTAATATCACATACACTCAACCCAACAAACCCTTTCCTCCAACAGTTAAAGCAGCAGAGACTCATGGCTGCCCCCCTCCCCCACATCTGTGTGTGACTTTCCCCAGCCCCCCTGTCACCTACGGCTGTGTGTTACATTCCCCCAGTTACCCCCACGACACAGCCCTCCGTGAGCCCGGGCCGCACCCCCCAGCCCAGCTACCCCAGATGGGAGAGGAGAGGACACTGTCTGCAGTGAGGGAGATATGGGGGAGGAACTGTGTTGGTCTTGACCCTGAGCAGCAGGAACGGTTGTGGCAGTTGCTGTTTGAATTCAGAGACAGCTTTGCGCTGAGTGAGGAAGAGGTGGGTCAGACTCATCTGGTGCAGCATGAGATCGACACAGGTGATGCTCGACCCAACAAGATGGGTCCCCGCCGTATCCCGCTGGCACGCCAGGAGGCGGCAGACAAGGCTGTGTTGGAGATGCAGCGGGCAGACTTCATCGAGCCCTCAGACAGCCCCTGGGCGGCACCGGTTGTCATGGTTCCTAAGAAGGGGGGCAAGCTGAGGTTCTGTGCGGACTACAGGCGGCTGAATGAGGTAACCAGGAAGGACTCATACCCCATACCACGTATCGATGAGTCGCTGGACCTGGTTAGGGGGTCCTCCTGGTTCTCCTCACTAGACCTCCGCAGTGGCTACTGGCAGGTGCCCCTCTCCCCAGAGACCAGAGCCAAAACTGCGTTCTCCACTAACAGAGGACACTGGCAGTTCAAGGTCCTGTGCTCCGGCCTGTGCAACGCTCCAGTTACTTTTGAGCATTTGATGGACAAGGTGCTGGATGGCATCCCCCGACAGCAGTGTCTGGTATACCTTGATGACATCCTGGCCCATGGCAGGTCCTTCCAGTCAGCCCTGGTGGCGCTACGGAGTGTGCTGGAGCGGGTGGCTGCCGCAGGTCTGAAGCTCCACCCCGAGAAGTGCCACTTCATGAGGAGAGAGGTGTCCTTCCTGGGCCACCGAGTGGGGAAGGAGGGGATCAGCACCATGGAGGACAAGGTGGGGGCTGTCCGAGACTGGCCCACCTCCACCGACCAGCATCAGCTGAAGAGCTTCCTGGGCCTGCCCTCGTACTACAGGAGGTTTTTAAGGGGCTTCTCAAGCGTCGCTGCTCCCCTGAACCGCCTGCTGCCGAAGGACAAGGCCTTCACTTGGACAGGGGAGTGTGAGGAGGCCTTCAACACCCTCAAATGTGCACTAATCGAGGCCCCTGTGCTTGCCCCCCCTGACCTCACCTTGCCCTTTATCCTGGACACAGACGCGAGCAATGTGGGCATGGGTGGGGTGCTGGCCCAGGTGGGGCCAGAGGGGGAGAGAGTGGTGGCGTACTTCAGCAGAACATTTAACAAACATGAGCGCCACTACTGTGTCACCCGACGGGAGCTCCTGGCTGTTGTGGCTTCCATCAAACACTTCAAGTACTACCTGGGTGGCCTGCCCTTTACTGTAAGGACTGACCACTCTGCTCTCCAGTGGCTCATGTCGTTCAGAGAACCAGAGGGGCAGGTGGCACGCTGGTTGGAGGAGCTTCAGCCGTATGACTTCACAGTGGTGCACAGGGCAGGGGCACGCCACTCCAACGCCGACGCCATGTCCCGTCGGCCCTGTACTGCAGACGGCTGTCGCCACTGTGAACGGAGAGAGGGACAGGAGAGAGAGCTGTGTGCAGAGGAGGGGGTCTGTGCCACAGTGTGTCGGGCGAGCGGCCCTGTCTGCTGTGAGCTGCAGACTGTCGACATGGCTGAATGGGGGCAGCAGCAGGGACGGGACACAGACCTACAGCCAGTGCTGTACATTTGGCAGCTGAGCACGAGTTATCAGTGTAGCCTAATATCATCTAGACATGACGTTGAAATATATCCACGCCCACAATAAAAACATTCAGGCTTCCGTCATGAATCAATTCAATTAAAAATATATAAATTAGAATTACAGGGAGCAGTTTGTGTGAATCGACCACTGGAACAAAGCACATGTTTGGAATATAATGACAAAACCAACGTTTCTAGTAATCCCCGTTCGAATAGGGCAAAAGCATGGCAAATAATAGGCATGAGGCTCCCGAGTGGCGCAGCGGTCTAAGGCACTGCATCTAGGTGCTACAGAAACCCTGGTTCGGATCCAGGCTGTATCACAACCGGCCGTGATTGGGAGTCCCATAGAGCTGCACAATTGGCCCAGCGTCGTCCGGGTTTGGCCGTCATTGTAAATAAGAATTTGTTCTTAACTGACTTGCCTAGTTAAATAAAAGTTCAAATAAATATATTAAAAAATCTGCAGAGTGCGCCGCATCATCCCATGGGATCCGTCAAGTCTGAACACAGCACACATCACCTTCTATATTCAAACAAAATAGGCCTTTTGTAGGTTAAGTTGATCAGCATCATGCTCATCTCAGTCCTCTAGAACGCAAATGTAGTCTTCCTAGTAGGACTCTGTAATAATGAAGTGGTATGTATGTACAGTGAGGGAAAAAAGTATTTGATCCCCTGCTGATTTTGTACGTTTGCCCACTGACAAAGAAATTATCAGTCTATAATTTCAATGGTAGGTTTATTTGAACAGTGAGAGACAGAATAACAACAAAAAAATCCAGAAAAAACGCATGTCAAAAATGTTATAAATTGATTTGCATTTTCATGAGGGAAATAAGTATTTGACCCCCTCTCAATCAGAAAGATTTCTGGCTCCCAGGTGTCTTTTATACAGGTAACGAGCTGAGATTTAAAGGGAGTGCTCCTAACCGCAGCTTGTTACCTGTATAAAAGACCCCTGTCCACAGAAGCAATCAATCAATCAGATTCCAAACTCTCCACAATGGCCAAGACCAAAGAGCTCTCCAAGGATGTCAGGGACAAGATTGTAGATTGTACACAAGGCTGGAATGGGCTACAAGACAATCGCCAAGCAGCTTGGTGAGAAGGTGACAACAGTTGGTGCGATTATTCGCAAATGGAAGAAACACAAAAGAACTGTCAATCTCCCTCGGCCTGGGGCTCCATGCAAGATCTCACCTCGTGGAGTTGCAATGATCATGAGAACGGTGAGGAATCAGCCCAGAACTACACGGGAGGATCTTGTCAACGATTTCAAGGCAGCTGGGACCATAGTCACCAAGAAAACTATTGGTAACACTACGCCGTGAAGGACTGAAATCCTGCAGCGCCCGCAAGGTCCCCCTTCTCAAGAAAGCACATATACATGCCCGTCTGAAGTTTGCCAATGAACATCTGAATGATTCAGAGGACAACTGGGTGAAAGAGTGGTCAGATGAGACCAAAATGGAGCTCTTTGGCATCACCTCAACTCGCCGTGTTTGGAGGAGGAATGCTGCCTATGACTCCAAGAACACCATCTCCACCGTCAAACATGGAGGTGGAAACATTATGCTTTGGGGGTGTTTTTCTGCTAAGGGGACAGGACAACTTCACCGCATCAAAGGGACGATGGACGGGGCCATGTACCGTCAAATCTTGGGTGAGAACCTCCTTCCCTCAGCCAGGGCATTGAAAATGGGTTGTGGATGGGTATTCCAGCATGACAATGACCCAAAACACACAGCCAAGGCAACAAAGGAGTGGCTCAAGAAGAAGCACATTAAGGTCCTGGAGTGGCCTAGCCAGTCTCCAGACCTTAATCCCATAGAAAATCTGTGGAGGGAGCTGACGGTTCGAGTTGCCAAACGTCAGCCTCGAAACCTTAATGACTTGGAGAAGATCTGCAAAGAGGAGTGGGACAAAATCCCTCCTGTGATGTGTGCAAACCTGGTGGCCAACTACAAGAAACGTCTGACCTCTGATTTCCAACAAGGGTTTTGCCACCAAGTACAAAGTCATGTTTTGCAGAGGGGTCAAATACTTATTTCCCTCATTAAAATGCAAATCAATTTGTAACATTTTTGACATGCGTTTTTCAGGATTTTTTTGTTGTTATTCTGTCTCTCACTGTTCAAATAAACCTACCATTAAAATTATAGACTGATAATTTCTTTGTCAGTGGGCAAACGTACAAAATCAGCAGGGGATCAAATACTTTTTTCCCTCACTGTACGTATCTGACGGTAGGCTGTCATTGTAAATAAGAATTTGTTCTTAACTAAATAAAGGTTAAATAAAATACAATCTGTTTCAGTGTTGCAACAGTCGACTCCAAACAAGAGTCGGAGTCGAGCGAGAGTCCGATAGTGCATAGGCGCTAGATCTGCACTATCGGCTGCCTCAGCTATCGAAATGAGAACTGAGGGATTTTCAGCCCAGTCTTGAAATCAATAGTTCGATTTTCGCCAACTCGGGTAAAAAATAAGACTACACTACTGCTAGCTAGCAACTTTTTTTGACTTTAGTAAAAGATTATGATAACTAAACCCCTTTCATCTGTTGAGTCACAGACAGAACAATGAGACAGATATTTCAACGGATGTATAAATGTGAAGCCCAGAGGCCAACAGTGGGAGAAGATGGAGCAAGACGGATTTTGGCCGACATTCTGCTAATTATGTCATTGATCTCCATAGTTTTCTGTTTCCAAAACTTGAATCTCTAACAGAGTGGAGTTTTGTAAACTTTGCCCTTTGCCTACTTTTTTTTTTAATGGCGTTGTTTAGAACGAGTGTAAAGGCAAATTGAGTTATTGCACAGGTGCACTTCAGAGTAGGTGTTCTCTAACGGAAATATGCAAATAAATGAGTGCGACAACATGAGCACACTAGCTCGTGCTTGTTCTGCCCAGTATGATTAATTTGCTACCATTGGAAACGACAGGTTCTGGTTTATCTTGGGTTAGTTATAAAATTATTTGATTTAGTCGTATACATGGCTAGGATACTTACGAGCTCTTACTATTGCAATGAAGTGACAGTCAGATAACGTTTCAGTTCTCTAAATGTACTGTCTTTGCCTCATTTAAATGACCTATCAAGAACATAATGCAACCAACAGCTAAAGATACCAGAACATAATTATTACAACAAAGCTGCGGTTTCTTCTTCGTAAAAGCCACTGTTGAAAACAAACCGTTCTTCTTCGTGGATGTCAATTGACGTAATCCTGCAACAAATGGCTTTGCTGCCACCTACCTTTTTCATAAGTACTGCAACCAAAGATTGCTGTAACCAGAGGAATAATCTTTGCTGTTGTCAAACAATAACTAGCATGACACACACAGGCACACAGTCTGTCATTGGAAGAATTCAGACTTTAATTATGATCCATTTGAAAAAAGGTTTTACAAAAAGTAACATTCAAATTTTACACTTCTTTTAAAAAAACAATTAAAATAAGCTTTTGATACAACAAAATTTTTTATCTAAAGAAAATGGCTTCTATAAACAATGTGAATAGAATATAATAATATACAGGTAAGTGGATGCTAAGACATGCACATACTGACAGGAAAGATTACAATAACATTTAGAAATAATAATGGCATGATTGTTTCCTTTACAATGAGTAGCAACTAGCCCGAGAGCAGTAGAAACATAGAATTAGAATGAGTAGAACAGAATATTGCGATTCAGATTCTACCCTTCACCCAGATGTGTGCATTGGATTGGTAGAAAAATGTCTGGAGGAAGTTTCCGCCATAATCCACTCCAATACATTCCATTTAAATCCATGCAGGTGAGTGAATGAGTACACACTTCGGGAGAAGTGTAGAAAATTGGACTGCAGTAAATGTTTTGCAGTGGGTGCGTGCTCCGGCGGCCATATTTGATGTACAATTTGAAATGTTCAATGTACTGGTCAGTGAACCTCAACTGTTCCAGAAATGCAAAAATGACAAGTTCAAAATGTCACCATTTCGGATGGGCAATTGAGAAATCAAGTCGATTTTTAGACCTGTGTCCTTTAACTCATTTTAATTCCATGGGTAGAAACCGATCTGAGATGCTTCCTTCTGACAAGTCCCAGACTAAGCCAGTCATAGAAACAGAATATAAAATGTGACTATACAACAAAAAGTAAAAAACAACAAAACAACAAAAATAAACTAGTTAACTGAAGACACATTTGACTTGAGCAAGCACTGCAAGTGTGCTCGTGTTGGCTATAGTGATGACCCAAACATTCTGCTGTGGATAAAAGTTTCCTTCAGGCACAGATCTAGGATCAGCTTACCCTCTCCAAACCATTAGGGGGGGGGGGGGTAAATGCTAAACTGACCCTAGATCAGCATGTATGGCCAACTTTTATCACCAAATCAATCTAACCGCTAATAATGCTTCACCTGAAACCACAGGGCATGTCACATGACACAAGCTTTAATAGCATGAGTTCACATCACTTTCATGGGGTACAGGGCTGGGGGAAAAAAATCTACATAGAAATATGTGTCCACACACAGACATACCTTTATTGGTTAGCAAAGTTTCAATCAACCCAAACATTAATTGATCAGAACGTTGTTTAACAAATAAAAGGTATGTTTTGGAGAATCAGTGTGCAAGCCCAACTCTACATTGAAGGTCTGACATTATGCAGATATTGGTTGTTATAAACTGTCATAGTGTTCTATAATAAAAATGTTTTTTATTTTTTTAAGTGTTATATCATGGCTATGACAGTGTTCACAAGGTCTTAAAAGGGTGTTACGCTTGTCGCTTCAGGTGAAGAGTTAATGAAGCCACCTGTAGTCTCTCTCAATACAGACACCCACACTCTCTAGAGAAAGCGATTGATGATTCAATTAATCAATCGCTCTAGAGAGAGAGCTTCTACACTTTTCCTATTCCCTGCATCCTGACACAATTACATGATCTGCAAAAGCTTAAAAAACACATGCATCTCCAGCCTTTTATACAACAGTATGATACAAAATAAGGCATTTCGTAGTGAGTATTCATGTTTGCGAGAGTGTGTGTACATAGTGACAACATTGAATGTAATTTGTTTGCCTGCCTATAAAAAGACTGCAAATAACAAACAAAGTCATGATAACTCTTACTTAAAATATATATATATTTGTCATATATATTTACGTATATATATATATTCATATATAAAAAAAATCAATAAAAAAACAAAAACAAAGGGGGGAGAAAAAAGCCCACACGGTCCCTGTTTATTGGCCAGTCTATAAGCCACGCCCTCATTCCATGACCTCACCGGGCGCCACGGTGACCAGCTGCAGAGGGATCTCCTGATTGCCTAGGAGGTCGTGGCCGCCAGCAGCTGATTGAAGGATGAGGGTGGTTCCGTCTGCGGTGATGATGGTGTCGCTGGGGGGCGGAGACGATGAGGAGGAAGCCACACCTTTTTTGTTCTGGTGAGTCTTTATATGTTTGGCCAGATGGTCACTACGCATGAACCTCTTTGAACACTGTGCGCACACAAACTTCTTCTCTCCTGGAAAGAGAAAGAGGGATGAAAGGGAGAAAAAGAGGTAGAGAGTGATGAAAGAATACGTGTGGTGAGGGTAAAGGTTGTTATGTAGTGAAGACGGAATTCGTGTGTATACCTACCCGTGTGTGTCCGTCTGTGTCTCTGTAGCTCGTCACTCCTGGTAAACCGCTTGCCACAGAACATCCAGTTGCAGACAAAGGGCCGTTCTCCGCTGTGCCATCTGAGGTGAGCCCTGAGGTGAGAAGTCTTACCGTACACCTTCCCACAGCCAACGATGTGACAGATATGCTGCTTCTTCTTACCAAGACTCGACCCTCTGGGGGAAGGGGTGACGAGAGAGAGGGTTGGGGTCACACACAAAGTCAACTTCATGCAGTCATTGGAATTTCAATTGTCGTGGTTGAAACTGACCCTACTGAGTATAGAACCCGGTTCAACCACATTAACCCACTGAGCTAAAGCTTAGGATCCACCCTTTTTATATACATTTGTGTTAATATATTGTGTGTGTCTTTCCAACCCACCTCCCTCCAGCCTCTTTACAGTTGGGACAGGTGCAGGCAACTCTCCTCAGCCTCTTGCCCTCCCCGGTGGACATGTCCATGTCTTCATCATCCATCTGGACACGCAGGTTGTTGAGGTCACTGGGGTTGAGGGTGGAGTCACCACTCAGCTGCCACTCTTCAGAGTCCGGCTCCTCCTTTATCTGGATGTCTGTGGGGAGAGAGAGTTAGAATGTGTGTGTGTGTGTGTGTGTGTGTGTGTGTGTGTGTGAGTGAGTGAGTGAGTGAGTGAGTGAGTGAGTGAGTGAGTGAGTGAGTGAGTGAGTGAGAGACAAAGTAAGAAAGAATTAGAAAGATGGAGTTTGTGTGTGTGTGTGTATATACGTATGCATGTTCCTACCTGCAGGACTGCCGGCCTCCTCTCCCTGTGTGTATTGAATCCCTGGCTGTCCTATAGAGTTGACTGTAACAGTCTGGAGGTTAGGCAGGGTGATGGATCCTCCCTGACCCATAGAGAGGCCCTGGACTGGGGCTAGAGTCAGCTGCTGGCCCCCCTGGGCCTGGGGGAGCTGGAGGCCCTGCAGAGACTGGACCCCTTGGACCTGAGAGAGAGCGTTAGAAAGAGTTACACACATGTATGATCCCACACACCTACGTACGGTAGTCAAACAGATAAACACACACCCACACAACCTACCTGGAAGGTCTGCCACTGTATCTGTCCTGAAGCCGTGACTGTCTGGGCCTGGATGAGGAAGGTTCCAGGGTTGACGAGCTGGACACTCTGGAGCGTCTGCCCAGACTGGGATAGATCCTGTCCCTGGGCCCCCTGGTTGTCCCCCGACAGCTGTAGGATGGGCTGGGAGAAGGACGAGGAATTAGAGGTGGACACCTGGATGAAACAGACTTAATTCAGTCATGGTATTTTTTTCAGCAATGCTCTTAGAACAGTGTCCCGAGGAGGACCTACAGCAACGTACATAGTAATATGACCTGCTGAAGACAAGTTAAACAAGACTAGTAACTTTTTTCCTGTATCATGGCTCACCGTAATATGACTGTTATGTGGTGTAGGGCGCTGGGAATAAGCCTAGGGAATTCTGTCATATGACTGACCTGTATTTGCTGCAGGTGGTTGTGGGAGTTGTAGTTCTCTGATGATGGGTCTGAAACCCCGGCAGACACGGCAGTAGCTTGAGTCAGAACCCCCGTCCCGTCGATGGTCTCAGGCAGCTGGGATGAGGTTGTTGGCACGTAGAGGTCTGGGTTACCGTTAGCTTCACTAACTAGGGTCGCTAGCTGTTTGGCTCCACCTTCCTGCCCCTCCAGCGCCTGGCTGCCCATGATCAGCTGACCGTCGGTCGTCGTTGCTATGGGAACCGTCTGAGCGCTGGCAAGCCCTAGTGATTCGAGGTCTATGCTGTTGATAGGGAGGAAAGTTATGTTACCCCCCGACAGCCCCATGGGAACCGTGCTGCTATAGGTCGTGCCCCCGGCCAATGACACGCCCTGAATCTGCTGCATATGCCCAGCCTGCGTTAGGAGGTCAGAGGTTGTTGTTGTGGCGACGCTGATTCCGATATTGCCGTGGCTACCGTCCTGGATGAGCTGGATTTGGCCCGAGCCATCGTCCAATCCCTGCGCAGAGAAGCCTGCCAGAGTTCCATCTGAGTTGTGGATCTGAGGGATGACATAGAAGAGAGAGTTCAATATTTGTGTGTAGAAAATATTGTGTGTAAGGGATACCATGATAATCGACCTGGTAATGGACATTCCGCTAACAGAGGTGTGTGTGTGCATACCTGCAGATATGTGCATGTATATATACACACACACGCACTACATGTATGTGGACACCTGCTCGTCGAACATCTCATTCCAAAATCATGGGCATTAATATGGAGTGGGTCCCCCCCTTTGCTGCTACAACAGCCTCCACTCTTCTGGGAAGGCTTTATACTAGATGTTGGAACTTTGCTGCAGTTTTAGCCATAAGAGCATTAGTGAGTCCGGGCACTGATGTTAGGCGATTAGGCCAGGCTCTCAGTCGGCGTTCCAATTCATCCCAAAGGTGTTCGATGGGGTTGAGGTCAGGGCTCTATGCAGGCCAGTCAAGTTCTTCCACACCAATCTCAACAAACTATTTCTGCATGGACCTCACTTTGTGCACGGGGGCTGGAAGCACAGAATTGTCTAGAATGTCATCATATGTTGCAGCGTTGATTTCCCTTCACTGGAACTAAGGGGCCTAGTCCGAACCATGAAAACAGCCCCAGACCATTATTCCTCCTCCTCCAAACTTTACAGTTGGCACTATGCCTTTGGGCAGGTAGCGCTCTCCTGGCATCTGTCAAACCCAGATTCGTCCGTCGGACTGCCAGACGGCAAAGCGTGATTCATCACTCCAGAAAACGTGTTTCTACTGCTCCAAGGTCCAATGGCGATGAGCTTTACACCACTCCAGCTGACGCTTGGCATTGCGCATGGTGATCTTAGGCTTGTGTGCAGCTGCTTGGCCATGGAAACCCATTTCATGAAGCTCCCTATGAACAGATCTTGTGCTGACGTTGCTTCCAAAGTTAGTTTGGAACTCGGTAGTGAGTGTTGCAACCGAGGACAGACGATTTTTACAGTTGACTGGGGCAACTCTAGCAGGGCAGAAATTTGACGAATTGACTTGTTGGAAAGATGGCATCCTATGATTGTGCCACGTTGAAAGTCACTGAGCTCTTCACTACAGGCCATTCTACTGACAATGTTTGTCTATGGAGATTGCATGGCAGTGTGCTCGATTTTATACACCTGTCAGCAACGGGTGTGACTGAAATAGCCGAATTCACTCATTTGAAGGGATGTGTGTGTGTGTGTGTGTGTGTGTACAGTACACTACCTGGTATTGTATGCTGGACACTCCGTTGGCTGAGCCGTCGTTTCCAGATGCTGTAACGTAGATGGGCTGACTGTCCATGTTCCCGATAGGGAGAACATACTGGCCGTTAGAGGTCATCATGCCAGAGTTAGGAATGTGGACGACTCCCTGCTGCGCATCCTTTCCTGTAGAGACCGGAGTTAACAACTCCCAACGGTCTGAACCTGTTAGCTGGATGGCGGTCATGTCTGTGGTCTGACAGAGAGAAGACACACACATTCATAAATTTTTATTCAGATCCACTGTTGCGGAATGAAAAAAGCTGATCTCGTTACAGATATGTAGAAGGCACTGGTCATAAGTCTTATGCTGTTGCATTGTATTTCACAAAGAATATGAAGCAAAATATTGATTTGGAAATGACATTTCTGTACTATCTGAGACGAGAGCTAGAGGTACAGAGACAGATACCAGGGTGTAGGCTCCACACTGTGAATAGGGAAAAATGACATGCAGTATGGTTTGATATCACAATGCAGTGTCAGTAGACAAGACAATTATTGTGGATCTTGTTAAAATAGATATCAAATCTTATATTATAGGTATCTGCAACATTGGACCAGTAATAATATAGTAGTATCAAGACATTTCACTTAATAAGGCAAAAATGTCACAACATGAGAAATCAACCATGAACCTAAATATATCTGAATCTGCTATACAGACTTTGGCTTAGCTAGGTGGTTTGATAAGAAAGGATCCAGACTTCCTCAGACATGTAACGCACCTACCCAATTCAGCGCCTATTGACGAAAGTACAGTATATTCTGACTGGAGAGTTTTGTTAAGAGCCCTAAACATTAACATGCATCGCGGTACGTTTTTGGAAACATAAGGAACGTACAGTAGCTTTCATATCAGGAAGCCTTTTTTATTTATGGTTTTAAACAAAAGGTTCAATTACTACACACATTTTATAGGATTAGTGTTCCCACACGGCCATATCTCCATGTTACATCGCTTGTTTACAAAGACAGAAGAGACATAGGCGGCCACCTGCGCTAATTAGCGAGCTCCGAACATGTGATACTTGATACTACTGTATTATTACTAGTCCAATGTTGCAGATACCTATAATATAGGATTTGATATCTATTTTAACAAGATCCACAATAATTGTCTTGTCTACTGACACTGCATTGTGATATCAAACCATACTGCATGTCATTTTTCCCTATTCACAGTGTGGAGCCTACACCCTGGTATCTGTCTCTGTACCTCTAGCTCTCCTCTCAGATAGTACAGAAATGTCATTTCCAAATCAATATTTTGCTTCATATTCTTTGTGAAATACAACGCAACAGCATAAGACTTATGACCTGTGCCTTCTACATATCTGTAACGAGATAAGCTTTTTTCATTCCGCAACAGTAACTGTGGATGAGTAACTAGGGATGAAGTGTAGTTCATCAACTGGAGGCACAAAACTAGTCGATCTGTGCAAAACTGCTACAGTTCGTTTTTAATTTTTTATTTGAAAGATATCTTTCATATCTTTGGAAAATTAAGGCGGATATCAGCATGTTTTGAAAACCACTTTGAAAGCAATGATTGGCGTTTCTAAATGTTAAAACACTGCTTCGGAGTTGTGGAGCCAAACGTGGGCGAAAGTAACAGCTGAACAGCCCAGATAGGGAGAAGGGTTTTCGAGAGCTAGTCACCACAACTAGGCACAAGTCATCGAACACTCCCTTCTATCATCCAACGAATACAGCTAGTATGGTTAGACAAAATACGTAATCGCTACAACATGGGCGTGGGGGAGATATTTTGTAGTCCAGTGCAGATTCTCTGTTCGGTTTCCCCACTCACCCCTCCTTTCCCCACTGTACCCCTTTAGCCCCAGGTAGACGAGCTAAATATCGGCGACCTGACCAAGTGACGGGCTGTGTCCTACCCACTATGGGCGGGTTCTAGAAGGGTAAAGTGGGTGGCCGTTATAGCGGGGAACACAGCGGCGGAAGTATACTAGCTTTACACCCCCTGCAACATTTAAAACGTGTGAACTTCTAGCTAGCTAATAACATCACACAGTAGTAGCTCGGAGGAGTCGAAATACGAGATAGAAAATGTTGGGGTACCTGGTTTTCCGAGGCTCCGCCGTGCTGTAGGAATTCGCTTTGACTGCCTTCCACGTCCGCGGTAGCCATTTCCTCTTGTTTCAAATGTTGCTCTGGCGCTAGCATGGAGAGAAAGAAAATTTAGCAAAACACTAAATTTCTCACAGGTTTCTGCTCTTAAAAGGCTACAAAGAGACAACAAACTTCAGTCGATGAAGAATTAACGGCAAACCTTAACTTTGCGACAAGGTTTCAAGGCAGATTTCGACACAGATTGAATGTTTACTTTTGTTAACTCGCTAACTACCTAGCACAGGGCTCCTGCAAAAGATTAAAAGACGTAGTTAGCCTGCCTTGCTATCGGTTGTAACGTACAAACTCACCGGTTGGTTGATGGGTTAAATGTTATGTACCAGTCATATCGTGAAAGGTAATAATCGAAAGATTATCTGATCAACTAAACTCCAAACATGATTATCTTTTATCAAAGGCGGGCTTGTGTTGATCGGTGAATTCGGGTCGATTTTTTTCTATTTTGATTGACAGTGAGGGAAACACAAAAAGGGGGGCGCTAGCAACGTAACAGGAAGTCCCGCCGTTCTTCCCAAAATTGATTGGTTAACCCTGGGGTTTGGTGAGACTTCTATGGCCAAGCGATATGTTCGTCATTTTTATGGGATATCTGTTTCCTGTTTGTTTTTAGACAATAACCTCATATCTGGGAATCTATGGTTGAAGTTAAAGAGCAGGAAGTGTTGGGAAAATGGCAAATGTAATTGCAGCAATATTTATTTTCGTATTAATGTATCCGCATATTCACCTTGTTACACTACTAGGTTAGCTGGCTAACATTGCAACTAAGCTCTGTTATATTTAAGTGCAGTGATCGTGAACATCTTGGCTACATTGTTCTGTGACGATGCCAGCAAGATGTTGCTCATTGCCTCTGCTTTTTGTAAGGAACTGCTTCAGTTATGCTGAAAATGTTGAAGTGTATGTGCTGGGAAATAGTCATTGCAACATGGAATATTTTTTTGCATGAACCAAGACGCAGACTAGTATGCACAGAACCTGTCACTGTGCATGTCATTTATTTTGCAGTATCAGCATGTTCCCCCAGCCTGTTACAAGCATCCCCATCCACTTCAAAATACATAACACTCTGGTTCAACACGCACATGAACATCAATTAAGACACATTTGAACACAAACGGAATCTGTTGTCTTGTTTTATTGAGTGTATTGTTGACCCATAGTGGTTGCAGTACATGCGTTTCCATGAAAATGTTTGTCAGTCCCGGACCCAGTTGCATAAAACATAATTTCTCCTTGCCTAAGGGAATTGGAGCGTTGCATAGAATCCCTCAGTTTCCTTAGGTAAGGGCATACTTAAATGGTTTTTTTTATGGTAGTTTGAAGGCATGTACTGTATGGCAGAAAGTGTTTGGGTACCATGGAGACAACTTGATTCACTGACAAAGTCTCAGAGATTGCGTTTTTTGGGAGGGAGATTAAACTAGAACTTCTACATTCAATACAGGAAAAATAAATTGATTCAAAAGATAAAACATTTATTTTAGTAACTTTTTTCTCAACTTCTATTAATTTCTAGCACGTTAAGCTAATTTATAGAATAGGTAGCTTGTTTGCCAGCTAGCTTTGTAGCCATGGATTGTGCACCTTCCATTGTTTAGCTAAGTAGCAAGCTAGTTAGTTGATGTTTTCCTTTTGTAACGAGAGCAAATTAAAACAATATTCACCTCCACAAATAAGAACGTGGCCTGGGGTGTCAGAAGACTGATTTATATCTTCCTCTTATTCACAATGTGGCTGCAATGTCTTGTGTGAGGTGGGCAAAGATATAGATTTAATATAATAGTGTATGGGAAGGTGCGATAATCAGGGTCCCAAGCTAAAAGTCACGTTGGTGGTTTCTGGTCAGGCACGGTCAGATGCCTACTTTACTTAAAATAATAATGGTCCCTCAATGTTCCGATCAGCCCAGAGTTTTTCCTGACAAAATAACCTGACCAGAAAACACTTTGGGACCTGGTCAGGACCTCAATAGTTACAGTGTGCACTCAATTTTTATCCTACCATACATAGAATTAGAATTAATCAATCATTCTATCTTCCCATTCATAATACCAGGGAGAGAGGAGAAAAATCAGTAGACACTGCGGCCCTCGAGGACAAATTGAGACTGGACACAAGAACCCTGTGTTATTGTACTGGTCGCATTGGTCCCATCACTTCTTCGCCGCCTTGGGTGCATTGGGTGTGTTGAATTTGAAAAATATAATGTCTCCGTCCTCCACGATGTAGTTCCTGCCCAGCTGCCTGTACTTCCCAGCAGCCTATGGGACAAATCAAACCAGAAAAACTTTATTTACATTATACAAAGTAATTTATCAAGTTAATGTCACGTGCACAAGTACAGTGAAATGCCTTTCTTGCAAACTCTAAACCCAACAATGCAGTGATCAATATCAATGTAGTACTAAAAAATAAGGTAGAACAAACACACACAAATATATACAGGGTCAGTTCCAATACCATACTTACACTGTGCAGGGAAACTGGAGTGATAGAGGTAGATATGTATATGGGTAAGGTGATTAGGCATCAGGATGTATGATAGAGTAGCAGTGTAAATTAATATTTGAGTGTGTATAGAGTCAGTATAAAAAATGTGTGTGAATGTTGTGTGTTGGAGTGTCAGTGTGTGTGAGTGTGTAGAGTCCTGTGAGTGTGCATAGGAATAAATACAAGGGCGCCTACTTCACGACTAAGCATGTGTGTGGACCATTAAGTCCTTAGTGACTTGGACCCTGAGGAACTTGAAGCTCTCGACCCGCTCCACTGCAGCCCTGTCGATGTGGATGGGGGCGTGCTTGCGCTCGAGTCAGAATAACATTTGTTGTTGATGAAGAGGCACACCTCTCCCCCTATCAATTTTCCTGAATCTACTGTCCTGTCCACACTCTGTGGAGAGGAGAATTCATCGAGTTGGATAGCCATGGGGGTATCTTGTCCAAAAGCAATGTTTCAGAAAAGTAGAGAATATTGCAGTTACAAGAGTCTCGTTGGTAGCAAATCCGTGATCAAAGGTCATTCATTTTATTATCAAGTGACTGTACATTGGCCAACAGAATAGAGGGAAGAGGTGGCCGCTTTTCCCTTCGCCTTAAATCTCACCAGGATTCCCCCTCTGTAAAGCCGACGTTTCCTCTTGGATACCCGGAAAATATGGGCGGAATTACATTAAGAGCCCATGGCAGATGAGTCGAAGTTGAAGCCAGAATTGGGCTAAGTAACTGCTGATATGATGTTCAAAAGTTATTTTCGGTTATAAGAAATGATAAGATACACTTCGTGAAAATAAAGGGAAAATAAATGCCAATAGTCACAAAATAGCAAAGTTGGGTCAGAGCTCACAAAACAGAGGCCATCCAGTACAACGCCATCTTTATCAGATGGTCTTATCCAGATAAGATCAGACAAAAAAAACTTTTGATAAGTACTTATGGCATGCCATCACACACACCCATGACAGTAAATCTCTCAGCCTCACACAAGTACACACACCTTGACAGCATTCTCGGTGCCCTCTTCTTTGAAGTCCTGGAACTTCATGACCTCTGCCATGATGAAACCTTTCTCAAAGTCGGTGTGGATCTTCCCTGCCGCCTGGGGCGCCTTGCTGCCTTTCTGTAAGACAGAGAGGAGTAATACATAACGCTTTGATAGTCACACCCACACCTCATTGGGGGAGAGAGAGAACCAAACTGTGTGTCTCTTACCCTGACAGTCCACGCTCTAACTTCGTCTGGTCCCGCTGTGAAGAAATATTCCAACTGCAGAGCTGCATAGCCCGTCTTAATGATCTTAGTCAGTACACTGCAATACACACATGTACAGTTATTAAGTTAACCGCTTGTAATATCATAAAATGTGTTCATTGTGTGTTTGATCTGTCCGTGTGTGTACCTCTGAGTCTTCGCCTCCTCACAGTATTTGTCCTTCTCCTCGTCGGTCATGTCCTGTAGTTTGGCCTCAAGACCTCCACTCACTGGTATGACCATAGCTCCTGGGTCATGGGCATCGACCCACTCCTTAATCTTAATCAGCCTGGGAGAGAAAGTATATTTAAGAGAAAACAATCTCAATGTATATACATAGAGAAAAGATCCTCTGCATTAGAAAAACAAAGTTGATTTTTGATTGAAGTTGCTCTTTAATAAACCAAACATTCAGGGTTTTTTGCGCATACAAAACTGTCAGTGTTTATTTTGCACAAAATAAAGTTCAGACCCTCAACAAGTAGCAGTTCAGCTTTGCCAGGCATCACAACCCAAATAACGTAAGATTTAGAAAGCAGGGAATAAGGAATTAAGAAAGAGAACCCACTGACCACTTGTTCTTTTTCCTGATGTAGTCCTTCTCTGAGAGGTTGACCAGGTAGATCATGGGTTTGGATGTGAGGAACAGGTATTTGTTCAGCACATCTATCTGCATAAACACACACACTGGGTTAGATGTGTGTGCTGGTATACAGGCCCCTGCAACTAATGGTACTCTGCTCTCTCTCTCTTGTGAGCACACACACAAGGTCGTACCTCCTTCTCGTTCCAGTCATTGTAGAAGCGGACATGTTTCTTCTCCTCCGAAATCCAGTTCTTTACCTTCAACATGATGTCCTGAGTGAGGGACGAGGGAAGAAGGGAACGAGAGGAGAGAACATGAGTAAACAAATGCTGAGTTCTGATTTTATCCGTGGCCCCTTCTCCCTAGGCACGCCTGTGGGTCTCAAACAATCTATGAGGGGGCATGGAAAAGTGTTTCAAGCGCTTGAGTCAAGCACACATACACAGCTTCAGACCTCAGTCTCAGACCCAATAGGGCACTCATCAACCACCCCACACATACTCTACTCACGTATTCAGGTTTGAGTTTCTTGTCTCCACCTCTGACAGCAGTCTTCTCCAACTTATCTATGATTGGTCCAAGAGACTCCTCATCCTTCAGCCGTAGCTCCTCATGGATTATCTCAATGTCCCTCACTGGGTCCACATTACCCTCCACATGGATGATGTCCTCATCCTCAAACGCACCTACACACAGAAACACACATTTATGTCCAGGTTACGCAATGATGCTAGACTTCACAAAGCTGCTAAAATAGGAACTGAGTATATTGTTGTTGTTCATGCACATCTGAACTGTGCTAGCATTGAGTAGGTGTGAGTGCCCCATTGATTAGAATGGAAGCTTCCCATGCTTGCGGTTTCAATGCGAAATGTACACCAGGATTACAGTGTGTGTTTGAGTGTATGTGTTTCTGCGAGTGTGTGTTAAACTCACGTGTCATGTGGAAGATGCCGTCGCAGGCACTAATGTGAGACAGGAAGGCGTTGCCCAGTCCTTGTCCAGCGTGAGCTCCCTTCACCAGCCCAGCTATGTCCACCACATTCAGAAACGCTGGGACTTTACTGTCCAATGAGAAAGAGATGGAGAAGTTACACACACACACAAACTTGATGTACAGAGAGTTTACTCATACACACATTTCCAAGGCTTATGGAAGGTGCAGAAGTAGTTGTAACGTTCTACATGAATGGGCATTCTGCTCACAAACACAACCCTACCTGAGGGGCTTGTGGAAGGTGCAGAGGTAGTCATAGCGTTCGTCAGGGATGGGTACTCTGCTCTCGTTGGGGTCGATGGTGCAGAAGGGAAAATTCTCTGCTGCGGCCTGGCTCTTGGTCAGCACATTGAAGAATGTTGACTTCCTGTAGACAAAAATGACAAGACAAAGTTTGTCACTATTCTACAGCCCAAGACATCTGCATGGTAAGGTCTTCTGAACAACAAAAGCAGATACTTTTGTCTGATTTGCACTGTAGTGACATGCAGACACTACAGTTGCTGGAAAGCCAGAGCAGTACAGGTTGGGTTGGCCCTAGGGTTGCAAAGGGTCGGAAACTTTCCTGTACATTTCCAGAATTATTCCTGAAATTGTCCATGGGAAGTTAAGCCTGGGATTTTGGGGAATTTTAACTATATCATCTCCACCCCTCAACCAGTATTCCACAAGTGCACAGACACAAGGGACAACAGACACACCGGTCTCTACATTGCAGATGAGCTGAAGGCAGTCATCAATGACCTTGGACCACAGAAGGTATTTGCACTGGTGACAGACAATGCTGCGAACATGAAGGCTGCTTGGTCTAAAGTGGAGGAGTCCTACCCTCACATCACACCCATTGGCTGTGCTGCTCATGCATTGAATCTGCTCCTCAAGGACATCATGGCACTGAAAACAATGGATACACCCTACATGAGAGCCAAGGAAATGATTAGGTATGTGAAGGGTCATCAGGTTATATCAGCAATCTACCTCACCAAGAATAGTGAGAAGAATAAGAGCACCACATTGAAGCTGCCCAGCAACACCCATTGGGGTGGTGTTGTCATCATGTTTGACAGTCTCCTGGAGGGGAAGGAGTCTCTCCAAGAAATGGCCACATCACAGTCTGCCGATATGGACAGCCCCATCAAGAGGAACCTCCTGGATGATGTATTTTGGGAGAGAGTGGTAAGCAGCCTGAAACTCCTGAAACCGATAGCAGTAGCCATTGCACGGATTGAGGGAGACAATGCCATCCTGTCTGATGTTCAGACTGCTCGCAGATGTAAGAGAAGAAATCCGTACTGCCCTGCCCACTTCACTGTTGCTCCAAGCAGAGGAAACTACAGATCTGAAATACATCAAAAAGCGTGAAGACTTCTGCCTGAAGCACATACACGCCGCATCGTACATGTTGGACCCCAAGTATTCTGGCAAGAGCATCCTGTCTGGTGCAGAGATCAACGAGGCCTATGGTGTCATCACTACCGTGTCTCGCCACCTTGGCCTGGATGAGAGCAAGGTTCTTGGCAGTCTGGCGAAGTACACTTCCAAGCAAGGGCTTTGGGATGGAGATGCAATATGGCAGTCATGACAACATATCTCATCAGCCACCTGGTGGAAGGTACGTTGTGAATCCGAGGCTCTTTCCCCTATTGCTGCCATCATCCTCCAAATCCCACCAACATCAGCCACCTCAGAGTGCAACTGGTCCTTGTTTGGGAACACACACACCAAATCAGCTGGGCTAGATCATCTGGACAATCTCTAAGATTATCTGCAGCAATTGTTGCAACCCCTATTACTAGCCTGTTCAACCTCTCTTTCATATCGTCTGATATCCCCAAAGACTGGAAAGCTGCCGAAATCATCCCCCTCTTCAAAGGGGGAGACATCCTAGACCCAAACTGTTAGACCTATATCTATCCTACCCTGCCTTTCTAAGGTCTTCGAAAGCCAAGTTAAACAGATTACCTACCATTTCGAATCCCACCATACCTTCTCCGCTATGCAATCTGGTTTCCTAGCTGGTCATGGGTGCACCTCAGCCATGCTCAAGGTCCTAAACGATATCATAACCGCCATCGAAAAAAGACAATACTGTGCAGCCGTATTCATCGAACTGGTCAAGGCTTTCGACTCGTTCAATCACCACATTCTTATCAGCAGACTCAACAGCCTTGGTTTCTCAAATGACTGCCTCGCCTGGTTCACCAACTACTTCTCAGACAGAGTTCAGTGTCAAATCGGAGGGCCTGTTGTCCGGACCTCTGGCAGTCTATGGGGGTGCCACAGGGTTCAAATCTTGGGCCGACTCTTCTCTGTAAACATCAATGATGTCGCTCTTGCTGCTGGTGATTCTCTGATCCACCTCTACGCAGACGACACCATTCTGTATACTTCTGGCCCTTCTTTGGCCACTGTTAACTAACCTCCAGATGAGCTTCAATGCCATACAACTCTCCTTCCGTGGCCTCCAACTGCTTTAAATGCAAGTAAAACTATATGCATGCTCTTCAACCGATCGCTGCCCACACCTGCCCGCCCGTCCAGCAACACTACTCTGGACGGTTCTGACTTAGAATATGTGGACAACTACAAATACCTAGGTGTCTGGTTAGACTATAAACTCTCCTTCCAGACTCACATTAAGCATCTCCAATCCAAAATTAAATCTAGAATCGGCTTCCTATTTCGCAACAAAGCATCCTTCACTCATGCTGACAAACATACCCTTGTAAAACTGACTATCCTACCGATCCTCGACTTCGGCGATGTAATTTACAAAATAGCCTCCAACACTCTACTCAGCAAATTGGATGCAGTCTATCACAGTGCCATCCGTTTTGTCACCAAAGCCCATATACTACACACCACTGCTACCTGTATGCTCTCGTTGGCTGGCCCTCGCTTCATGTTCGTCGCCAAACCTACTGGCTCCAGGTCATCTGTAAGTCTTTGCTAAGTAAAGCCCCGCCTTATCTTAGCTCACTGGTCACCATAGCAGCACCCACCCGTAGCACAAGCTCCAGCAGGTATATTTCACCTGTCACCCCCAATGCTAATTCCTCCTTCGGCCGCCTTTCCTTCCAGTTCTCTGCTGCCAATGACTGGAACGAACTGCAAAAATCACTGAAGCTGGAGACTCATATCTCCCTCACTAACTTTAAGCATCAGCTGTCAGAGCAGCTCACAGATCACTGCACCTGTACATAGCCCATCTGTAAATAGCCCATCCAACTACCTCATCCCCATACTGTTATTTATTTTGCTCCTTTGCACCCCAGTATCTCTACTTGCACATTCATCTTCTGCACATCTATCACTCCAGTGTTTAATTGCTAAATTATAATTATTTTGCCACTATGGCCTATTTATTGCCTTACCTCCTTACTTAGTTTGCAAACACTGTATATAGACTTTTCTATTGTGCTATTGACTGTACGTTTGTTTATTCCACGTGTAACTCTGTGTTGTTGTTTGTGTCGCACTGCTTTGCTTTACCTTGGCCAGGTTGCAGTTGTAAATGAGAACTTGTTCTCAACTGGCCTATCTGGTTAAATAATGGTGAAGAAAAAATAAATAAATTAAAAGCACGCAACAGGCCAACAGACCAATACAAGGGTTGAAAAATTGGTGGCCATCCGGGCAAATTTGAGGCTTTTTGAGCCTGACAACGAGCCAACCTCAACAAGGTTGGAAAGTGACAGTGAAGAGGCCTCAGAGTCTGATGTTCAATAGGTGGACATTGAGGAGGTCCAGGGAGAAGACATGGAAGCCTGAGAGGAAAACCAAAGCTTTAGTTTCTAAACTGTCATTTTACAGATGTATGTTGAAAATGTTTTTGGGAGATGCGTTGGATCATTGGGGATAATTCAATATTCCCTTCCTTTTGTTGTTCAGTGAAATCATCCCATGTGAAGAGTCAATTCATTTAATTAAAGTTCAATTCATAAGTAACTAGTTGCTTTTATTTCTATTGGAAGGATTTAATCATTTGCAATTATGTCTACTTATGATGTGGTAAAAGGTTTATGTTTCTGTCTCCATATGATATGGTAAATATATCCAATGCGAAAAACATCTACGTTTAAATGGTATTAATATTAATTTGCATATATTTCTGTTAATTCCCATACTTAGTCCCCTCGTGTATTCCCTGTTTACCCACAACTGTGTGGCCAAACACGACTCCAAAACCATCATTACGTTTGCTGATGACACAACAGTGGTAGGCCTGATCCCTGACAACGATGAGACGGCCTATAGGGAGGAGGTCAGAGAACTGGCAGTGTGGTGCCAGGACAACAACCTCTCCCTCAATGTGAGCAAGACAAAGGAGCTGATCGTGGACTACAGGAAAAGGTGGGCCACACAGGCCCCCATTAACATCGACCAGGCTGTAGTGGAGCGGGTGGAGAGTTAAGTTCCTTGTTGTCCACATCACCAACGAACTATCACAGTCCAAACATAGCAAGACAGTCGTGAAGAGGGCACGACAAAACCTTTTCCCCCTCAGGAGACTGAAAAGATTTGGCATGGGTCCCCTGATCTTCAAAAGGTTCTACAGCTGCACCATCGAGAGCATCCTGACCGGTTGCATCACCGCCTGGTATGGCAACTGCTCGGCATCTGACAGTAAGGTGCTTCAGAGGGTAGTGCGAACGGCCCAGTACATCACTGAGGCCAAGCTTCCTGCCATCCAGGACCTATATAATAGGCGGTGTCAGAGGAAAGCCCATAAAATTGTCAGAGACTCCAGTCACCCAAGTTATAGACTTTTCTCTGCTACCGCATGGCAAGTCTAGGACCAAAAGGCTCCTCAACAGCTACTCGCTGTTTGTTTGTTACCTATGCATAGTCACTTTGCCCCCACCTACATGTTCAGATTACCTCAACTAGCCCCACACTGACTCGGTGCCCCCTGTATATAGCCTCGTTATTGTAATTCTTAATGCATAACTTTTTATTCTAACAATTTTTTTTTTTACCTACTTGGTAAATATTTTCTTCTTCTTGAACTGCACTGTTGGTTAAGGGCTTGTAAGTAAGCATTTCACAGTAAAGTCTACACTTGTTGTATTCGGCGCATGTGGCAAATAAAGTTAGATTTGATATTCCCACAGTCTCCACCTCTGAATATTCCCCAAAATGTGCAATCCTAGTTGGCCCTATAGTGTAAATCATGCTAATGATTCTCCAACACCCTACCTTCACAACTATGGGAAACGACTAAATTGTAGTCATGTCCATACCCAACATTCGGCAATCCCACAATCCCAATCTTCAAAGAAGTCCCGAAGCGTCCAATCAGCGGTGGTTGTTTTGGTCCTTCTCCCTTCTTTGGAGGCATCTGCAACAGCAACAAAACATTTAGCAACATAAATTAAAAACTTCAATTATGGGACATGCTAAATATCAACATTACATTATTACATGGCTGACAACTCTATCAAACTCAGCTCTCACACCCCAGGGGTCAATTTCGGAAACCGTGTGCATATTGTTCCCTTTTACTCTGACAACAACCGGTCACTAGTTTTTGTACTGATTACAATGGTTTACTACACTAGCAAGGCTGGGTTCGCTTAACATTCAAGGCTGGGTTTGCAATGCCACACAGTTGCCTTGAATTAGACCCCATTGTGTGTAGTTGCGTCTGGAATACTGCTGGCAAAGAATACAGACAGCAATCTATACCCTGCGATGACTTGTCACATAGCTACCTAGCTAACAGTCATTTATCTCGGATAACTTCCCGGTTTCATATCGCTGGCTCAACGCCTAGCTAGCTACTCAAGTTGACACAAACGACAACCTAATTTGAAAAGACAGACGTGCCAGTTGGCACAGCTAACCAACTGCATAGCTAGAAGACAGCTAACTAGCAAACAGGCTAAAACACATGTGGAGAATCTAGCTAGCTAGTAAGGAACGGTCCCATTCATTCTGCTTGTCAGCATGCTACCTAGCCAACTAGCTAGCTATGTCAAGTAAAGCTATTGTTTACTAAAATACAACGAAACATATCGCAAAGACGAATATATAACCAAACAAGCATGTCTTTAACGAGCTATATGTTCATACCACCTTGATTTCGGTCTATTTTTGGTCGGCTATCTACGAAAAAAGATTTGGTTTGGAATTTGTTCACACTGCCCCACAACTAGCGAAACTAGAAAAGGGTCGTCACTAGTTACCACAGTCACGAAGTCATAACCCCTTCTAATTGTTCAATTAATTTCCTTAAAATGTGATTTTCAACCTCACCTTAGCAGTGTGGTTAACCTTATGCCTAAAATTAAGACCAAAAATACATTTTTTGTTTTCATTATTTTTTTACAATATGGCCCATTTTGATTTTGTAGCTGTGCTATATAGTGAAACCCTAGAAAAGAGACAGCATATCGGAAGTGTTTTGCGTCTCAGCATTCTCATTGGACGAAACCCTAACACATAAAGCGAAAAACGGAGAGAAACGTCTACACGTTTGCAGTATGAGGTAATTGATTCAACATCGATCAGCCCGCTTGGTGGCGGTAATGCAATATAATATTGGATGCCAAATCTCCGTTAAACCCCAACGAAGATGAAGATCAGCCCCAGCGGTTTCCACCATTGACACATAAACGAGGTCAGATATACCTAATCTATTTAACTTGCTTTGGCAACTTAAACATGTTTCCCATGCCAATAAAGCCCTTTCAATTGAATTGATCCTTTTGAGGAGATGGGGAAATGGGAGTGAATGGCGCTAGCTCAGAAACCCAACATTAGCTTAGCAACCGCGTGACGTGGCATGACAACGTGAACGCGATTGGTCAACCGTCTGTTGGGTGGGGCGTTAAACGTTCCTCCATTGACCAATGGCATTCCTATCTCTTCCTTTCTTTAATATTAAATTACATTCTAAAGGCTTTATTGGCATAGGACACAAATGTTTACATTGCCAAAGCAAGTGAAATAGACAAACAAAAGTGAAATAAACAAAAAATGAACAGTAAACAGTCACAAAAGTTTAAAAGGAATAGAGACATTTCAAATGTCATATTATGGCTTTGTACAGTGTTGTAACGATGTGCAAATAGTTACATTACAAAAGGGAAAATAAATAAACTATATCTGACAAGGCTTTCTGAAGGTTTCGGTGCCTAAAAACGGTTCATTCATCGGAGCGTCATTGTCTGTTCACAATGAACACTAGGGACATCTGCTGGTCAACGATAAATAGCAGCGTGTGATTATCAGATTGACATTTTCTATCTCCACTGTTTTATCAGAACTCCGTTGCGCATCGGTAAATTATTGGCCTTAGTAGCCTAAAATCAGTTGGAATACCAGGTTAGCATTTTACATAATGCTTCCCTTTTTGTCTTCAAGTTTACTATACTGAACAAAAATATAAACGCAACATGCAACAATTTCTAATATTTTACTGAGTTACAGGTCATATGAGGAAATCAGTCAACTGAAATAAATGAATTGTGCCCTAATCTATGGATTTCATGACTGGGATACAGATATGCATCTGTTGGTCACAGATACTTAAAAAAAAGGCTGAGATGGGGATCAGAAAACCAGTCAGTATGTGGTCAGATGACACAGATGCTACATTACAGGACGGTTTTGCTAGCACAGACTGGAATATGTTCCAGGATTCATCCAATGGCATTAAGGAATACACCACCTCAGTCATCGGCGTCATCAATAAGTGCATCGATGACGATGTCCCCACAGTGACTGTACGTACATATCCCAACTAGAAGCCATGGATTAAAGACAACATCCGCATCGAGCTAAAGGCTAGTGCTGCCGCTTTCAAGGAGTGGGAGACTAATCCAGACGCTTAAAAGAAATCCCGCTATGCCCTCAGACAAACCATCAAACAAGCAAAGCGTCAATACAGGATTAAGATTGAATCCTACTACACCGGCTCTGGCGCTCGTCGGACGTGGCAGGGCTTGAAAACTATTACGGACTACAAAGGGAAACCCAGACACGAGCTGCCCAGTGATGCGAGCCTACCAGACGAGCGAAATGCCTATTATGCTCGCTTCGAGGCAAGCAACACTGAAGCATGCACGAGAGCACCAGCTGTTCTGGATGACTGTGTGATAACGCTCTCGGTAGCCGTTGAGAACAAAACCTTTAAACAGATCAACATTCACGAAGCTGCTGGGACAGACGGATTACCAGGACGTGTATTGCGAGCACACGCTGACCAACTAGCAAGTGTCTTCACTGACATTTTCAACCTCTCCCTGACTGAGTCTGTAATACCTACCTGTTTCAAGCAGACCACCATAGTCCCTGTGCCCAAGGAAGTGAAGGTAACCTGCCTAAATGATTACCGCCCCGTGGCACTCACGTCGGTAGTCATGAAGTGCTTTGAAAGGCTGTTCATGGCTCACATCAACAGCATCCTCCCGGACACCCTAGACCCACTCCAATTTGCATACCACCCCAACAGATCCACAGATGACGTAATCGCACTCCACACTGCCCTTTCCTACCTGGACAAAAGGAACACCTATGTGAGAATGCTGTTCATTGACTACAGCTCAGCGTTCAACACCATAGTGCCCACGAAGCTCATCACTAAGCTAAGAACTCTGGGACTAAACACCTCCCTCTGCAACTGGATCCTGGACTTCCTGATGGGCCGCCCCCAGGTAGTAGGGGAAGGCAACAACATGTCTGCCACGCTGATCCTTAACACTGGGGCCCCATAGGGGTGTGTTCTTAGTCCCCTCCTGTATTCCCTGTTCACCCACGACTGCATGGCCAAACATGACTCCAACACCATCATTAAGTTTGCTGACGACACAACAGTGGTAGGCCTGATCACCGACAACGGCCTATAGGGAGGAGGTCAGAGAACTGGCAGTGTGGTGCCAGGACAACAAACTCTCCCTAAATGTGAGCAAGACAAAGGAGCTGATCGTGGACTACAGGAAAAGGTGGGCCGCACAGGCCCCCATTAACATCGGCGGGGCTGTAGTGGAGCGGGTTGATTGTTAAGTTCCTTGGTGTCCACATCACCAACAAACTATCATGGTCCAAACATACCAAGACAGTCGTGAAGAGGGCACCACAAAACCTTTTCCCCCTCAGGAGACTGAAAAGATTTGGCATGGGTCCCCAGATCCTCAAAAGGTTATACAGCTGCACCATCGAGAGCATCCTGATTGGTTGCATTACCGCCTGGTATGGCAACTGCTCGGCATCTGACCGTAAGGTGCTACAGATGGTAGTGCGAATGGCCCAGTACATTATTGGGGCCAAGCTTCCTGCCATTCAGGTCCTATATAATAGGCGGTGTCAGAGGAAAGCCCATAAAGTTGTCAGAGACTCCAGTCACCCAAGTTATAGACTGTTTTCTCTGCTACCGCACGGCAAGCTGTACCAGAGCTCCTCAACAGCTTCTACCCCAAGCCATAAGACTGCTGAACAATTCATAAAATTGCCGCCGGACAATTTACATTGACCCCCCCATTTTGTACACCGCTGCTACTCGCTGTTTGTTTGTTACCTATGCATAGGGCTTGTAAGTAAGCATTTCACGGTGAAGTCTACACTTGTTCTATTCGGTGCATGTGACAAATAAAGTTTGATTTGATTTTGATTGATGCAGCGCGATACATTTCCTTTACATAGATTTGATCAGGTTGTTTGATTGTGGCCTGTGGAATGTTGTCCCACTCCTCTTCAATTTCTGTGAAAAGTTGCTGGATATTGGCAGGAACTTGAACACGCTGTTATACACGTAGATCCAGAGCATCCCAAACATGCACAATGGGTGATATGTCTGCTGAGTATGCAGGCCATGGAAGAAATGGGACATTTTCAGCTTCCAGGAATTGTGTACAGATAGATCCTTGGGACATGGGGCCGGGCATCATCATGCTGAAACATGAGGTGATGGTGATGAATGGCACAACAATGGGCCTCAGAATCCCGTCAGGATATCTCTGTGCATTGAAATTGCCATCGATAAAATGCAATTGTGTTTGTTGTCCATAGTTTATGCCTGCTCATACCATAACCCCACCGCCATCATGTGGCACTCTATTCACAACGTTGAACGTTGACGTCAGCAAACCGCTTGCCAGCATGACACCATACACATGGTCTACGGTTGTGAGGCCTGTTGGAGGTTCTGCCAAATTCTCTAAAACTACGTTCGAAGTGGCTTATGGTAGAGAAATTAACATTCAATTATCTGGCAACAGCGCTGGTGGACATTCCTGCAGTCAGCATGCCAATTGCAGGCTCTCTCAAAACTTGAGACATCTGTGGCATTGTGTTGTGTGACAAAACTGCACATTTTATAGTGGCCTTTTACTGTTCCCAGCACAAGGTGCACCTGTGTAATGATCATGCTATTTAATCAGCTTCTTGATGTGCCACACATGTCAGGTGGATGGATTATCTTGGCAAAGGAGAAATGTTCACTAACAGGGATGTAAACAAATTTGTGAACAAAATGAGAGAAACACTTTTTTTTCATATGGAACATTTCTGGGATCTTTTATTTCAGCTCATGAAGCATGGGACCAACACTTTACATGTTGTGTTTATATTTTTGTTCAGTATAATTAAAATGAGTAAAACAGACATTCCCATTCGAAACAGTGTTGGTTTGGGTGAACAGCAAGTATTCTCTTTTCACAACACCTGTTATCATTGTATGTGCATTCTGGGATGGAGACCCCACAAAAATGTATTTTTATTTCTTTATTTTTATTTCACCTTTATTTAACCAGGTAGGCAAGTTGAGAACAATTTCTCATTTACAATTTAGACCTGGCCAAGATAAAGCAAAGCAGTTTGACACATACAACAACATAGAGTTACACATGGAGTAAAACAAACATACAGTCAATAATATAGTAGAAAAATAAGTCTACCGTAATTTCCGGACTATAAGCCGCTACTTTTTTCCCACGCTTTGAACCTCGCGGCTTAAACAATGACGCGGCAAATATATGGATTTTTCCCGCTTTCAAAAAAACAAAAACACATTCTGTGACGTGCTCAGTTTTTTGGCGGCATGAAGCTTTCATTAGACCAATGAAATTGCCAAACGGGTTAAGGTCAAACAACTTTTTTGTTTACTGTTTAGATTAAATCGAGCGCGCTCAAACTTCCCATCATTCTGATTACGGTAGTCATTTTGTCACCCTCATCATGGCAAAGACACGGTGAAATGCATATTTACATTTACATTTAAGTAATTTAGCAGACACTCTTATCCAGAGCGACTTACAAATTGGTGCATTCACCTTATGATATCCAGTGGAACAACCACTTTACAATAGTGCATCTAAATCTTTTAAGGGGGGGGGGGTTAGAAGGATTACTTTATCCTATCCTAGGTATTCCTTAAAGAGGTGGGGTTTCAGGTGTCTCCGGAAGGTGGTGATTGACTCCGCTGTCCTGGCGCCGTGAGGGAGCTTGTTCCACCATAGGGGTGCAGCTTTCAAGTTGAAGGCGATTGATCTGGCTGTTGGAGAAGGAAATAGAGCTGCTGCACGGGAGCTTGGTCTTAATGAGTCGATGACAAGCCGTGTTTCGTTAAAGCCTATTTATTTTTGTTACAAGCCGTGTTTCGTTAAAGCCTATTTATTTTTGTTACAAGCCGTGTTTCGTTAAAGCCTATTTATTTTTGCTACAAGCCGTGTTTCGTTAAAGCCTGTGTAAAGTTCATTTATTTCAATGTACCGGTAGGCACCTGCGGCTTATAGACATGTGCGGCTTATTTATGTTCAAAATAATATATATTTTTTAAATTCAGTGGGTGCGGCTTATATTCAGGTGCGCTCAATAGTCCGGAAATTACGATATATACAAAGTGAGCAAATGAGGTGAGATAAGGGAGGTAAAGGCAAAAAAGGCCATGGTGGCGAAGTAAATACAATATAGCAAGTAAAACACTGGAATAGTAGATTTGCAGTGGAAGAAAGTGCAAAGTAGAAATAATGGGGTGCAAAGGAGCAAAATAAATAAATACAGTAGGGGAAGAGGTAGTTGTTTGGGCTAAATTATAGATGGGCTATGTACAGGTGCAGTAATCTGTGAGCTGCTCTGACAGCTGGTGCTTAAAGCTAGTGAGGGAGATAAGTGTTTCCAGTTTTAGAGATTTTTGTAGTTCATTCCAGTCATTGGCAGCAGAGAACTGGAAGGAGAGGCGGCCGAAGGAGGAATTGGCTTTGGGGGTGACCAGAGAGATATACCTGCTGGAGCGCGTGCTACAGGTGGGTGCTGCTATGGTGACCAGCGAGCTTAGATAAGGGGGAACTTTACCTAGCAGGGTCTTGTAGATGACCTGGAGTCAGTGAGTTTGGCGACGAGTATGAAGCGAGGGCCAGCCAACGAGAGCATACAGGTCGCAGTGGTGGGTAGTATATGGGGCTTTGGTGACAAAACGGATGGCACTGTGATAGACTACATCCAATTTATTAAGTAGGGTATTGGAGGCTATTTTGTAAATGACATCGACGAAGTCGAGGATCGGTAGGATGGTCAGTTTTATGAGGGTATGTTTGGCAGCATGAGTGAAACATGCTTTGTTGCGAAATAGGAAGCCAATTCTAGATTTAACTTTGGATTGGAGATGTTTGATGTGAGTCTGGAAGGAGAGTTTACAGTCTAACCAGACACCTAGGTATTTGTAGTTGTCCACATATTCTAAGTCAGAACCGTCCAGAGTAGTGATGCTGGACGGGCGGGCAGGTGCAGGCAACGATCGGTTGAAGAGCATGCATTTAGTTTTACTTGTATTTAAGAGCAGTTGGAGGCCACGGAAGGAGAGTTGTATGGCATTGAAGCTCATCTGGAAGGTAGTTAACACAGTGTCCAAAGAAGGGCCAGAAGTATACAGAATGGTGTCGTCTGCGTAGAGGTGGATCAGAGACTCACCAGCAGCAAGAGCGACATCATTGATGTATACAGAAAGAAATGGCCCAATGATTTTCTTCGAACTTGGAGACAAAATTATATTGAGCCTGAGAAATCTCCCCCCTCACCCCCAAAGCTGTGCACCTTTTACAGCCATGGTTAAGGGCCTATGCCCCTTCTAGTAATTGTAATTCAATGGTCTATGCAATATCTGTACATACTTTTCAGGGTGCTTTTCAGCAATGTGTCAACATCAAAAGCACCCAACGCAGCGCTCCTGCTATCGCAGTGAAACTGTTGGGCTGGTTGCATGGCCGCCTTCCAGACGTTCTTTGGGACCATAACATTCGAGCCTCTTCAAAACATGAAAAATACAGTCAGATGCTGTAAAATACTAGAAAGTACTGTAAATACATCCTCTGTATTTCAAATATTCATACTAGTTAATACAATGCCTTGTATTTAAACCTTCTCAGTATTTTATCTTAACCTCAGATGAGATAGAAGTTAACATCCATGCGCTGTTTAAATAAAAATAAACAAATATAAGGTAGCTTGTTCTACACTTTAAATGGCTAAATGAACCAGTACAGCTGAATCAGTATCTGAGATGTCGACCAAGTATGACTTGTCTCCTAGCCAAGGCCCAGGAAGCTCAGATTCAAACTCCCATTACGGATGGGTCTAAATGTACATAATTGGTACCTGGAGGAAAATGGGAAGGGTCATGCTTTTTCAATTTCAGTCAAGGGGAAGGTTTAGTATATATCATTTTTTTAAATCTAGACCAGGGGATGGTCATGTAATTTGTAATGGATGACATTTTTATATTTCTCAGTGTTTGGAATGAGTTGCTTATTAGGCTATGTATTGATGGTGTAAATAAAACTAGGCTGCATTACATTTACATTTACGTCATTTAGCAGACGCTCTTATCCAGAGCGACTTACAAATTGGTGCATTCACCTTATGATATCCAGTGGAACAACCACTTTACAATTCTACATCTATATCCTTTTTTGGGGGGGGGGGGGTTAGGGGGGGTTAGAAGTATTACTTTATCCTATCCCAGGTATTCCTTAAAGAGGTGGGGTTTCAGGTGTCTCCGGAAGGTGGTGATTGACTCTGCTGTCCTGGTGTCGTGAGGGAGCTTGTTCCACCATTGGGGTGCATTACACACTGCAATGGATGTTCCAACACTGAGCCCCGGCCTGCTCAGTTCTTGCTGATCAAAAACTTTTTTGTGTGCTGCCTAGACAATAGCTGTGTTGTGTAGGCCTACGGGGGCAGTTTAGGAGGAGAGTCAAAGGCAACTTCCCCAAAATAAGCCTATGTTCTGTTCAGTTTGAGAAGGAGAGCATTGAAGATCAGGAGGACCGGAGGTTGATAGCATGACATGATTATAATTTATTTTATTAAAAACAATATGTTTCTTGATCATGATGTATTTATCAGAGTTATTGGCCTCACAATAAGCCAGATTCGAGTAACTTTCATTGTGGTGCTGAAATTTGAAGCAGCAGCTGCAGCACAATCAATTGGAAATGGACAGCTCATGGTGCTGAAAGTAGGCAAATTCGAGTGGGCATAATTCATTCACTTCATCCAATTCATCTTCACCTCTACAGGATCGGTGGGTCCCCCGCGGGACGGTTGAGCTAACATAGGCTAATGCGATTAGCATGACGTTGTAAGTAACAAGAACATTTTCCAGGACATAGACATATCTGATATTGGCAGAAAGCTTAAATTCTTGTTAATCTAACTGCACTGTCTAATTTACAGTAGCTATTACAGTGAAATAATACCATGCTATTGTTTGAGGAGAGTGCACAGTTATGAACTTGAAAATGTATTAATAAACCAATTAGGCACATTTGGGCAGTCTTGATACAACATTTTGAACATTACTGCAATGGTTCATTCGATCTGTCTAAAACTTTGCACATACACTGCTGCCATCTAGTGGCCAAAATATAAATTGCATCTGGGCTGGAATAATACATCATGGCCTTTCTCTTGCATTTCAAAGATGATGGTACAAAAAAAAACTGCATGTTTTTTTTCTTTGTATTATCTTTTACCAGATCTAATGTGTTATATTATCGTACATTTTTTTCACATTTCCACAAATTTCTAAATGTTTCCTTTCAAATGGTATCAAGAATATGCATATCCTTGCTTCAGGTCCTGAGCTACAGGCAATCTTTTAAGGCGAAAATTGAAAAAAAGGGGAGGTCCTTAACAGTCTTAATTTTAATTAAACTTTACTAATAACAAGAGGCTTTGTGTTGAAGCTTATTTCTTCCTATTTAAGAAATAAGAGGTAGGTTTACCTGTTTAATAGACAAAATTAGGCTATAGGCTGCTATATTCATAGATTTGTAGGTCAATTCCTCCACCCACCATGCTTCCTTTAAATAACATCCCACTGACACAGAGGTAGGCTAAATTAAAACAAAGACTCAAATTGAGGGGGTATGAGAGTGTATGCCATAGGCCTCCCTTTTATTAATGAAAACGTCAAAGCACAGGCCTGCCCCTTGTTCGCTTAAGATCGAAGAAAATACAATGGATCCAATTATATACAGTGATCTGTGACAGCGCTTTGGTCCTCAATGCTTTATGTAAAATACACAGGAAAGACGTGACTCCGATGCATATGGAAATATAATTGTTGTGTACCAGTGACATTCAGAGGCTGAGTTATGGCCTTCTATAGTCACAAAAAATACTTTGATTGGGAAGTGATCAATTGATTAAGCTATTTACTTTCTGTACAACGGAAGATGTTTAAACCCAGACAGCTTTAAGGAAACACTTGTGACCTTATCTCGTTGGGTTAAGCCACGGAAGAAGAGTAGCCAGCAGTTAAAGTTTACATCTTTCTGTGGTGATAGGACTACCTTTCCACCCCGGACAGAGTAGACCTAACTTTTGAAAGTACCATGCTCAGATGCCTAATGACGTCTCAGATTGCAAATAATTCAAACAGGGACAGTTTTGTTGCAAATACTGATTTGGCATTGGAAAAATACAATACGATGAATACATATGCCCATCTCTCTGTCCATTCTTACCTTGTTATTTCTGAAATTTGTGTGGTATAAAAAAAAATATTCTGCTAATATGTAAAATTAGGTACAATTGCATGAAATGTTTATCAACTCAGCAAAAAAAGAAACGTCCTCTCACTGTCAACTGCGTTTATTTTCAGAAAACTTAGCGTGTAAATATTTGTATGAACATAACAAGATTCAACAACTGAGACATAAACAGAACAAGTTCCACGGGGGGGGGGGGGGGTCAAAATCAAAAGTAACAGTCAGTATCTGGTGTGGCCACCAGCTGCATTAAGTACTGCAGTGCATCTCCTCCTCATGGACTGCACCAGATTTGCCAGTTCTTGCTGTGAGATGTTACCCCACTCTTCCACCAAGGCACCTGCAAGTTCCCGGACATTTCTGGGGGGAATGGCCCTAGCCCTCACCCTCCGATCCAACAGGTCACAGACATGCTCAATGGGATTGAGATCTGGACTATTCGCTGGCCGTGGCAGAACACTGATATTCCTGTCTTACAGGAAATCATGCACAGAATGAGCAGTATGGCTGGTGGCATTGTCATGCTGGAGGGTCATGTCAGGATGAGCCTGCAGGAAGGGTATCACATGAGGGAGGAGGATGTCTTCCCTGTAACACACAGCATTGAGATTACCTGCGATGACAACAAGCTCTGTCCGTTGATGCTGTGACACACCGCCCCAGACCATGACGGACCCTCCACCTCCAAATCGATCCCGCTTCAGAGTACAGGCCTCGGTGTAACGTTCATTCCTTCGACGATAAATGAGAATCCGACCATCACCCCTGGTGAGACAAAATCGTCAGAGAATAGCACTTTTTGCCAGTCCCGCCTGGTCCAGCGACGGTGGGTTTGTGCCCATAGGCAACGTTGTTGCTGGTGATGTCTGGTGAGGACCTGCCTTACAACAGACCTACAAGCCCTCAGTCCAGCCTCTCTCAGCCTATTGCGGACAGTCTGAGCACTGATGGAGGTATTGTGCGTTCCTGGTGTAAATCGGGCAGTTGTTGTTGTCATCCTGTACCTGTCCCGCATGTGTGATGTTCGGATGTACCGATCCTGTGCAGGTATTGTTACACGTGGTCTACCACTGCGAGGACGATCAGCTGTCTGTCCTGTCTCCCTGTAGCGCTGTCTTATGCGTCTCAGTAGGGACATTGCAATTTATTGCCCTGGCCACATCTGCAGTCCTCATGTCTCCTTGCAGCATGCCTAAGGCAAGTTCACGCAGATGAGCAGGGACCCTGGGCATTTTTCTTTTGGTGTTTTTCAGAGTCAGTAGAAAGGCCTCTTTAGTGTCTTAAGTTTTCATAACTGTGACCTTAATTGCCTACTGTCTGTAAGCTGTTAGTGTCTTAACGACCGTTCCACAGGTGCATGTTTATTCATTGTTTATGGTTAATTGAACAAGCATGGGAAACAGTGTTTAAACCCTTTACAATGAAGATCTGTGAAGTTATTTGGATTTTTATGAATTCTCTTTGAAAGACAGGGTCCTGAAAAAGGGATGTTTCTTTTTTAGCTGAGTTTAAAAGGCAATTTTTTTCCCCGGCCCAGCAAATACGATGATAGATTAATTCCACCCCTACTCTTGTCCACGGTAGTCTGCGAACTCACAACCTTCTGGCCTGCAGCCCTTTGCACTATCAATATTCCTGCGTTGCCATATAATGCTTACGGGACAAAGAACAGTTTCTAAAACTGCATATTCAAGGCTCTGGTCTGTCCAAGAAGTGAGGGTAAATGGTAGACATGTTCTCTGCTATCCACTTGGTTTTAATTATTATTTGGGGTATAGGGGAGGGTCAGGGTGGGTTTAGGTAAAATATATTTTGCCGAAGGGAAGGCCAGCCATTTTCCATGTAATTCTTATTATAAATAACGTTCACTCCCGTAGACAGCTCTGAAAGCGTTTGTTACTGACAAAATAGGGAGTTGCTCAGAAAAACTCTTAAAATGTACTCCCGTTACGACCATAACTATGAGTTTACACAAGTATTAGCATCTTAGCTTTTATTTCAGGACTTTGACTGTGGGAAATCACCTTTCCAGTCAGTCTATTGTGTATAGACTGATAATGCAATTCTGAATTCAAATACATCCACAGTACGATTTCAACAGATTTTTAGTTGTTTTTGTAAAAAATACCTAATTTTCTTTTGTTTCATTTATATAACCTTCCAACCTTGTTTTGTGGGTATCACTGAGTTGGCTGATACCCCATTTCATAGGTACACAATTCGTAGCTCAGGCTGTACAGTGCGTTATGAATGCCCAATACACAATAGACTGACTGGGATGGTGATTTCCCACAGTCAAAGTCCTGTAATAAGAGCTAGGACGCTAATATGTGTAAACTCTACATAGTTGTGTTCTGTGGGTGTCACTGAGTAGGCTGATACCCCATTTCATAGGTGAACATTACATACCTTAGGCTGTACAGTGCATATATGTATGCCCCCAAAGCAATTCTGAATTCAAATACATCGAATACAGCAATTTCAACTCATTCAAATTAACCAATTAAATGTGTTTTGAGAATTTATATAACATTTCAACCTTGCTTAGCATTATGTTGTCCAATTGTGGCATGTTTTCAAAATGTTTATCAGTTTGCATCGGTTTCAATGAGGGACTGATATTTTGAAAACGAACCGCGGATGACACTATTGTTGCTCACGCTAATGTTGTTCACGACACACACGTGGAGAGATGAATAGCTAACCAGGCAGCAGATAGACGTGCAGCAGCAAGGATCTTGTGAGATAAGCTTTTTATTTTTATTTCACTTTCAATAGAACTCTAACCAAAAGCTTAAATTACTACCAGCAAAAACTATTACGTATAGATTAGCATAGCAGACTTCGGTGGTTTGCAGCCTCTGGTTTTACCCGACCCCCTTCTGTTGTCATTCAAAACACGTCAGAGAAAATGGCGGAACTTGAAAAAGACGCAGGACGACCAATGCAGGATAACGGAGATGAAGAGGAGCCGGGCAATTCCATGGTAACAGAATGACGCGGAGACTCCTATTCACTTTAAAAGTATGCCAAACAATAACCATTGATTGCAAAGTTAAACAAACCATACAGCTCTATGCACAAGGACTACTTTTAATAGTACCCAGAAAATTGTACAAAAACACATTTACTCGAAGAACAGTGCAGATGTAAAGGTTAGTAACAGAATGATGGTAAAATCTCCCAGCGTTTTTTTTGTGACAGCATTTTACAAAAGCTGAAATATCTACTCCAAAGTAAGATTAAAAGATGTCTGCAGAAAGACTGCGTGTTTTTGAACTACAGTAAGTGAAGTGGATTAACACCCAGTAACATAATGATATCATGGCTGCTGAATAGAAACAAAGGTAGACAAATGTAATATCCTCCTTTGCATGTTTGGGTATTATTTTACAGACTGGCTATTATTCTAATGAGCTCAAACAAAAGGACATTTGGTTGGTCTGGACCAAATCAATCAATTGTATTTTATAAAGTGCTTTAAAAATCTATACCAATCATAGACATCTATGTTTCACAAGTTTGGACATCAAAGTGTAACACAGAAGAGTAAAATACAGTACATTTTAAATGTACTCTACTCTAGTGTACGCTACTGTACTTAATTATTGTAGAGTACCATACTGTACTGTCCTATACTCTACTTTTCTTTACTGTACTGTGCTGTCCAAACTTGTGAAACAGAAGTCTATGATTGGTTCAGATTTGGACTGACCAAATTTAACTACTTTGCAAATGTCCATGGATGTCCGGTGTTGGAAGGTGCTCAGTGGGTGAGAGGGCTGGTTACAGTCATTTGAAAGAAAGGGTAGGTGTCATTAAGAGCTGTCATTAAGAGCTGGTAGCAGTGACATTAACTGGAGAGAGAAGAGAGAGGGAGGGGTTGTCCAGATTCTCTCACACTTGCTTTGACCACCAGGTGACAGAAAGAGAAGGTAAGCAGTTATGAGCTGAACATAACAGTATGCCAGCGGAAGGGAGGACAGATTGTGACTACTATGAATTCCCATTGTAGCTAATTCAGTTGCAGTCATTCACGTACAGATTTTTTTTTTGGTCATTCTTTTACCGATTTGGCAACATAATGATGCACTTTAACACTTAATAAATTGTAAAAAAAAACATTTTAAAGATGTGGGTTTTTGGTAACAGAATGCCAAGACACTAGGCAATATTTCTTAAACTTACAGAAGAGAAATAGTTTCTGCAAGTCTAAATGTTAATATTAGTTGGCAGGGGTCTTCAACATTAATGTTTGGATGTACAGTACCAGTCAAAAGTTTGGACACACCTACTCATTCAAGGGTTTTTCTTTATTTTTAATATTTTCTCCATTGTAGAATAATAGCAAAGACATCAAACTATGAAATAACACACATGGAATCATGTATTAACCAAAAATAAGTGTTAAATAAAAATATTGCATATTTTAGATTCTTCAAAGTAGCCATCCTTTGCCTTGATGACAGCATTGCACACGCTTGGCATTCTCTCAACCAGCTTCATGCGGTAGTCACCTGGAATGCATTTCAATTAACAGGTGTGCCTTGATCAAAGTTAATTTGCGGAATTTGTTTCCTTAATGCATTTGAGTAAATCAGTTGTGTTGTGACAAGGTAGGGTTGGTATACAGAAGATAGCCCTATTTGTTAAAAGACCATGACCATATTATGGCAAGAACAGCTCAAATAAGCAAAGATTAACGACAGTCCATCATTACTTTAAAACATGAAGATAAGTCAATCCGGAAAATGTTAAGAACTTTGAAAGTTTCTTCTAGTGCAGTCGCAAAAACCATCAAGTGCAATGATGAAACTGGCTCTCATGAGGATCGCCACAGGAAAGGAAGACCCAGTTACCTCTACTGCAGAGGATAAGTTCATTAGAATTACCAGCCTCAGAAATTGCAGCCCAAATAAATGCTTCAGAGTTCAAGTAACAGACATCTCAACATCAACTGTTCAGAGGAGACTGCGTGAAATCAGGCTTTCATGGTCGAATTGCTGCAAAGAAACCACTACTAAAGGACACCAATAAGAAGAGACTTGCTTGGGCCAAGAAACATGAGCAATGGACATTAGACCGGTGGAAATCTGTTCTTTGGTCTGATGAGTATAAATTTGAGATATTTGGTTCCAACTGCCGTGTCTTTGTGAGACGCAGAGTAGGTGAACGGATGATCTCCGCATGTGTGGTTCCAACCACGAAGCATTGAGGTGTGATGGTACTTTGCTAGCGACACTGTCTGTGATTTATTTAGAATTCAAGGCACACTTAACCAGCATGGCTACAACAGCATTCTGCAGTGATACGCCATCCCATCTGGTTTGCGCTTAGTGGGACTATCATTTGTTTTTCAACAGGACAAAGACCCCAGGCTGTGTAAGGGCTATTTGACGAAGGAGAGTGATGGAGGGCTGCATCAGATGACCCGACCTCAACCCAATTGAGATGGTTTGGGATGAGTTGGACCGCAGAGTGAAGGAAAATCAGCCAACAAGTGCTCAGCATATGTGGGAACTCCTTCAAGACTGTTGAAAAAGCATTCCAGGTGAAGCTGGTTGAGAGAATACCAAGAGAGTGCAAAGCTGTCAAGGCAAAGGGTGGCTACTTTGAAGAATCTAAAATATATTTTTATTTGTTTAACATTATTTTGGTTACTACATGAATCCATATGTTATTTCATAGTTTGTCTTCACTATTATTCTACAATGTAGAAAATAGTAAAAAAAAAAAGAAAAACCCTTGAATGAGTAGGTGTGTCCAAACTTTTGACTGGTGCTGTATTTCTAATACCTTTTAAGACTTGTTCGGCTAGATGTTTTCTTTGTGTGCAGTATGTCATCGCGCACTGATTTGTATCTGCAACAAGTCCATTTGGTGGAAACATACCACTGATGAGAAAATGCGCATATTTTTAATGCGGATTCTAGAATATTCACATTAAAATCTGTCGCCAATTGGAATGGAAACATAGCTACTGTCACGTTCCCTAGAAATAGCATGAATTGTCAAATTTAATTGGTGTCGGTGCATATTTACCTCCCCAACTTTACTCTTTTTTTTGGACCAGAAATCAAAGCCTTGGCTTATTCCAAATGTTAGGATGGAAAAAATGGTTGAAAAATGTGTTTGAAAAAAACCCAGCATTCATTGGCACCAAATTTGATGTGCTCCCATGAACTTCACATGCTAGTGATCATGGGGCTTTTTACATGGACATGTCCACTACTAATACTACGTCAATGAACCTTCTCTAGCCTATGCTATCAATATGCTCTATCATGGGGATCTCTAGACCTAATGACAAATCATCATTATCATGTTGATACTGCTAGGTATTTCACATGATTAGACCTAGCTACTACTGTAAAGATGTGAAGACCAAGTTATTTGTTTAGCTATTTGTTGTATATGCCATCTATTCTAATTTGGACTTTAACCATAATGAAAAGTAAGATATATTATCACCAAATGAATGTTGTTTGAGAGAACAGAGACGATAGGCCCACTAGTAATTATGCTATTTTAAATGTATTTCCAGGCAGAGGAGATGGACACCTCAGAAGACCTGCAAGATGACAACCTGATCAAGCAGGAACACTTCCACAGTTCTAATAATGAACAGCAAGATGGACATTTGGCAGTTAGGAGGAATGTAATATTAGAACGAACTAAATTCAACCAAAGACAACAAGAAGCAGGAGAGACAGCTGATGATTTTATCACTGCACTTCATTGTTTGTCAGAACATTGTGGTTATGGAGCTCTGCTCAGTGAGATGATAAGAGACAGACTAGTCGCAGGCTTAGTTGACAGAAGACTGTCCAAGCAATTACAAATGGACCCAGAACTAACACTGGATAAAGCTGTCACACGCATTCGTCAAACTGAACTTGTGAAAAAGCAACAGGACCTGCCAGAGCATACCTTCAAAGTTTCAAGCAACACTGCAAATATAAACAGTGTCCTGTCACATAGCAAACAGCAATGCCCAGCCAATTCCCAGTGCCAATTAGAGAAGAATCAAAACTCAGAAAGACCACAACAACCCCAAACCACACAGGAGAATGAAGAGGAGCCCCTAGATACTGATGACTTCCTTGCGGATTTCAGTCCTGGAGGAGAGAAGCCTCACTACTGTGCCTGCTGCGGGAGGAGCTTTCAAAAAGTGAGGGACCTTACAAGACACCAGCGAACACATACTGGAGAGAAGCCCCACAACTGCTCTGATTGCAACAGAAGTTTTGCTCGGTTAGATAATCTCAAGTCACACCAAAAAATACACGCGAAAGACAAACGTCATTTTCACTCCACTAAATGTGTGGAAAGCTTTGTCCTATTGGAGAAGCTTGAAAAACACCAGCTGGAGAATACCTTCAAAGCTACCAGCAGTGCAGCAAATGTAGACAGTGTGCCTGAACTTGGGAAAAATCAGCACCCAGAAAGACAACTGCCCCAAACAACTCTGGAGAACAGAGAGAAGCCTCATCATGATACTTCCGATGACCTTATTGTGAGTTCTAATGGAGGTGAGAGGCGTCACCACTGTTCCGACTGTGGGAAGAGCTTTACACGAGTTTATCATCTTAAAAGACACCAACGAACACATACGGGAGAGAAGCCTCATCGCTGCTCTGATTGTGGCAAAAGTTATTCTCAGTCGTATGATCTGAAAATACACCACCAGCAAAAGCATATGAAAGGGAAATACTTCCACTGCAATCATTGTGCAGAACGTTTCTCCAAACCAGAAGATCTGAACAGACACATGCATGTACATGCTGGAGAAAAGCCATACCTTTGCCCAGACTGTGGGAAGAGATTCCAGTTGTTAAATGCATTTGAAATGCACCAACAAAAACATACTTTGGGGCTTCTTGAGTGCTCTTATTGTGGTAAAAGTTTTTCTAAAGTGGATAAACTTAAACTACACCAGCGAACGCATACGGGAGAGAAAGATTTTCACTGCCCTGACTGTGGGAAAAGTTTTACCCGCTCGGATCTTCTGAAAAGTCACCAGAGGACACATAAGAAAGGGGGTGATTGTCCTTACTGTGATAAAAGTTTTTCTGAACCGGGAGAACTAAAAATACACATGGAAGTACATAGTCAAGAAAGGCCTCACCTTTGCCCCGACTGTGGGAAGAGATTCAAACTGTTATGGTCGTTGAAAAAGCACCAGCAAAAACACACAGAGAAAATCTCACCAAGGGAAAAGCGTCACCACTGTTCTGACTGCGATAAGAGTTTTACTCGCGGATATCATCTTAAAAGACATCGGGAAACACACACAGGAGAAAAGCCTTACCACTGCTCTAATTGTGACAAAAGCTTTGCAGGAAAGGAGAGGCTTAAACAACATCAACTAACACACAACGAAAAGAAACGTTATCGCTGTTCAAGGTGTGATAAAAGATTTCCTGACATGGCAAAACTACGATCACACCTTCCAGTACATTCCATAGAACTGGCACTCCACTGTTCTGACTGTGGAAAGTGTTTCTTAAACAAGGCAAAGTTTGAAAGACACCAAAAAATACACACTGGAAGTGGAAAAATACCATTCCTCTGCACTGACTGCGGGGAGGGTTTTACAAATTTGCGACAGTTGGAAGACCACCAGCGAACACACACTGGAGAGAAACCGTACTACTGCATTGATTGCGGGAAGAGTTTTGCACATGAAAAAACATTTAAGTGTCACAAGCAAGCACACAAGTTCAAACTTTCTGGAGAAAGAGCAGCCTATCCTTGCTTGGAATGTGGAAATACTTTTTCTCGTTCATGTGATGTGATGAGTCATTTGAGAAGGGTCCATAATAAAGAGAGACCTTTCCAGTGCTCCTGCTGTGGAAAAAGATTTTTCCAAAAGAACTCACTCACAATACACATGAGAATGCACACTGGAGAGAAACCGTACCACTGCTCAGAATGCGGACAAAGCTTCTCCCAAATGAATGACAGAAAACGCCACCAGAAGAGGCAACACTCTGGAGAGGAGACTTGATCTCTATACTACAGTGTGGAAGGCACAGTCAGAGACGCACAATAAGAAAGGACTACAACAGAAACACACAAATACAATATTGTAACAGTATCACTGTCTTTATTCCAGGTTTATTTTTGTCATATCCTTGAAATAATCTTGTATCAACAGTAAAGTTTATTTCACAAATGACTGTGCTGTTTTTTTGTTTGGTTTTTTGTTTGGTTATCTCGTCACTCTCCTAGTTTCTACCCTGTATAAATGGTATTTGTTAATCCTCCCCTGCACCTAAAGAATCCCATAAGGCCAGACAACCTAATAGTTAAGGCTATTTCAAAGAACAAAAAGTGTAGTTAATATATGGACTTGTCTATTAGAATAAAAGTCTAACTGGACAATGAATATTAGGGATGTGATCATCACAGTATAGAAATAATTTACATGCCAAGATTATGGAATTATTTTGGAAATCCACACAAAAAAAACGGTGTCTTTCAGCATTCAGACTCATACACACCTGACTCAAGTTATTAGATATCCAAGTTATTGAGATTGCAACATCATGGCATGTAATCCTAATTTCTTACTTCTGAAAGTGCGATCAGAAGATTTGCGTTAGCTACTGACGCAGTTGTGCTTTTTGAAGTGTCTTGAATCAGAAAAGCCTCTTCCACATCTCTTGCAGGAGTATGGCCTGACTCCTGTGTGCACTTGCATGTGGGTTTTGACATGATTGGCTTGTCTGAATCGTGTCCCACAGACATCACAGCTGAAAGGCTTCGCTCCCGTGTGGACTCGCTCATGTCTTTTGAGATTACCGATAAATCCAAAAGTCTTCCCACAATCACTGCACTTATGTGGTTTCTCACCTGTATGGATCAGCTCATGTATCTTAAGAGATTGTTTGGTAATAAATCTCTTTCCACAACAACCACAAGTATTGGGCTTCTCTCCAGTGTGTAATTTCTGGTGATAGTCAAAAGTAACTTTATGGAGAAAAGTCTTTCCGCATGTGGAACAAGTGTATATGTTTTCTCCTGTGTGAATTCTTCCATGTGTTTTCAGAGAACCGATGGAGCTAAAGCCCTTTAAACATATCTCGCAGCTGAAGGGTTTTGGTTGGTCGGTTTGTTTTTGTTGGTTGGCCTTGTTCTTTCTGGTTCTTGAGTGCCCCTCTCCATCAGCCACGTGTGATAGCTTGTGAATTCTCAGTTGATAATTGTAAAGGTAAGTCTTTCCACAAACGTCACACATAAATGGTTTTAATGCCCCATGAACTAGCATGTGAGCTTTTAAGTTGGTGGACTGAATGTATGTCTTTCCACACGCCTCACGTGTACGGCCTCTTCTTCGTGTGAATTCGATGGTGTCTCGTAAGGTTCTCCTTAAAGCTGAAAGTAGCTTCACATATTTCACATCTAAATGGCTTCTCCCCTGTGTGAACTACCTGGTGCTCCTGCAATTCGACAAGACGCCAAAAGGTCTTGTCACACTGGGAGCATGGGTGTGGGCGTTCTGTATGTACAGATCTAATATGCGTTTTCAGGTTTTGAGATATACTGAAATTCTTTCCACACGTAGTACAGCTGTATGGTTTTTCACCTGTGTGAACTCGCTGGTGTACGTCAAGCATGTACTTTGAGGCGAAACCTCGTCCACAAGTGAGGCAGGTGAACGGTTTCACCTCTGCATGAACAAACTCATGTGATTTCAGATTTGTCTTACTACTGAATTTCTTTCCGCAAACTTTGCAACTGAAAGGTTTCTCTTTTGAGTGAGTTTGCATGTGATGAGTCAGGATACAGTTCAGGCGGAAGGTTTTCGCACAAATGTCACACTTAAAGGGCCCCTTCGGTTTATTGTGAACTGCTATATGGCGTTTCAACAGACAGTTCGCGTGGAAGGTCTTCTCACATATGTCACACTTGAAGGGTTTCTTCAGCTTGGAAATGCTCCGCTGTATTCCGTGGCTGTATTCTGTGGAAATGCTCCGCTGTATTCCGTGGCTGTATTCTGTGGAAATGCTCCGCTGTATTCCGTGGCTGTATTCTGTGGAAATGCTCCGATGTATTCCGTGGCTGTATTCTGTAGATCCTGTCCCAGTACGGCTGCTTGTTTCCTTTTCATGACTGCCTCTCCCGCTGTCTGTTTCCTCTGGAACAACAGCTCTCATAGGTTCACCCTTGGATTCAGTGTCTCTAAATGAGGGCTTTGTATTCAGTCCACGTGAGTCTCCCACAGAGAGAAGAGAAGAAGTCTCTGTCGGTTTACTGTAAGCCTCTGCAGCACCTACAGATGAGACAAATATACAGGCATTATGCTACAGTAAGTGACTGGTTTGCCAGCCATCTTTCAATACAAAACAAAATTGTACCAGCAACAACTGTATGCTGTGTCCCAAATGGCACCCCTATATAGTGAATAGGGTGAAGGGCTCGACTTACAGGGCTGCCCACTGGTCCCGGGAGGTTTTGGAAACCCTCCGGGCCAGTCAATCATCCATGTCAGTGGCCCGCTTGGGCCAGTGAAAAAATATATATAATGCCATTTTCAATCTAGGCTAATTGATGAAAAAAAAATCCTGAAGCTGTTAGCTCGTTATGTAGATTATTTAGCACACTGTGCCACACACTGCCTACTTTGAGCGGAATATCACCGGGCAGCGAGAGCGTGCAGCTTTCAAACAACTGCTTGTGGAGCAGTGTGGAGCAGCTCACAGAAGAGCGGTAGGCACAGGAAAGCAGTAGAAAATACATTTCAAGTTATGATATCTAGCCTACCAGTGAATGTGAAGGAAAGAATCGGTGGACAAACCTGGTGTATAAAAAGTTGTCTGTCTGAGCGGTGTTTTTTTTAAATCAGTGATTTTTAAATTTGTCCGACAGATTTAAAAAAAATCATGTATTGAATTTATTCCAAAATATGTTTAATTGCACTAGTTTGTCATAATTCATGAACAGAAAAGAATGCATCAGTGATTTGTATTTCCTGGAACTTTCTGAAGAAGTAATGCCTGTATGTTCTTTTGCCAGTTAGCATGCTGAAACTGTCCTTTTAAAGGCTTTTCTAAAAAACCTTCCCAATTAAAATGTTGACTACAAAGTAGGGCTACCTGGCAGAATGATATCATGATGATTTGTATCAACCAGGTGGGCATTTGTTTAGCAAACTTTGCAATCACATGTACACCACAGGAGGCTGGTGAGCGGAGGACGGCTCATAATCATGGCCAGAACGGAGTGAATGAAATGGCATCAAACACATGAAAACCACGTATTTGATATCATTCCACTCTTCCACTCCAGCCATTACCACAAGCCCGTCCTCCCCAATTAAGGTGCCACCAACCACCAGTGATGCACACTATACATTGTACGGTAGGCTACAGAAACACCGCTAGCCAAACACAAAGGTCTCTTGCCAGGGTGCACAATTAAATTAAAGGGAAACTACACTCTCCCCCAATAAAATATATATTTTTTATCCCAGACCTCAAAAGTGGTCTATTGTTGTGGTTTAAGCATGGTTGTGTACTTGGAACATCCAATTTGGTTGTTTTTCCACAAAGAAAAGTGTGATTTTGAGAGTGAAAACTAAGAAAAAAAACTCAAACCTGAAAACAAAACCTGGAAAACTGAATGACAAATTAAGGATTTTACAGGGCCCTACAACAGCCTGCTGACTGCTAAAAATCATTAAGAATAACACCCTTTTTAAATGTTTTCCCTCTAAACGATCAACGTAAATATGACATGGTAAAGTTAAAATGTAATTGTTTTGGTATGGAGGGTAGGTTATAATAAGCTCAGCCCGCAAATGAAAAATAAAATCACGTGCTATTGAAATTATGCGTGCATCATCCGCTTTCCTGTAAGATCTTGCCCGGGCCATTAGCTTTCAGTTGACACTGACAAATACCTGAATGTCAAGCCCTGGGGTGCCATTTAGGACTGAACCCATGTTTCTTTGGGATATTACCTTCAATGACTGACGTTTTAGTTCCTGATTTCACCTCACTCCTCTCCTTCACAGTGTCGGTGCTAGAGCCTGTATTTCTCGCAGTAGTCTGGAATGCAGGAGTCATTATTTTAATATACACACACATTTGACAGATTTGTTAAAATCATACACAGAAAATGAACATAAGTTACAAGGACATACCTCTTCCCGTACGATGACAGTGTTTACTTGACTGACATCTCCAATGCTGAGCAATGCTGAGACCACGGTGTTTGTCTTCACATTGTTAACAGACATCATTGGGAGATCTTAAATAACAAGCAGATAAAACTTTACAACATTTCCCTTTACAAACAGGTGGAAGACAAACTATCAGTACAAGCAAACCATACAAACAGCTTTCCTTTGCTATATTCAATAGACGGTGAAGAGTTGCTGGGCCCACACTCACCAACTGGCTTAATTTGAAAGATCTTTCCATTGTGCAGAATATGGGTTGGTCTTTTCGGTTCTTCTCGCCCCTCACCCATCGCCTTTAGATCTTTATCCATCTGCTCCACCTTGATCTTCAGTTTTTCATTTTCATTTTGTAAAGCCGCAGAGACCTCTAGGAATAGTCTGCAGATTTTACGAACAGCCTCTTTAGTCAACAGGTGCATAATTGTGCCATGCTGTTTCTAGAGAGAGATTGAAGTATATTAGAATGAGGCTAACAAAGTTACTCCCAATTTTTTTTTTTTTTTTACTTTGCTAGTTTCCTTAAGCCGCAGGGTTCAAAGCGTGGGAAAAAAGTTGCGGCTTATAGTCCGGAATTTACGGTGAATCAAAACTATGAAATAACACATTTTTAAATGAACCTTTATTTAACTAGGCCAGTCAGTTAAGGACAAATTCTTATTTACAATGACGGCCTACCGGCCGCCCCTCGGTCGGTTGTGATACAGCCCAGGATCGAATCGGGGTCTGTCGTGACGAACAGTGGACAAGAAAGTATTAAATCCAGTTGTTAGCTGCTACTCCCTCCCAAAATCAAAAATGTATTACGTGTAATGTTCTCGCTTTGCGCATACACCTGTCTGTGTTTCACATGTTTGTCGTAGTTAATCAGCCCTGCAATACAGGCATATTTAAAGTCTAGTATCTGGGCCAGTTAAGTATAACTGGTTAAACAATGACGCGGCTAATATATGGATTTTTCCCGCTTTCAAATTTTTTTTCTCCAAAAAAACACATTCTGTGACGTGCTCAGTTTTTTGGCGGCATGAAGCTTTCATTAGACCAATGAAATTGCCGAACGGGTTAAGGTCAAACAACTTTTTTGTTTACTGTTTAGATTAAATCGAGCGCTCTCAAACTTCCCATCTTTCTGATTACGGTAGTCATTTTGTCACCCTCATCATCAAATCAAATTTATTTATATAGCTCTTCTTACATCAGCTGATATCTCAAAGTGCTGTACAGAAACCCAGCCTAAAACCCCAAACAGCAAGCAATGCAGGTGTAGAAGCACCTGCATTGCTTGCAAAGACACGGAGAAATGCATATGATGCAGCTTTCAAGTTGAAGGCGATTGATCTTGCTGTAGGAAATAGAGCTGCTGCACGGGAGCTTGGTCTTAATGAGTTGATGATAAGACGTTGGAAACAGCAGCGTGAGGAATTGACTCAGTGCAAAAAGACAACTAAAGCTTACTGCTAATTTTTTATTTTTTGTTACAAGCCGTGTTTCGTTAAAGCCTATTTATTTTTGTTACAAGCCGTGTTTCCTTAAAGCCTATTTATTTTTGTTACAAGCCGTGTTTCGTTAAAGCCTGTGTAAAGCTCATTTGTTTCAATGTACCGGTAGGCACCTGCGGCTTATAGACATGTGCGGCTTATTTATGTTCAAAATAATATATATTTTTTAAATTCAGTGGGTGCGGCTTATATTCAGGTGCGCTTAATAGTCCGGAAATTACGGTATTCACTATTATTCTACAATGTAGAAAATAGTAAAAATATAGAAAAACCCTGGAATGAGTAGGTGTCCAAACTTTTGACTGGTACTGTATGTTCATTACAACTAGAAGGAGAGAATTCATTCTAAAACGTAATGTTATGGCTAGGTTGATGGCTGACCCATTGGTCTGACCAGGTAATGCCTGGGGTGTATTCATGAGTCGCAGACCATAGCAACAAACGGTTTGCAATGGAAATGGTTTACTACCAACAGTCTTACAATGAAGACAGTTTCTATTGATCAAATTTGGGTAGGTCCCGCCACGTTTGGCTGTACTTGCTTCGGTTTGGCTCCTAGAGTAAACGTTTTCCATTTGCAACAGGCCAAATGTTTTGCTATGGTCTGCAACTAATGAATACCTCCCTAGGGTGTATTTACTAGAGACCAAACAAACCAAATGGGAGCCAACAGAAGAAAGTAGTGCGAAACGGGACCAATTACGTATTTAAACCCTGGATAGCTGACGATATGTCTTGGCCAATAAGAGCGTTTGAAGTGAATCAGGGGAAAAAATGTAAATAGCCAATTTGTCAACAATGCCACGATGTGTGGATATGGATATAGCCAGTACCAATTCAAGGGATGTGGGAAGACATTTCATATGTAGTATCTAAATTATTGGTGTAGAAAATGTACTTTTTGGTCTATTTTGACAGCTTGTGGTACTGTGCAACCACAGCAACGCATGTACGCAAATGTCTGCTTATGCTAGCTGGCTTACAAAACGATAACCCATTGTTGTTGATGTTATTAAGCATGGATGAAGTGGTGATACATGTGTACAATTTAACTGTTGTTCTTATGGATTTTCTAAAAGTCCTTTCACAACTGTTGAACAAATATTGTGCATTGACAATGAATGTAGTTAACATTAGCAGCCATCTAATACTACATGACATATACAAAAAGGCCACCAGTGAACCCAGAGTTTTTAACAGTCTATGAGTGAACCAGCTCCTAGGTTTATTGTAGTAAGAGACATTTATTAATCTTAACTATTGTTATTTCTTTGTACTGACCTAATGGGGGAGTAACTTTACATCAGATTGAACTTAAATTGGTTAGCAATATTGAAAACATTATGGGATCCTGCATTAACTTCTCCAGCTTTACATTATAGTCATCAACACTGTTGCTTTATCCTGTAGAGAGGTGAGCTACGTTTCAATTTCAACAGCTACATGTTTTGGAAGATAAATACGTTTTTTCCTCCCATTACAGACACTGTAATACATACGTCTAAAAAAACAATACATAATATTGAATGAACTGAAGAGAAGCCAATCATCTCTCAATAAAAATTGAAAATATAAAAACAAGTATTTTGTTTAATAGAGTTCTTATGTTGCACTCCCCACTAAATAAATAGTTCAATTAATGTATATTTGTCCTTGAAACATTACATTGAAACACAGTATCATAATGTCGTATGGGGACTTTAGAACAACACCCACTATAATATATTATTGGGCGGGACCAACCTGAATTTGTCCAATAAAAACTCGTTATGTTTCACTATATTGGATCACTCCAATATATTGGTATCACTCCGCGGCGGAGGGATACATCCGAGGTGAGGATTTACAGATTTACTCCCGTGTACACCTGTATCACGGCTGGGGTCCGCCCCTATATATAGACCCCACGGCAGTGACACGCTATCTTTCATTTTCTCGGCTGACGTCCGTATGTTTGAGGTACAAACGTTTGGAAGTTCGCTTGGTAAGTGTAATACCTTGCGTGGAAGTATACTCACTGGCTGTTTGCAGCCTGGAGCAACCCCTCTTGAGTGCTCCACTCGCAGCGCGCGCTTGATCTGTATCTTCCGCCCGTGGTTTGTCGTGCGTGTTTCTCGTTAGCGGTACACTACGACTCCCTGTGCATTAAAATATTGGTGGCTCTTGCTGCCACAAACTGTAATTTACCTTACACAACTTGCCGACTGGCTTGTTCTATGCATGAGTTGTGAATTGCTTTAACATGCTGCTCCCCGGGTTCTCTGTTAATTATCTTGCAGGGATATTTATTGTTCTTTCCCCTGCAGAGTGTGAGTATCATGGAAAATGTCTCAACTTAGTTAACTTTGGGGTTCCTTAACGGGCGTTACACCATATGGTGCTGTTTTTACTCCTTGGATATTAAACCGGTAGGTAATATTGCAGTTACCTGGTCGCTGTTTTTTTGTCTGCCTGTTTTTCCCACAAGGGTCTTCCTCTGTAGAGGTACTGGGTAATTTATCCCTCACCGGGTTCTTATTCCTCCAAGCGGGTCATGACATAGCTCTCCCAGGGCGTCGGACCCCTGCTGTGGCCTTGTTGGCTTGGCTGAGCTTTTGGCTTCCCTTTCTGACAGGTGTGATCGTTGCATCCCCTGGGGATTCGCATACCTTGTGTATGTACTGCCTGGGTTTGAGCCACGCGCAGAGGGCGGTGGAGCGCACTTGAAAGCCACAAATGGGTCCCTCTACTCTCTTGGCCGCCTTACCAACGCGGCCATGCTGCTGCAGGCCTACCTGCAGACTCTGTTTTCCTGGCTGCAGGAGGGCACATAGGAGCTCCTCCGGGAAGTGATGGAGGTGTCTCGCCTGCTTTCCCTGCTCCAGAGGGATGTGGCTGGCGCCAACAGACGGGCCATGGTGCAGGTGGTTACCTCCCGGCGCCATCTCTGTCTGGCGCAATCCCGTCTGCCACCGAGCACATTTGCCACTTACCCCATCAACCCAGGGCTGACGTTTGGCCGAGGGGTTGATGATATTCTAGAGCAGACCGATAAGGTTCGTAGGGACTGGGAGACCCTGAGACGGTTCATGCCGCCTCCTCAGGCCCCGGGTCCAAGGCAGACGGACCATCGCCACCCACCTGCACCCGAACGACGGTGGGGTCCTTCTCCTGCCCCATCGCATCCTGCTAAGGGACGACAGCAGCAAGGGGCACAGCGTGCGGTGAAGCAACAGCCTGTTTTCTCAGACGGGTCTTCCCTGGTTTTTTCAGAGGTACTGGGTAATTTATCCTTCACCGGGTTCCTATTCCTCCAAGGGGGTCACGACATAAGTTCTCCCAGGGCGTCGGACCCCTGCTCCGTGGCCTTGTTGGCTTGGTTGAGCTTATGGCTTCCCTTTGTGACAGGTGTGATGGTGTCAACTGTTACCGCCATAGGGACATGCCTGGGAGACCCAGGTGCTCGGGGCGCCAAAGGAGAGACAGGCCCCGACAGGACCCCTGACACACCCTTCCCCGGCCTCGGCGCTTCTCCAGGTTTCAAAGGGCAAAGTGGGGGAGGGTGTGGAGTCCCCCTGGGTGTTATCCACAATGCTCGAGGGGTACCGACTCCAATTCCACTTATTTTGTGGTTCCAAAAAGAGAGAGGGTTTCGACTGATTCTGGACCTCCGTAACCGCAATGGGTACTTGAAGGTACTGAGGTTCCACATGCTGTCCCCAGCCCGCGTGTTGCAGGCCGTGTCCAGGGACCAGTGGTTTGTTACGCTGGACCTGAGAGATGCGTACTTCCATGTTCCTGTTCACCCTGCTCATTGGCAGTACCTCCGATTCACTTTTGAAGGGATGGCTTACGAATTCATGGTTCTTCCCTTCGGCCTCTCCTTGGCACCCCGCGCTGTCACAAAGTGCATGGACGCTGTCCTGGCACCTCTCACGTCCCGAGGATTGTTGATCCTCAATTACCTGGACGATTGGCTGATTTGTGCTCCGACCAGGACTCAGGTCCTGTCAGACAGAGACATGCTCCTGACCCACATCGGAGGGCTGAGCATTACTGTAAATGACGAGTCATCTGACGCCCTCCCAGAGGGTGGCCTTCATTGGCATGGAACTGGACTCAGTCCACATGAGAGCACGCCTGCCCACCAAAAGGGTTCAGGCGATCCATCTTGCCTCGACCACTTTTGGCAGAGGCGGGTGGTATCCGCCCTGACCTGCCAACGCCTGTTGGGCTTGCTGACGGTGTCTGGGCCTCCCTCTGGCATGCTGTGCCCTGTGATGGCACTGGCTGCCGATGTGGAGCGGACAGTCAGTGAGAACAACAGAGCAGTGAGAACAACAGAGCAGCTCTTTGTCTGCTATGGTGAGAGCGTCCTGGGGGCTGGGCTTTCAAAGCAGAGGCTCTCTCACTGGATCGTGGACACGATTACGACAGCATACTGCCTGGCTGGCATGCCAGTGCTGGGATCTGTGGTGGCACATTCAACACGAGGTGTGGCTGCGTCCTGGGCTCTACTGAGAAGAGTGCCCCTTGCTGAGATCTGTGCTGCGGTAGCTGGGCTTCCTCTTGCACCTTTGCTAGGTACTATCAGGTATATGTGTCACCTCCCTCTGCGGTTGGTTCAGCGGTCCTGGGGCTCACCTCCCCTTCCGGGGACAGGGCCGGGACACCTTCCACATTGACGGCCCCTGCGTCTCGGTCCCGCGTTGGGACTTCGCCGCTGGCTGGCCAGGTCCCTCTAGCACTGACTAATCTGGTACCTGTTTTCCAATATAGTGAAACATAACGAAGGTTACCTATGTAACCACAATTATGTGAGCTATATGGATCACTCCAATCCTCTAAATGATGTAAAGAACTTGCCACGGCCATGGGGTCTATATATAGGGGCAGACCCCAGCCGTGACACAGGTGTACAAGGGAGTAAATCCTCACCTCGGATCAATATTGGAGTGATCCATATAGCTCACCAAGCGTGGTTACATAGGTAACCTTTTTAAAAAGGGGACTTGTTCATAAAAAGGGCCTGAGAACAAAGTCAGTATTCAGACCAGTAGGGGTCAGTGTTTCTAGATAGGAAATCCAGTAGGTCTCCCTCAATAGTAGGGTCTCCACTCCTTGGTAGAGTAATATGCTCGATACCTCCTTGGTAGAGTAATATGCTCGATACCTCCTTGGTAGAGTAATATGCTCGATACCTCCTTGGTAGAGTAATATGCTCGATACCTCCTTGGTAGAGTAATATGCTCGCTACCTGTGTATTTCAGGGAGGAGATAGAATGGTTAGCTTCAACAAAGTGAGCTGCTACCTAGTCAGTGTTCTTACACCTGATTGCGCTGTGTTGTTCAGCTATGCGTTGCTTTAATTGTCTTTTCAATTATCCTACGTAGGCTATTCCACAGGTGATGAGAGATTACTCCTTTTGTCTTACATGAAATGACATCGCTAACAGGGATTTTTCGACCTGTGTGTGGGTGTCTGAAGAAGGATGTTTTTCGTAGTGCTGTAGCACTGTGCACATGAGCCACATTTGCAATTCCCATTTTGAATGGGTGCCAAGAGTGTCTGAGTGGGCTCAGGGGGCAGGTCAGATCTCACTAGGCTGTCCCCAATATTGTGGCCACGCTTGTAGACCACTAGTGAAGGTTCCTTAAAGAGGTGTGCAATTTTTTGGTCTGATTGCAGAATATGCCAGTCACAGGAGGTTGGTGGCACCTTAATTGGGGAGGACAGGCTTGTGATAATTGCTGGAGCAGAATAAGTGGAATGGTATCAAATACATCAAACATGGTTTCCATGTGTTTGATGCCATTCCATTCGCTTCGTTCCAGCCATTATTATGAGCAGTCCTCCCCTCAGCAGCCTCCGCTGGTGCCAGTGCTTTTTCAGGATTGCTCTCATTTTCTCTGAACACTTGGTATACTTTGTGCAGAAGACTGTTGCGTTGGGTTTCTTCTTTGGTTTAGTTTGAGCAGTTCCTCTCTTAGTGTTTGGGATATTTTTATCATTGCATCATCAAGAGTTAATTTTGAATTTGTTTGTAATTTTCTTAGCGTTGGTGTCAAAATATGACCGTTGGCCACAGATGCATTTAATCCTCCAAAACTGGCCATATGATAAACCATTCTTGAGGGGAAGGGGATGCATACTGTCCGCACGTAGCAGGCTGTTGCGGTCTCTGGGCTTTGTGTATAAGTCTGTGTGTAATACGTCATTCTTTTTAATGATCCAACTCTCTTGGCTAAGACTTGAGGAGAGACTGACTGCATTACTTCTTATTTTTATAAGAAATATTAATGTGTTGAAAATCCCAAATTATTTGCATAGTCAACTTACACACAGCTCTGACACACACACTTATCCCACCAGACATGCCACCAGGGGTCTTTTCACAGTCCCCAAATCCAGAACAAATTCAAGAAGGCGTACAGCATTATATAGAGCCATTATTGTATGGATCTCCGTTCCATCTCATATTGCTCAAATGAACAGAAAACCTGGTTTAAAAAAAAAAAGATAAAGCAACACCTCACGGCACAACGTCTCTCCCCTATTTGACCGAGATAATTTCTGCATTGATATGTAGGCTACGTGTGCCTTTTAAAAAATGTATGTAGTTCGGTCCTTGAGCTGTTCTAGTCTATTAATGTTCTGTATTATGTCATGTTTCATGTTCAGTGTGAACCCCTGGAAGAGTAGCTGCTGCTTTCGCAACAGCTAATGGGGATCCAACTAAAAATAAATAAACTTCCTTCCCAGAGCACAAAGACATCATCTTTGTACCTCTTCCATAGGAGGATTTTAGACAGGAGGGGGTGTGTCTCTGTTTGGGAAATGAGTGCTTCCTCAAATTGTCCACATACAGATTCACATAGTTAGGAGCAAAGGGGGAGCCCATGGCCACACCCTGAATTTGGAGGAAAAAATCTGACTCAAAGACAAAGTAGTTGTTGGATAATATCAGTTCAGTCAGTTGCAGGATGCATTCAGTGGATGGAGCAAGGGTAGAGTCTCTCTGCTGGAGAGGTGTTGCAGCGCCCTCAAGCCTTCTGTGTGTGGGATGATAGTGTACAAACTCTCCACATCAAAAGTGGCCAGCAGGGTGCCTTCTGGTAGGCCCTCTATCAATGAGATCATGTGACTGGTGTCTTTGTCATAAGATGGGAGATTCTCAACCATTGGTTTGATGTGGTGGTCCACAAAAATGCAATTCTTCCTCCTTTGTCAATTTTTTTTCATGATAATCTGATTCTAAATCTGATTCTAAGTCTACTCAGGTTATCATAGGATTTGTGTTTCTGGTTGTCTTTCATGAAGTCACCAACATCACTTTCAACAATCCTGTAGAAGGTAAATATGATACTAACTGATGGTGTTGGGGTTTACTAACATCTGGCTGAACTTACTGAACTAAAATCCACAAATAGCAGTTGAGCATAGGCCTTGGGGTTCTCCAGATGTTGCGGGATGAGATGCACTATAATGAGGATTGCATCATCAGTGCCACATTGGAGCTCGTTTTTTCGCTGAGTTTCCAGTTGACTTGAAAGCCCTGAAGTCAGACATCGGAGATTTCCGAGTTCTGAGGGGGCTTTCAAGAGAATTCGGAACCTCCGAATTAAAAATTGCATATGTTTTTTGCATAGAGCTTCCTACTGGTTGATTCTGATATTTTCCAATTCGGAAACTGGAGCTCATCTTTCTACGAGTTTCCATGTCAAAAATGTCTCTGTTTCCGAGTTGTCTTGAACACGGCACAACTTCCGAGTTGTCTTGAACACATCATATAAACTCAGCAAAAAAAGAAACGTCCCTTTTTCAGGACCCTGTTTTTCAAAGAGAATTGGTAAAAATCCAAATAACTTCACAGATCTATATTGTAAAGGGTTTCAACACTGTTTCCCATGCTTGTTCAATTAACCATAAACAATTAATGAACATGCACCTGTGGAACAGTCTAAGACACTAGCAGCTTACAGACGGTAGGCAATTAAGGTCACAGTTATGAAAACTTAGGACATTAAAGAGGCCTTTTTACTGACTCTGAAAAACACCAAAAGAAAGATGCCCAGGGTCCCTGCTCATCTGTGTGAACGTGCCTTAGGCATGCTGCAAGGAGGCATGAGGACTGCAGATGTGGCCAGGCAAATAAATTGCAATGTCCGCAATGTGAAATGCCTAAGACAGCGCTACAGCGAGACAGGACGGATAGCTGATCGTCCTCGCAGTGGCAGACCACGTGTAACAACACCTGCACAGGATCGGTACATCCGAACATCACACCTGTGGGACAGGTACAGGATGGCAACAACAACTGCCTGAGTTACACCAGGAATGCACAATCCCTCCATCAGTGCTCAGACTGTCCGCAATAGGCTGAGAGAGACTGGACTGAGGGCTTGTAGGCCTGTTGTAAGGCAGGTCCTCACCAGACATCACCGGCAACAACGTTGCCTATGGGCACAAACCCACCGTCGCTGGACCAGACAGGACTGGAAAAAGTTCTCTTCACTGACAAGTCGCGTTTTTGTTTAACCATGGGTGATGGTCGAATTCGCGTTTATCTTCGAAGGAATGAGCGTTTCACCGAGGCCTGTACTCTGGAGCGGGATCGATTTGGAGGTGGAGGGTTCGTCATGGTCTGGGGCGATGTGTCACAGCATCATCGGACTGAGCTTGTTGTCATTGCAAGCAGGCAATCTCAACGCTGTGCGTTACAGGAAAGACATCCTCCTCCCTCATGTGGTACCCTTCCTGCAGGCTCATCCTGACATGACCCTCCAGCATGACAATGCCACCAGCCATACTGCTTGTTCTATGCGTGATTTCCTGCAAGAAAGGAATTTCAATGTTCTGCCATGGCCAGCAAAGAGCCCGGATCTCAATCCCATTGAGCATGTCTGGGACCTGTTGGATCCGAGGGTGAGGGCTAGGGCCATCCCCCGACCCCCAGAAATGTCCGAGAACTTGCAGGTGCCTTGGTGGAAGAGTGGGGTAACATCTCACAGCAAGAACTGGCAAATACTTTCCAGGTCTGTGCCCAAACAGTTCGAGCTTCTAATTTAAAAAATGTATATCTCCAGAAATAAGTCTCTCACTGTTGCCGTCTCTTATAGACCCCCCTTGCCCTGGACACCATATGTGAATTGATTGCCCCCCATCTATCTTCAGAGTTTGTTCTGTTAGGTGACCTAAACTGGAATATGCTTAACATCCCGGCCGTCCTACAATCTAAGCTAGATTTCCTCAACCTCACACAAATTATCAAGGGACCCACCAGGTACAACCCTAAATCCGTAAACATGGGCACAATGCAGATGTTCTGAAAGAGCTGCAAAACCTGGACCCGTACAAATCAGCTGGGCTAGACAATCTGGACCCTCTCTTTCTAAAAGGATCTGCCGCTATTGTTGCAACCCCTATTACGAGTCTATTCAACCTCTCTTTCGTATCGTATCGAGATTCCTAAAGATTGGAAAGCTGCCGCGGTCATCCCCCTCTTCAAAGGCGGTGACACTGTAGACCCAAACTGTTACAGACCTATATCCATCCTGCCCTGCCTTTCTAAAGTCTTCGAAAGCCAAGTTAACAAACAGATCACCGACCATTTCGAATCCCACTGTACCTTCTCCGCTGTGCAATCCGGTTTCCGAGCTGGTTTCGGGTGCACCTCAGCCACTCTCAAGGTCCTAAACGACATCATAACCGCCATCGATAAAAGACAGTACTGTGCAGCCGTCTTCATTGACCTGGCCAAGGCTTTCGACTCTGTCAATCACCACATTCTTATCGGCAGACTCAACAGCCTTGGTTTCTCAAATGACTGCCTCGCCTTGTTCGGAGGGCCTGTTGTCCGGACCTCTTGCAGTCTCTATGGGGGTGCCACAGGGTTCAATTCTCGGGCCGACTCTTTTCTCTGTATACATCAATGATGTTGCTCTCGCTGCTGGTGATTCTCTGATCCACCTCTACGCAGACGACACCATTCTGTATACTTCTGGCCCTTCTTGGGACACTGTGTTAACAACCCTCCAGACGAGCTTCAATGCCATACAACTCTCCTTCTGTGGGCTCCAACTGATCCTAAATACAAGTAAAACTAAATGCATGCTCTTCAACCGATCGCTGCCTGCACCTGCCCGCCTGTCCAGCATCACTACTCTGGACGGTTCTGACTTAGAATATGTGGACAACTACAAATACCTAGGTGTCTGGTTAGACTGTAAACTCTCCTTCCAGACTCACATCAAACATCTCCAATCCAAAGTTACATCTAGAATTGGCTTCCTATTTCGCAACAAAGCATCCTTCACTTATGCTGCTAAACATACCCTTGTAAAACTGACCATCCTACCGATCCTCGACTTCGGCGATGTCATTTACAAAATAGCCTCCAATACCCTACTCAACAAACTGGATGCAGTCTATCACAGTGCCATCTGTTTTGTCACCAAAGCCCCATATACTACCCACCACTGCGACCTGTACGCTCTCGTTGGCTGGCCTTCGCTTCATAATCGTCGCCAAACCCACTGGCTCCAGGTCATCTACAAGACCCTGCTAGGTAAAGTCCCCCCTTATCTCCGCTCACTGGTCACCATAGCAGCACCCACCTGTAGCACACGCTCCAGCAGGTATATCTCTCTGGTCACCCCCAAAGCCAATTCCTCCTTTGGCTGTCTCTCCTTCCAGTTCTCTGCTGCCAATGACTGGAACGAACTACAAAAATCTCTGAAACTGGAAACACTTATCTCCCTCACTAGCTTTAAGCACCAGCTGTCAGAGCAGCTCACAGATCACTGCACCTGTACATAGCCCATCTATAATTTAGCCCAAACAACTACCGCTTCCCCTACTGTATTTATTTATTTAATTTATTTTGCTCCTTTGCACCCCATTATTTCTATTTCTACTTTGCACTTTCTTCTACTACAAATCTACCATTCCAGTTTTTTACTTGCTATATTGTATTTACTTTGCCACCATGGGCTTTTTTACTTTACCTCCCTTATCTCACCTCATTTGCTCACATTGTATATAGACTTATTTTTCTACTGTATTATTGACTATGTTTGTTTTACTCCATGTGTAATTCTGTGTTGTTGTATGTTGTCGAACTGCTTTGCTTTATCTTGGCTAGGTCGCAATTGTAAATGAGAACTTGTTCTCAACTTGCCTACTTGAATAAATAACAAATACAAATAAATGTTTTGCGGGACGTGAGAGACTTAAAAAAACATCAACTAACACACAAGGAAAAGAAACATATACATTACCGCTGTTCAAGGTGTGATAAAAGATTTCCTGACATGGCAAAACTAAGATCACACCTTCCAGTACATTCTGTAGACCTGGCACTCCAGTGCTCGGACTGTGGAAAGTGTTTCTTAAACAAGACAAAGTTAGAAAGACACCTAAGAATACACACTGCAAGTGGAAAAAAAGCCATTCCTCTGCACTGACTGCGGGGATGGTTTTACAAATTTACGACAGTTGGAAGAGCACCAGCGAACACACACCGGAGCGAAACCGTACCACTGCACTGAATGCGGAAAGCGTTTTACACGTGAATGGACATTAAAGAGTCACAAGCAAGTGCACAAGTTAAAACACTCTGGAGAAAGAGCAGCCTATCCTTGCTCTGAATGTGGAAAGTCCTTCTCCCGTTCACTTGATGTGGTGAGTCCTTCTCCCGTTCACTTGATGGGGTGAGTCATGTAAGAAGGGTGCATAATAAAGAAAGACCTTTCCAGTGCTTCTGCTGTGAAAAAGGTTTCGTCCAAAAGAACTTTCTTACAGTACACATGAGAACTCACATTGGAGAGAAACCGTACCGCTCCTCACACTGTGGACAAAGCTTCTCCCAAATTGGCGACCGAAAACGCCACCAGAAGAAGCAATACTTTGGAGAGGAATCTTGACCTCTATACAACAGTTTGGAAGGCCCCCTAATTTGAGAAAAAGTTGATGACTCCATCCTCCTCCGTGACCCGGAAACCGATGAGTGGTCACCATATGTAGGAGATTGCCTCCTTTGTCAGAGGAACATCAGAGGAGAATCTCAATTGCATACTCCTCGCATCCTCTCCCCTTGCCGCCGCCTCAAAACCCATTGGAGGAGAAGGTCATAGGGGAGGGACCTATGGCGTTCTCATCCAATGGGTTTTGAGAAGGAGTTGAGGAGTACGCAATTGAGATTCTCCCCCTGTGTATCCTATTGGTTCCCGATCACACAACTAATATTTTATCTATTAAATGCCTGGTACAACCAGTTAAACTTGTTTTTACCACTTTACACATATTTTGGGATTCCTCCTCTGTTAACTTAATTTGCCTGATGACACGCGAGTGGAGTAGGAGAGTAATTTCATGCATGCTACGGTTTGTTTTCACGTTTCCTCTCACTGATTACTTTTTACCTTTTTCAAAAGGTGGCGAGGAGAGTTTGCGAAACCAGTTGAGGATCTCCCACAGAGACGCTCAATATGAAAGGACTACAACAGTAAAACAAACATACAGTATTGTAATAGTATCCGTCTTTATTGTAGTTTTTCTGTTGTCAAACAATTTTGAATATTTTGTATCAAAAGTAAACTCTTTTTATAAATAACATTTTTTTTCTTCTCTTTTATCAGTCTCGTAGTTTCCACCCTGCAAATTTGTATTTGTTAATACTCCCCTGCACATAAAGGAGCGTTGGGCCAGTAACCGAAAGGTTGCTGGATTGAATCCCTGAGCTGGCAGGGTAAAAATCTGTCGTTCTGCCCCTGAGCAAAGCAGTTAACCCACTGTTCCCAGGGGCGACGAAGACATGGATGTCTATTAAAGCATCCCTCCGCACCTCTCTGATTCAGAGGGGTTGAGTTAAATGCGGAAGACACATTTCAGTTGAATACATTTCAGTTGAATGCATTCAGTTGTACAACTGACTAGGTATCCCCCTTTCCATTTGGCCTGACTCCTGTGTGCATTTGCATGTGGGTTTTGACATGATTGGCTTGTCTGAATTGTGCCCCGGAAACATCACACCAGGGAGAACAGTCTATGACTAGGGTGGCTGGAGTCTTGGGCAACTTTTAGGGCCTTCCTCTGACACCAGCTGGTATAGAGGTCCTGGATGGCAGGAAGCTTGGCCCCAGAGATGTACTAGGCCGTACGCACTACCCTCTAGAGTGCCTTGCCATCGGAGGCCGAGCAGTTGCCATACCAGGTGGTGATGCAACCAGTCAGGATGCTTTCCTTGGTGGATTACCGCCACCTACTGTGCTGGTGTGTGGGCCAGAGACACCCCTAGCAGCTGCAATGGCAATGGGCGCGGCTTGTAGTAAGTGACTCGTAGTGGGTGCGATATGTAATAACCGCGGTCTGGAGATATACAATTGAAGTCGCAAGTTCACATACACCTTAGCCAAACACATTTAAACTGTTTTTCACAATTCCTGACATTTTATCCTAGTAAAAATTGTCTCAGGTCAGTTAGGATCACCACTTTATTTTAAGAATGTGAAATGTCAGAATAATAGTAGAGAGATGATTTATTTCAGCTTTTATTTCTTTCATCACATTCCCAGTGGGTCAGAAGTTTACATACACTCAATTAGTGTTTGGTAGCATTGCCTTTAAATTGTTTAACTTGGGTCAAACATTTTGGGTAGCTTTCCACAAGCTTCCTACAATAAGTTGGGTGAATTTTGGCCCATTCCTCCTGACAGAGCTGGTGTAACTGAGTCAGGTTTGTAGGCCTCCTTGCACGCACATGCTTTTTCAGTTCTGCCAACAAATTTTCAATGGGATTGAGGTCAGGGCTTTGTGATGGCCACTCCAATACCTTGACTTTGTTGTCCTTAAGCCATTTTGACACAACTTTGGAAGTATGCTTGGGGTCATTGTCCATTCGGAAGACCCATTTGTGACCAAGCTTTAACTTCCTGACTGATGTCTTGAGATGTTACTTCAATATATCCACATAATTTTCCTGCCTCAAGATGCCATCTATTTTGTGAAGTGCACCAGTCCCTCCTGCAGCAAAGCACCCCACAACATGATGTTGCCACCCCGTGCTTCACGGTTGGGATGGTGTTCTTCGGCTTGCAAGCCTCCCCCCTTTTCTCCAAAAAGTACGATCTTTGTCCCCATGTGCAGTTGCAAACCATAGTCTGGCTCTTTTATGGCGGTTTTGGAGCAGTGGCTTCTTCTTTGCTGAGCGGCTTTTCAGGTTATGTCAATATAGGACTCGTTTTACTGTGGATATAGATATTTTTGTACATGTTTCCTCCAGCATCTTCACAAGGTCCTTTGCTGTTGATCTTGGATTGATTTGCACTTTTCGCACCAAAGTACGTTCATCTCTAGGAGACAGAACGTGTCTCCTTCCTGAGTGGCATGACGGCTGCGTGTTCCCATGGTGTTTATACTTGCGTACTATTGTTTGTACAGATGAACGTGGTACCTTCAGGTGTTTGGAAATTGATCCCAAGGATGAACCAGACTTGTGGAGGGTCTACAATCTTTTTTCTGAGGTCTTAGCTGATTTCTTTTGATTTTCCCATGATATCAAGCAAAGAGGCACTGAGTTTGAAGGTAGGCCTTGAAATACATCCACAGGTACACCTCCAATTGACTCAAATTATGTCAATTAGCCTATCAGAAGCTTCTAAAGCCATTACATAATTTTCTGTAATTTTCCAAGCTGTTTAAAGGCACAGTCAACTTAGTGTATGTAAACTTCTGACATACTGGAATTGTGATTTAGTGAATTATAAGTGAAATAATCTGTCTGAAACAATTGTTGGAAAAATTACGTGTCATGCACAAAGTAGATGTCCTAACCGACTTGCCAAAACTATAGTTTGTTAACAAGAAATTTGTGGAGTGGTTGAAAAACGAGTTTTAATGATTCCAATCTAAGTGTATGTAAACTTCCGACTACAACTGTACATTATTGAGGGGTTTGGGTAACAAGGCAATCTAAATTGACAAGAAAATTGAGTTGACTGTTCTAACAATGATTGAAGGCAGGCGAGATCAGATGGGACCATTCCAATGAGACAGGGGGTCACCATTGAGACTAGGGTCTCATTCTCAAGGAAGCCCTGTGAACATGAACACACAATTCAGTACAACATAAAGCAAAATAATAACAACACAATACAATAAATACAACAAGATTAATCCAAACAAACATAACGATCACATCTCCCACAATTGATCTAAACTCTCCAATGGTGACCGGCAAGTCCAGCTTCAAGGTGGCCTGAAGGAAATTCCACGAGCCGGGGGCATAAAAACTAAAAGTATTTTTCCCCAGCTCAGTGGAGACCTGTGGGACTTCCAGAACCAGCCAGTCCAGAGAACGGGTCTGAACATCTCTGGATCTCCAATTAATATGTGAGCTGAGGTAGTGGGGGAGTCTCTGAAGAACAGCTTTATATACAAAAAGTTGCCAATGCTGGGCCCTTCTGGTAGTCAGAGACTCCCAGCCAACAGAACTATACAAAATGCAGTGATGTGTATAAAAATTGTCCCCAGTGATGATACACAGTACTGAGTCAAAAGATTTTAAAACAGAGGCTGCCGCATGTCACCATAATCAACTACTGGGAGAAGCGTTGCTTAAACAATCTTCTTTCTACTTTCCAAAGTGAGGCAGTATTTATTTCTATAAAAGAAAACAATCTTAATTTTTAGCTTTTTTGTCCGTTTTTCAATATGTGTTTTAAAAAATAGCTTATTTCAGTCAAAATACCCAAGTACTTATAATGGGGAACTTGCTCAATTTGAGCTCACTTTAAAATAAATCAGATTTGACAGTTTAGACACAAGTTGCATAGCCAGCAATCGGATTTTTATCTGATTTCAACCAAATCCAATTTTATTTGTGTAACGGCTCTCATTGGTGGTAGGAAGAGTAGACCTAAGCGCAGCGTGGAAAGTGTTCATGATTTCTTTATTCACAAAACACTTAAAACAAAAATGAAAGCGCACAGTTCTGTCAGGCACAGACACTAAACAGAAAACAAGATCCCACAAAAACCCAAAAGGAAAATGACAACATATATGATCCCCAATCAGAGACAACGATAGACAGCTGCCTCTGATTGGGAACCACACTCGGCCAAAAACAAAGAAATAGAAAACATAGACTTTCCCACCCGAGTCACACCCTGACCTAACCAAACAGAGAATAATAAGGATCTCTAAGGTCAGGGCGTGACAATTTGTCACATGCGCCAAATACAACAGGTGTAGACCTTACTGTGAAATGCTTACTTACAAGCCCTTAACCAACAATGCAGTTCTAAGAAAATAAGAGTTATGAAAATATTTACTAAATAAACTGAAGTTAAAAAAATGTACCCAAAATAACAATAACGAGGCTATATACAGGGGGTACCGGTACCGAGCGGGGGTACAGGTTAGTTGAGGAAATATGGGGTAAAGCGGTTTAAAAGGGGGGTTCGTTGCAAATAGTCTGGGTAGCCATTAGATTAATTGTTCAGCAGTCTTATGGCTTGGGGGGTAGAAGCTGTCAAGGAGCCTTTTGGGTGGCTGGAGTCTTTGACAATTCTTTGGGCCTTCCTCTGACACCACCTAGTATAGAGGTCCTGGATGGCATGAAACATGGCTCCAGTGATGTACTGGTCAGATGCCGAGCAGTTGCCATACCAGGCGGTGATGCAACCAGTCAGAATCCTCTCCATGGTGCAGCTGTAGAACTTTTGGAGGATCTGGGGACCAATGCCAAGTCTTTTCAGTCTCCTGAGGGGGAATAGGTGTTGTTCCCTCTTCACGACTGTCTTGGTGTGTTTGGACCATGATAGTTTGTTGGTGATGTGGACACCAAGGAACATGAAGCTCTTGACCCGCTCCACTACAGCCCTGTCGATGTGAATGGGGGTGTGTTCGGCCCTTCTGTAGTCCACGATCAGCTCCTTTGTCTTGCTCACGTTGAGGGAGAGGTTGTTGTCTCTGGCCTCCTCCCTATAGGCTGTCTCATTATTGTTGGTGATCAGGCCTACCACTGTTGTGTCATCGGCAAACTTAATGATGGTATTGGAGTCGTGCTTAGCCACGCAGTCGTGGGTGAACAGGGAGTACAGGAGGGGACTAATCACGCACACTTGAGGAGCCCCTGTGTTGAGGATCAGCGTGGCAGATGTGTTGTTGCCTACCGTTACCCCCTGGGGGTGGCCTGTCAGATGTCCAGGATCCAGTTGCAGAGGGAGGTGTTTAGTCCCAGAGTCCTTAGCTTAGTGATGAGCCTTGAGGGCACTATGGTGTTGACTACAGCTCAGCGTTCAATGAACAGCATTCTCACATAGGTGTTCCCAGTGGCGACCCATCATTCAGAGCAGGTCCTGTTTAAAAAAAAAATATATATATATATATATATATAGGCAGGTTGTGATACAGCCTGTAATACAGACATTTATTTGGGTTGAAAAAACAATTGAACAGCATATATTTATAATAATATATATTTATAATATATATTTATAATATATATATATATATTATATAATATATATATATATATATTATAAATATATATTATATTATATTTATATATATTATATTTATATATATATAATATTTATATATATATATATTTTATATATATATATATATATATATATATATATATATATATTTTATATATATTTTATATATATATATTTTATATATATTTTATATATATATATTTTATATATATTTTATATATATATATTTTATATATATATATTTTATATATATATATTTTATATATATATTTTATATATTTTATATATATATATATATATATTTTATATATATATATATATATATATTTTATATATATATATATTATAAATAAAAAATGTGTCACGTCCTGACCAGCAGAGGGAGTAATTGTATTAGTTTTGGTCAGGGCGTGGCAGAGGGTTTATGTTTTGTATGTATTTCTATGTTCTGTCTAGTTTAGTTTTTCTATGTTTAGGATTGGGTGTTGGACTCTCAATTGGAGGCAGGTGTTTCTAGTTGTCTCTGATTGAGAGTCCTATATATAGGTGTGTGTTTGGTTTGGTATTTTGTGGGTAGTTTTCTTTAGCCCCGTTTTAATGTGTATAGCCTGTTAAACTGTCGGTCTTCGTTTTGGTGTTCACTTTATTTAAAATAAATATTCAAGATGAGCATCCACATTCCTGCTGCGTTTTGGTCCTCTCTACCCGAAGACAGCCGTTACAAAATGTGGGGGGGTTGCCTGTTTTGCATGTTGTTTTGACATTAATATGTGTCACATATCAGTTTGTTTGCAATGTAAGAAAAAATATTTATCATAGAGTTAATAAAGCTGCATCAAAACATGGTCTCTTTTTTGGGGTTTTTCTTGAGTAAGGCAGCTCCAAAATGCAGGTGTTTCAGCCTAGCTTGGTGCTTTCTGTGGTGATGGGGCAAGCCAGCTGAAAATACGGAGCATTGCGCCGTGATTGGTTCAGTGTTCTGTCACTAATGGGGGACACTACGTCACCGCCAAGTCTAAGGATAGACTTTGAAAATTCAATCCCCTTGGGTGCTGCCATAAAGTTATATTGGAAGTGCCCATCCAAGAAGGCTCAAGGTCATTGACCTCAGATAAAATGGCGCAGCGGTCTAAAGCACTGCATCTCAGTGCTAGAGGCGTCACTACAGACCCTCGTTCGATTACAGGCTGTATCACAACCTGCCGTGATTGGGAGTCCCATAGGGCGGCGCACAATTGGCCCAGCGTCATCCGGGTTAGGGTTTGGCCGGTGTAGCCTTCATTGTAAATTTATTCTTAATTGACTAGCCTAGAAAAATAAAGGTTAAATACAAAATAAAATGTCAAATCACATATCTACAGTAGCTTTGATTGGACTGACATCATCATGAAAGTATGATGGCAACATCATACTGTCAAAATCTTAGCTAGCAGTCATCATCATGAATCAAGTCGACATTCTACTGGCAAACCCTTTTTAATCCTTGTCATATTTAGAGAAATAATGAAGAGATTATAATGTATAAACAAATAAAACAAATGTATTATATATTTAACTAGGCAAGTCAGTTAAGAACAAATTCTTATCTACCCTGGCCAAACCTGGAAGATGCTGGGCCAATTGTGAGTCGCCCTATGGGATTCCCAATCACGGCCGGTTGTGATACAGCCTGGAATTGAACCAAGTCAGCCATATCAGCTATGCTTTTTTAAAAGGCAGTAAATGAGGCTGAATGAACTGTTTAGCTGCCAGACAAGGCTCTGCTGATAACCAGGTGTAGCAGTGGTATAGTGCAATTAATATATTGTTTAGTGTTGTGTTGTGTTGTAGTTTAGCTTGCATGCGTCCCACATGTTTAATTTTTTGGGCCCCACCAAGATATACATGCTAAAATCGCCACTGCCCAAATCAATAAAGCCACACTGGGGTTTTCCTGCAGTTCAATTGTTTTTTCAACCCAAATAAATGTCTGTATTATTCAATCATAACTCAAAGTATAATACTGTATCAGTCCATTGTTTTTATTTTTATATTTGAGTATTTCTAGACAAACAATATAAACCACCATAGACATCCTTGTATCCACAGTTTTGTCCGTGTGTGAGTGGGTACATGTTCCAACCCCAGCCCTGTGTTTATCAGACATGGGCAGGCTATAGAAAGTGAAAAATATGTAGCTACAATCCTTAATTCAAACAATAACAAGGTGCTCACTCCGCTGTTATTTTACTTATACTGTGGTGTTATAGTTAAGTAATTTACATTTTGTTTTTTCAGAGGATGCATAATAACCAACGGAAGACTCTGAGCAGAAAAAGTCAGCCAGACGAAATGGAAGAGTGCAGAGATGCACAGCCATCTACAGATGGCCAAAGAGGGACATCTTGTTCACCATTGAAACAAGCAAAACTACAACCAGGAGGACCACAACACACCTCACCAAGCCGGGTTAATCACCTTGTATTTGACTTCATCATAGAGGATGTGCAACCCTTTTCACTAGTAGAGGTGTCTTTATTCCACAAGCTAGTAGAAGGAATCAGTGGTGGGACAAAGGTCATGTGTAGAAAGACTTTTGATTCAACAAATTGAAAGGGAATTTGAGTCCATGAAAGAAGCTCTCTCCGCCAAACTCCAGAGTGTAAAGTCTGTCTGCACCACAGCAGATATCTGGTCTGCCCATAACAGAAGCTTTTTCAGCATGACATGCCACTGGCTCGAGGAGGACACCTTGGAGAGGAAGTCAGCTGCTTTGGCTTGTGCGAGACTGAGAGGACGTCATACCTACAATGTGATTACTGCCAAGTTAAGTGAAATACATGCAGACTTTAAAATTCGGATGATGGAGTGAGGTTTGATGATGTGAGTGCGATTCTTGAGGAGGTTGAGCAAGAACTTCATTTTTTTATCCCTTCACATCAACTTTGTGTGGCACACACCCTCAACCTCCTCGCCACCAATGAGGTGGACAAAGCTGCATCCCAAGGTCCATCACGGAAATTGTACAGAAGTGCAAAGTCAAAATGTTCCAGCATTTGGAACAAAGCACACAGGTCCACATTCGCTTCAGAGGCAATAGAGGACATTGCAAGCATGAAAGTAATTGTACCATGTGTGACAAGATGGAGCTCAGAGTACCGTGCCATCTCCAAAATCGTAGCCTTAACAGATGACCAGCTGGGGCAAATCTGTGAAGACCTGGGTGTGAGCAGCAAACTACATCCTTGTGAGATTGCTTTTCTCAAGGAGTACAGTACAGTCCTACAGCCACTCGCATTAACTACTACGGAAGAATGTTTCCCTTCTCTCATCAGCGGTGACGCTTCATTCAGGGCAGGTTTTGAGCCCCACCTGTTTAGGATTTTTTTTTGTTGCCTGTTTTGCATGTTATTTTGGCATTAATACGTGCCACATATCAGTTTGCAAACAATGTAAAAAATTTAATAATAATTGAGTTAATAAAGCTGCATACAAACATGGTCTCTTTTTTGCTTTCTTGAGTAAGGCAGCTCCAAAATGCAAGTGTTTCATCCTAGCTCAGTGCTTTCTGTGGTGGTGGGGCAGCCAGTGGAAAATACGGAGCGTAGGGGTTGGTATTATTCTCTAGTTGCACTGTGATTGGCTCAGCATTCTGTCACTCATGGGGACAATACATCACCGCAAAATCTACGGGAAGAGCTCGAAAATTCAAGCTCGTTGGGTGCTGTCATACTTACGTTAGAAGTGCCCATCCAAGAAGGCTCAAGGTCATTGGTCAAATCATGTTATATCTAGCGTAGCTTTGATTGGACCGATCATGTCAACATCATACTTTCAAAATCTTAGCTAGCAAGCTAGAAGGCAGTCATTTTCAAAAATCAAGTCGGCAATCTATTGGCATCCGTCAAACCTTGTCATGAAGAGAAATTATAGATAAAACGTATCGGTGCTCATTGGCCATTAGAAGACATAAACATTACATAAATTGGAAATCGCAAATTCAACAATGAGTGCTAAGGCGCCACTGCAGTCCTGGGTTCGATACCAGGCTGTGTCACAGCCGGCTGTGACCGGGAGACCCGTGAGGTTGCGCACAATTGGCCCAGCATCATCCGGGTTAGGGGAGGGTTTGGCCAGCCGGGATGTCCTTGTCTCATTGTGCTCTAGCGACTGCTTGTGGAGGGCTGGGCGCCTGCAAGCTAACTTTGGTTGTCAGTTCGACAGTGTTTCCTCTGACACATTGGTGCGGCTGGCTTCCGGGTTAAGCGAGCATTGTGTCAAGAATCAGTGCGGCTTGGCTCTCGACCTTCGCCAAGTTTATAGGGGAGTTGCAGCGGTGAGACAAGATTGTAACTACCAATTGGATATCACGAAAAATGGGGTAACGCCATGGCCCAGAAAAGTTTGAATACATTGGAAATGCTGTCAATCCAGAATGACTTCTGCCGCATTCAAAACAACTGGAAACTCGGAACTGGGAAATCTCAGACTTCATTGAGTTCAAGACAACTGGGAAGCCGGATGAAATTGGCTCCGACTGGGAAAATACGTAAAATAATTTGGAACGGAATTCTAAGTTGTGATTTGAGCCTCTTTCTAGTGCCCACAAGAAGGACCGCTGTGCCAACTTCCTGTTCAAGTGAGCACAGCACAACAAGGTGAGTCCAAAAATGTCTTGAATGCTGCTGCATAAATTATGTATTATGCCAGGGAGATATGTATACTCTAGCCAAGAACGTAATACTAAGTGTATGTTGTCTACTAAGCTGTTAGTAGCCCATGTGCCTCACCCTAATAATTTGGTCCCTTTCCTCCCTCATAACATAGCCTACTGTTCTGACTTGATGGTGTACATGCAGCCTGTTTTATAGAAATGTAATCATTGAATATTGTAAGATATTTCATTGTCTGCTTATATGCCCCCTTTATTTATCCTATGGTTTTTACTTGGTGTACAGGGAGAATATGTTCTGAATTCTAACGCTGTACATTTTCAAAAATACTGAACAAATAGTTATATTGACTACGTCCTTCCTAGCTTGCTCATTAATTTCTTAATTGAAATTATGGATTATGCCATAGGTTCTACGTCTCAATTTTCATTAGAAACCACATTTGTTTAACCTCTACAGGATTGGTGTCCCCCCCACAGGGTGGTTAAGTTAATGTAAGCTAATGTGATTAGCATGAGGTTGTAAGTAACATGTACATTTCCCAGGGCATAGACATATCTGAGTGCCCTCACCACCTCCCTCAGATATGGGCAGAAAGCTTCAATTCTTGTTAATCTAACTGCACTGTCCAATTTACAGTAGCTATTACAGTGAAAGAATGCCATGCTATTGTTTGAGGAGAGTGCACAATTATGAACTTGAAAATGTATTAATAAACCAATTAGGCACATTTGGCCAGTCTTGATACAACATTTTGAACAGATATGCAATGGTTCATTGGATTAGTCAAAAACTTTGCACATACACTGCTGCCATCTAGTGGCCAAAATCTAAATTGCACCTGGGGTGTAATAATACATTATGGCCTTTCTCTTGCATTTCAAAGATGGTACAAAAAAAACGCTTCAGTTCCTGAGCTACAGGCAGTTAGATTTGGGAATGTCATTTTAGATGAAACATTGAAAAAAAGGGTCAGATCCTTTTAAGCAAGGCAGCCATATTTTTAAACAATTATTTAACTAGTTAAGTCAGTTAAGAACAAATTCTATCAGCAATGTTTTTTAAAAAGTCAGTAAATGAGGCTGAATGAACTGTTTCGCTGCCAGACAAGGCTCCGCTGATAGACAGGTGGCAATGATTCACTCCATGGTGCTGAAAAGAAAGCTCTGCTGTTGGGACAAATGTATGTAGGCCTTAACGGTTTGTGGGCACCGTTTGTCACCGTTATAATGCAATGAATGTATTGCTTAGTGTTGTCTTGTGTAGTGGCTTTGCTGGCATGCATCAAAAAAAAAATTGGGGGTTTGCCCCACCAAATTTACAAGCTAAAATCAACACTGTCTCTCATTGCCTTCCCTAAACCCGACAAAATCCGGCGTTGTCATGTCAATTTGCTTCGCAAGCTTTCCCGGAAGTCTCGCGATTTATCTGTTTTTAGACAATTACTACTCTGCATTCATACGTAAAGTGAAACGTCTGCAAGCATTTTACGACACTTCGTTCTCAGTGGGTAGTTCAGGCTTGCTGCGTTTTTCTTCTTTTTAAACCGCATCACGTTCTGGTGTGGAGAGAGGAATACCAGCAGTGGATAGACGTGCAGCAGCACAACAACAGTCGTGTGAGATTGTTTTATTATTTACTTTGAATCAAATCTAACCAAAAGCTTCAATTTGGAACCTGCAAAAGCAGACAAAAATATTGTGTATAGAATAGAACAGCAGACTTGGTTGGTTTGCAGCCTCTGGTTTTACCAGCAAAACACCTCTGTTGGGATACAAAACACACCATTGAAAATGGCGGAACTTGAGGACGCAGGACTCCCCCAAACAATGCAGGAGACCCGAGATGAAGAGGAGCCGGGCAATTCAAAGGTAACACAATGACGCGGAGAGACCGATTTTTCACTTCAAAAGTATGCCAAACAAAAAAACATTGATTGCAAAGTTAAACAAACCATACAACTCTTTGCACAATAACTACTTTTAACAATTTCCACTGAAGATTTTACAAAAACACATTTACTCGAACAGTACAGATAAAGTTGGTTAACAGAATGACACTATAATCTCCATCAGTTTGACCACGTTTTCCAAAAACTCTACCCCGAATTAGGATTCAAAGATGTCGGCAGAAAGAATGCGGCGTCAGCTATGATATGAAGACTCAAGTAAAAATAAAATATATAGAAATATGTATATATTTCGCTTATTGAGCTACAGTAAGTGAATTGGATTAACACCCAGTAACAGAATGATGGTAATATAATTACATCATGGGGCCCTGATCTGTACAGAAATCCATAATTATGAATGTTATTCTCTTCATGGTGATGTATTCTGAGTACACAAAGGTAGAAAAATGTAATATCCTCCTTTGCATGTTTGGGTATTCTACGCACTGGCTATTATTCTGAGTTCCGTCCCCAAACAAGACCAAGTTTGGTTTGTCTGGACCAGACCAAATCTGTACCGATCATAAACATCTATGTTAAACAAGTTTGGACATTAAAGTACAGCATGGTAGTGTAGAGTATAGTTCAGTAGAGTAGACAGTAAATTATACTGAACTTTAGTGTACTAAATTCTACTGTACAGTACTCTGTTGTACCGGACTATACGCTGCCCTACTTTTATTTTACTGTACTGTCCAAACTTGTGAAACAGACATCTGATTAGTTCAGAACTACTTTTCAACATCCAGGGTCAGTTGGCGCTCAGTGGGTGAGGATGCTGATTACAGTAAATGGAAAGAGAGGGGACTAATGTGTAGGTGTCAGTAAGCGCAGGGTAGTTAACATTAACTGGAGATAGGGAGGGGTTGTCCAGATGTCACAATCCTGCTTTGACCACCACCTGACAGAAAGAGAAAGTAGGTCTAACTTTACTTGTTACTTCTGTGAACTAAGAAAAGATCTTAGCATTTTGGTAACAGAATTACTTCCATTTACAGAAGGCAAATAATTTCAGTAAAACTACATTTAAAATGTTGATATTAGTTGGCAAGTGTCTTTACACATGATTATGTTTTTATGTATTTCTAATATATTTTAAGACTATTTCTGCTAGATGTTTTCTAAAACCTCTTTTCCATCTGTTTGACCAGTGTTAGGTTCTGAACAAACAGAGTAGAGATGTCAGAATGAGTGGTAACAGGTGTAGGAACTGTGCCTGCCTTGTTTCTGGTGTTTTTGGCTCCAGCTCAACTGATTCGGACTCTCCAGTTCCACTGTAAATCGTGGTGAATCACTAGCAACACCAACTGTTAGGTTCTGAACAAACAGAGTAGAAACTCAAACGGACGACTAGAAAAAGATCAAACCAAGTTTATTCAACCCACTGGGTGATTTAGCTGCAGACACGACATACAAGTCACACAAGCATATATTTATATCTTCTGGCTGGCGGCTTCATCTTGCATGTCTAAGATAAACAATCCTTCTCTGTTAGGCAGAAACACAGTAGGTTCCTCTTACTGGTATTGTCATGGCCTGCCTAAGTGTAGGATCCTCATGGAAGTGGTGTGTGGACTGAAATCAGATGGTCTTCTGGGTGGGCCCCTGTGGCCCCCCTCCCAGCAGTGTCTTCTCTCTTTAACTGGTGACCTTATCTTGAGTTGAGTTCCACATCCCTCATGGTCCTAGTTCCAAAGCAACTGGCCTGCCTTATCAGGAAATGAAACTAGACTATTGCTCTTTGCCTCCTTGCTCACGAATATTAATATTCAGCAACAACAGGTTTTAACAGAATATGAACTTTCTGCACTTGTCACCCCTTGTAACTTTCCATACACAGCGTTCCTATTCACCCTTCATTGACTTCTTATACATGTAAAGTAATAACTTCTGGTATGGTAACATAAGTATATTTCAAGCTCAAATCCAACAGTCTCCTTTTTGAATAGTATCTCCATGCTGTTTAGCATTTTATATAAACGTTGACATTACTTATAAATGAACAGAAAATAAAACATTCTTATTCCCACAATTCATTTTTGTTATTTTATTTTTACAGGGATAATGCACAATAATCAACGTTTCAGTAAATCAACGTTTCAGTAAACTCCGCCATCATATCGTTTACACTGATTTAATTTCTGTCACTAGTTCAGCCCCTAAACAAATGTGTAAGTATGCCATCATCTGCTCATATACCTCTTCCCCCTGATGCTTGACCGTGAGAATAGTTTGGTTCCCATATTCAGTCCTCGTGGTCTGCTGGTGTCTAAAACCTTCCCTGACCACTTTACTCCTTTAGTTGCAGTACTGTAGGGGTTATACTGATGAATATAACCTCTTACGCGATAGCACTTCCCAAAATCAAATCAAATAATATGTTATCGGTCACATACACATGGTTAGCAGATGTTATTGCGAGTCTAGCGAAATGCTTGTGCTTCTAGTTCCTACAGTGGAGCAATATCAACAAGTAATCTAACAATTCCACAACAACTACCTAATACACACAACTCTAAGTAAAGGTATGGAATAAGAATATGTACATATATGGATGAGCAATGACCGAGTGACATAGGCAAGATGCAATAGATGGTATAGAATACAGTGTATATATATGGGATGAGTAATGCAAGATATGTAAACATCATTATTAAAGTGGCATTAATAAAGTGACTAGTGATGCATTTGTTAGCGTGGCCAATGATTGCAAGTCTGTATGTAGGCAGCAGCCTCTCTGTGCTAGTGATGGCTGTTTAACAGTCTGATGGCCTTGAGATAGAAGCTGTTTTTCAGTCTCTCGGTCCCAGCTTCGATGCACCTGTACTGACCTCGCCTTCTGGATGGTAGCGAGGTGAACAGGCAATAGCTCGGTTGGTTGTTGTCCGTGATGATCTTTTTGGCCTTCCTGTGACATCGGGTGCTGTAGGTGTCCTGGAGGGCAGGCAGTGTGCCCCCGGTGATGCGTTTGACAGACTGCACTACCCACTGGAGAACCTTGTGGCTGTGGGCGGTGCAGTTGCCGTGCTAGGCGGTGATACAGCCTGACTGGATGCTCTCATTTGTGCATCTGTAAATGTTTTTTAGGGGCCAAGTCTAATTTCTTCAGCCTCCTGAGGTTGAAGAGGTGCTGCTGCGCCGCCTTCATCACACTGTCTGTGCGGGTGAACCATTTCAGTTTGTCCGTGATGTGTATGCAGAGGAACTTAAAGCTTTCCACCTTCTCCACTGCTGTCCCATCTGTGGATAGGGGGTGCTCCCTCTGTTGTTTCCTGAAGTCCAAGATCATCTCCTTTGTTTTGTGGATGTTGAGCGAGAGGTTGTTTTCCTGACACCACACTCCTGAGTGCCCTCACCACCTCCCTATAGGCTGTCTCGTCGTTGTTGATGATCAAGCCTACTACTGTTGTCATCTGCAAACTTGATTATTGAGTAGAAGGTGTGCATGGCCACACAGTCGTGGGTGAAAAGGGAGTACAGGAGAGGGCTGAGAACGCACCCTTGTGGGGCCCCAGTGTTGAGGATCAGCGAAGTGGAGGTGTTGTTTCCTACCATCACCACCTGGGGGTGGCTTGTCAGGAAGTCCAGGACCCAATCGCACAGGGTGGGGTTGAGACCCAGGGTCTCAAGCTTAATGATGAGGGTACTATGGTGTTGAATGCTGAGCTGTAGTTGATGAACAGCATTCTTACATAGGTATTCCTCTTGTCTAGATGGGATAGGGCAGTGTGATAACGATTGCATCGTCTGTGGCCCTATTGGGGCGGTATGCAAATTGCTGTGGGTCTAGGGTGACGAGTTAGGTGGAGGTGATATGATCCTTAACTAGTCTCTCAAAGCACTTCGTGATGACAGAAGTGAGTGCTACGTGATAGTCATTTAATTCAGTTACCTTTGTTCCTGTACCCAAGAAGACAATGGTGGCCATATTGAAACATGTGGGGACAGCAGACTGGGATAGGGAGAGATTGAATATGTCCGTAAACACACCAGCCAGCTGGTCTCAGCATGCTCTGTGGATGAGGGTAGGGATGCCGTCTGGGCCGGCAGCCTTGCGAGGGTTAACACGTTTTAATGTCTTATGTTGGCCATGGAGGAGAGCCCACAGTCCTTGGTAGCGGGCCGTGTCGGTGACACTGTGTTATCCTTAAAGCGGGCAACATGGCCCAGAGTGCTGCGTTGTGCCCTTCTCCCTGAGTGCTGTGCAATCCGAAGCGCATCTCACTCACATGGCTCGTCATCACGTGATCTGGTCTTTTTCACAGGCTACAAGTGAAGACCGATACATCGGGGACGCAACTGCGCGCGTCCTTATCTATTTCCGAGGTACATATTGAAGATACTGTAAAAACTGTCCACATTTACTTTTCGTAAGCAAACAAGATGAGTAGGCCTAACGAACAGCAAAAGCACTAGGCTATGTCCATCTACTATCCCCCATAGTACAAAAGTTAACCTATTCTGTGCTACAAATAAATATTCCAAACATAGTCCGGGACAGTTGTGGGATGCAATAGATCCCAAATTAATATAACCACTAGCATCAAAAACTTTTTTACGCAATGTGGCTGATGCAACAGATCAGAACCTTTAGCTTAAAATGTTGATAAACTATTAGGCTGTTTCTTCACATTATAAGCGCAACAATGCGCACATGGCAGTAGGCTATAAGCACAAATGTTCCATTAGCGGGAAAACACCATTATAAAAAGTGACCGCAAATGTGATTATGCATGTAATGCTTTTATTATAAAGGTGCATTTTTATGGTGAAAATGTTCTTCCCCAAACTTCAAACTCATGCGCTGCTTATCTATGCCAGTTAGGCTCTATACCCATTAATTTTAAGAAGTTATTTGGCCACTTAAGTTGTGATACAAAACATATAGCCCTATGGGCTAGGCTACATGAGGTATGACTATGATTTGAAAAAATCACCAAAAAATGCTTTGTTTCTTATGCTAGGCATCATTCACAAGTGATTATATATTCACAAGTGACAGGCTAATATTGTCACCATCAGACTATTCTTGATTTAATCTTGTCTTTACAAATACTTAATGTGTGTAAAATTTGTTTTGATTTAGAATGGACCATTATCATGCACATGTCTCGAAACAGGGGCAGCGGGAAAAAATACATGTCATCTATGCACTTAGAGAATGGAGGAAGCTTTTCCTGTGGTTCATTTTCCTGCCAGCCACAAATCAAATCAAAATGTATTTGTCACATGCGCCGAATACAACAGATGTAGACCTTAGAGTGAAATGCTTACTTACAAGCCCTTAACCAACGATGCAGTTAAGAAAATACCTAAAAAATAAAAGTTAAAAAAGAGTTAAGAAAAACAAATAATTAAAGAGCAGCATTATGTACAAAACAAGTTACGAACAACGTGAAAAAAACTAACAAAATAGCATGATTGGTTGAGGGCCGATAAGACGGCAGCCCTACCCACCGTCGCCATCAATGCTTATTATTCATAGACTATACTCCTGTTGTAAAGATAAACATAAACAATGTGCTTAATATTAGGAAAGTTGAGAAATAAATATAGTAGGCCTAGTCTATATAAAGCTGATGGCCTCTACTAAAAAGAGGATCCCATCACTCTGTTTTCTTTCGCAATTGCATAGCCTATGAAGTGTTTGATTTGATTTTCGATTTCATTTGCGTTGAAATCAGAGTGATTAGAGGGACAATGGAGTGCTGAGTACCAGGCAGTTAGTAAGTTTGGTAGGCTACTAATGACCAGCAGCAGCATCAGAGCTTGGCGAAGCCTAATTACCATGACTAAACGGTCATGTGGAATTTGACTGCGTTCTTGACTCGTGACCGCCAGTGTGGCTGTAATACGGTCACCTCAACACTCCGAGGTAGCACTAATCTGAAAGATATTAACTGACCCTCAGCTGATCGAGAACCCAGGCCCATTATGTCAATTTAAGGCAGGAGAGAAAATGTAGTTTAATTCCTTAGACTCTGTGCCATTACTTTCTTTCCATACTTCTTTCTGTACCAAGATTACACCTTGTTCTGAACAGCCTATGCCCAATGTACTAGTCCTGTTATCAAGTTGTTCCTCCCAGAGTACTGTGCCTTTTGTGATTAGTGACCTCTCTGGTCTGTGTGGCGGTAGTCCTGACTCTTCCCAATGTACTCTCGTGTCTTTGTATTTGGCCACCCATTCTATGCGTTTTGTCAATCTATCCGTCTTACATGTGGCATTGACCATTACAGCAACTGACACAGACTAGGGTGGTTAAAGTACCTCCTAGACCTCATCCAACTGCTTGTTTACAGTGGAATCTACTCTTACTAAGGCTGCCGCCTTGGCGATTCCCTATGGCTATTTTATCTGTATGACTCGTATGCGCTTCACATTTCACTACTGCTAATTTACTGGGTAATTGACACGCTTCAAATAATGCTTCTATTTGCCCATTTTTGATTGGTGTTCCTGTCACACACAGCATACCCCGTCACCCTCTTCCCTTCTGTGGTCATGTAACTAGAGCCGTCTGTGTAATTTGATCTGGGTTACATACATGCGTTTCTTCCTCCCCAGGCAACGCCGTTAACGACGCAGGATTCAAAGCACCGATTTTATGGCATTGTAGATTTTCCCCATTAAACGTTAACCCCCATTCTGTCCATCTCGCACTAGTAATGTGCTGTTAACTGTGGTTGCTACAGCATGTGGAACATAAAGATCTACTTTTTGACCCATTGTGATCGATGCAGTGTTATGCAAAACCATTTCTGTCGCCTGTACTGCCCTCAGACACGGCAGCATTCCTCTCGCTACCGAGCCTAACGATTTACTCCAGTACATGGTCTCTCTTTACCCCCATGATTTTGCGTATCCACCGCACTACAATGTCCTTCCTGCTCATGTACAAAAATGTTAAAAGGTTATTTTAGGTTTGGTAACCCCAATGCTGGCGCTTGACACAATTGCTTTTTTAACTCAAACTGTGAGAGAAATTACAAATTGACCTGATTTGTTTGATATTAATAGTTCGATATTTCTGTCCTGTTAATGCTACACCTGTTGTATTCGGTCAGAGTGAAGGCTGTGAGGCCGATACGTAAAGCTTATTAAAGAGCAATGATGCTATCAAGAGCAGTGTGTGGGTTTATTTTTTTCTAATTTTATTCAACTGTTACCATGCACCTGCAAAAAGGAGAGCTCAGATGTGCGAGTGCCTTTTGAATTTAGAATATGACGGAATAAAATGTCTCACAAAATTGAAAAGCCCTAGAGTTTTCCTGAGTGTGCGATGAGTGTTTGGTCGTGGTCGCCAGAGAACTCAGATATGTTAACTCCTGTTTGGCCATTTGGGCTTTCTTATATAATGCTTTGTGACACTGCTCTGCCAAATAGTTTACTATTGTTGTAAGGTCTCTGTATGAGTTGCTTTGTTTTTTGACACCAACAACAAATCATCTATGTACTGTACCAGACGGAACCCTCAAATGTACTACTTAAAAAATATATATATAGATATATTTTTGAGATTTTTTTTTATGCTGTGTGTTACAAAGTTACTGTTTGTAAATCCCATTGGTACCCTTGACTACGTAAACTGCTCCCTCTGACAACAAAATCCGAACCAGTATCGTGACTCCTACACAGCCACCTGCACTGACCAAAATCAGTTTTTCATGTCACGCACGCTGTACTAGGGCTGGGCGGTATACCATATTTTACTATATACTGGTATGGATGCATGGACCGGTTTGGGTTTTTATTTTACCTTCTATAACGTTATTTGAATGTTGGGTTTGTTAACCTCTCTTGGGGAGGTGGGACGCCACGGTTCACACTATTAAACAGCCAGTGAAAAATCAGAGCGCCAAATTCAAAACCACAAAATGTCATAATTCAAAGTTCTCAAACATGGGACTATTTTAAAGATGCACGTCTCCTTAATGTAACCACATTGTCCGATTTCAAAAAGGCTTTACGGCGAAAGCATAAAGTTAGATTATGTTAGGACAGTTCCAACACAAGAAAAACCACACAGCCATTTTCCTAGCAAGGACAGGCGTCACAAAAACCAGAAAACCAGCTAAAATTATGCACTAACCTTTGACGATCTTCATCAGATTACACTCCTAGGACATCATGTTACACAATACATGTTTTTTTGTTCGATCAAGTTCATATTTATATCCAAAAACAGCATTTTACATTGCCGCGTGATGTTCAGAAAATATTTTGCCTCCAATACTGCCGGTGAATCAGCACAACAATTTACAAAAATACTCAAACGTTGATAAAATATTAAACTGTTATTCAAAGAATTATAGATGAACATCTCCTTTATGCAACCGCTGTGACAGATTTCAAAAAAGCTTCACGGGGAAAGCACACTTTTGCAATAATCTGAGTACTGTGCTCAGAAAAAGACATCAAGCAATACAGATACCCGCCATTTTGGAGTCATCTAAAATCATAAATAGCATTAGAAATATTCACTTACCTTTGATCTTCATCAGAAGGCACTTCCAGGAATCCCAGGTCCACAATAAATGTTGTTTTGTTCGATAAAGTCCATAATTTATGTCCAAATACCTCCTTGTTGTTTCCGCGTTCAGTAAGCTACTCCAAGTGTAGGAAGCGTGGCCGAAAAGTCAAAAAAAGTTATATTTACGTTCGTTCAAACATGTCAAACGTTGTATAGCATCAATCTTTAGGACCTTTTTAACTTATAACTACAATAATATTCCAAACGGACGATTCCAATGTCTTGAAAAACGTTTTGGAACACAGCTACCCATCATGTGAACGCGTGCCAATGAACTCATGTGCTTTCCTGAGTCAACAAATTCCAACTTCCTCTGTTTGCTCTCTGTTCATCATAGACGCCTCAAACAACTTTCTAAAGACTGTTGACATCTAGTGGAAGCCTTAGGCAGTGCAAAATGAACCCTAAGTCACTGTGTGTTCGATAGGCAATGACTTGAAAGGACTACAAGCACCAGATTTCCCACTTCCTGATTAGATTTTTCTCATGTTTTTGCCTGCCATATGAGTTCTGTTTATACTCACACACATCATTCAAACAGTTTTAGAAACTTCAGAGTGTTTTCTATCCAAATCTACTAATAATATGCGTATTCTAGTTCCTGGGCCCGAGTAGTAGGCCGTTTAATTTGGGTACGTTTTTCATCCGGCCGTGAAAATACTGCCCCCTACCCTAGGGAACTTAAATGTGATACGCCGTGTGTAACGTCCATTTTTATAGTTTACTCCGCTATTTGAGTCATCACTCTCTCTCCACACCGCTTTCCACACAGACCTAGTCCCACTTCCTGTCACTCAAGGAGCACATTTGTCGTTGCTTGACCACGAGACACTTTCGTTAAGTCTGCATGGTCAATGCAGCACATGCAACACTGTTGATGGCAACAATGTATCAAATTGTATTAGTCACATGCACCAAATACAACAGGTGTGGACCTTAGAGTGAAATGCTTTCTTACGAGCCCCTAACCGACAGTGCAGTTTAAAAAAATATGGATAAGAATAAGAGAAAAGTAAAGAGGAGCAGTAAAAAAGTAACAATATATACAGGGGGGGTGCCGGTTAGTTGAGGTAGTATGTACATGTAGGTAGAGTTATTATAGTGACTATGCATAGATGACAACAGAGTGGTGGGGGTGGGCAATGCGCGTAGTCACTGGGGCCAAGCTAGACTTTGTGCTCCGATACTGCTTGCCGTGTGGTAGCAGAGAGAACAGTCTATGACTAGGGTGGCTGGAGTCTTTGACAATTTTTAGGGCCTTCCTCTGACACCGCCTGGTATAGAGGTCCTGGATGGCAGGAAGCTTGGCCCCAGTGACGTACTGGGCCGTTCGCACTAACCTCTGTAGTGCCTTGCAGTCGGAGGCTAAGGTAGTTGCCATACCAGGCAGTGATGGAACCAGTCAGGATGCTCTCGATGGTGCAGCTGTAGAACCTTTTGAGGATCTGAGGACCCATGCCAAATCTTTTCAGTCTCCTGAGGGGGAATAGGTTTTGTCGTGCCCGCTTCATGCCTGTCATGGTGTGTTTGGACCATGATAGTTTGTTGGTGATGTGGACACCAAGGAACTTGAAGCTCTCAACCTGCTCCACTGCAGCCCGTCGATGAGAATGGGGGCGTGCTCGGTCCTCTTTTTCCTGTAGTCCACAATCATCTCCTTTGTCTTGATTACGTTGAGGGAGAGGTTGTTGTCCTGGCACCACATGGCCAGGTCTCTGACCTCCTCCCTATAGGCTGTCTCGTTGTTGTCGGTGATCAGGCCTACCACTGTTGTGTCATCGGCAAATGTAATGTTGGAGTCGTGCCTGGCCGTGCAGTCATGAGGGAACAGGGAGAACAGGAGGGGGCTGAGCACGCACCCCTGAGGGGCCCCTGTGTTGAGGATCAGCGTGGCAGATGTGTTGTTACCTGCCCTTATCACCTTCGGGCGGCCCATCAGGAAGTCCAGGATACAGTTGCAGAGGGAGGTGTTTAGTCCCAGGGTCCTTAGCTTATTGATGAGGTTTGAGGGCACTATGGTGTTGAACGCTGAGCTGTAGTCAATGAATAGCATTCTCACATAGATGTTCCTTTTGTCCAGGTGGGAAAGGGCAGTGTGGAGTGCAATAGAGACTGCATCATCTGTGGATCTGTTGGGGCGGTATGCAAATTGGAGTGGGTCTAGGGTTTCTGGGATGATGGTGTTGATGTGAGCCATGACCAGCCTTTCAAAGCGCTTCATGGCTACAGATGTGAGTGCTACTGGTCATTTAGGCAGGGTTACCTTAGTGTTCTTGGGCACAGGCTCTATGGTGGTCTGCTTAAAACATGTTGGTATTACAGACTCGGACAGGGAGAGGTTGAAAATGTCAGTGAAGACACTTGCTAGTTGGTCAGCGCATGCTCGCAGTACACGTCCTGGTAATCTGTCTGGCCCTGCAGCCTTGTGAATGTTGACCTGTCTAAAGGTCTTACATCTGCTGCGAAGAGCGTGATCACACAGTCTTCCGGTACAGCTGGTGCTCTCGTGCATGTTTCAGTGTTATTTGCCTCGAAGCGAGCATAGAAGTACTTTAGCTCGTCCGGTAGGCTTGTGTCATTGGGCAGCTCTCGGCTGTGCTTCCCTTTTGTAGTCTGTGGTTTGCAAGCCCTGCCACATCCGACGAGCATCAGAGCCGGTGTAGTACAACTCGATCTTAGTCCTGTATTGTTGCTTTGCCTGTTTGATGTTTTGTCGGCGGGCATAGCGGGATTTCTTATAAGCTTCTGGGTTAGAGTACCGCTTCTTGAAAGCGTCAGCTCTAGCCTTTAGCTCAGTGCAGATGCTGCCTGTAGTCCATGGTTTCTGGTTGGGGTATGTACGTATGGTCACTATGGGGATGCCGTCAACGATGCACTTATTGATGAAGCCATTGATAGATGTGGTGTACTCCTCAATGCCATTGGAGGAATCCCGGAACATATTCCAGTCTGCTAGCAAAACAGTACTGTAGCTTAGCATCTGCTTTATCTGACCACCTTTTTATTGATCTAGTCACTGGTGCTTCCTGCTTTAATTTTTGCTTGTAAGCAGGAATCAAGAAGATTGAATTATGGTCAGATTTGCCAAATGGAGGGAGAGCTTTGTATGCATCTCTGTGTGTGGAGTATAGGTGGTCCAGAGTTATTTTCCCTTTGGTTGCACATTTAACATGTTGATAGAAATTAGGTAAAACTGATTTAAGTTTCCCTGCATTAAAGTCCCCGGCTACTAGGAGCTCCACCTCTGGGTGAACGTTTTCTTGTTTGCTTATGGCGGAATACAGCTCATTCAATGCTATCTTGGTGCCAGCCTCTGACTGTGGTGGTATGTAAACAGCTACAAAGAATATAGACGAAAACTCCCTCGGTAGGTAATGTGGTCTGCAGCTTATCATGAGAAACTCTACCGCAGGCGAGCAATTGCTCGAGACTTCCTTAGATATCGTGCACCAGCTGTTTATAAAAATACATAGACCGCCACCCTTTGTCTTACCAGACGCTGATGTTCTATCCTGCCGGTACATCATATAACCAGCCAGCTGGTATGTTGATATTGTCGTCGTTCAGCCACGACTCCGTGAAACATAAGATGTTACAGTTTTTGTCCCGTTGGTAGATTAATCTTCCCAATAACTCGTCCATTTTATTGTCCAAAGATTGCATGTTTGCGAGCAGAATTGAGGGGAGTGGGGGTTTATTTGATCGCCTCCTCCTCCTCAGAAGGCAGCCTGCCTTCCGGCCTCTTTCTCCGCCTCCTCTTCACGCAGATCACTGGGGTCGGGGCCTGTTCCCAAGGGAGCCGTATTATCCTCCGCCTCGGGTTCATCAGAGTCGTGAAAGAAGAAAAAGGATTCTGCTTGTCCGTGGTGAGTAATCGGAGTCCTGATGTCTAGAAGTTATTTTCGGTCATAAGAGACGGTAGCGGCAACATTTTGTACAAAAATAGTTAATAAATAAGTTACGAACAAAAAAACAATAGGTTGGGGACACGTAACACTGCCTTATGTTCCGGCGCCATTTGACACAATTTGATCTTATAAACCCACAAGCGTTCTATAATTAGAATATTAGTTTGTGTTTCTTACATCTGCAAACAGCTAGTTAGTATTTTCTTAGCAAGTTAAGCTAAATCGTGTTAGCCACTAATGCTAATCTCTAGTTAGCTGGCTAATTAACTAATAAAGCAAACGTAGCTAGCTAATACAACCAGTGCTAGTGGAGGCCTAAATCAGCATGTTTGTGCAACAGTATTTTATAAATCAAAGAGGAATAGGGGAAGCATGAATATGTTGGCTATATGAATAAAGATTTAATGTAGCCAAAGATTATAGGGTCCCCTAGGAAACACGGAACGTCACTTTGGTTCCTACCCTGTCGCAATAACTCGTCCATGGCATTTCCATTCGTTGTCATGTCAAACACTGTATAATCTATTTCCATGATTCCAAAAGTTCACCCAAGTGTTTTAATCTAAATTGCAATTGCAACATTTGGTTAAAAGTAAGGCCTAGTATTTTTGCCCATATCGTGGCAGTGTGGAAAGCATCTGAAATGAGTGCAGGAAATGCAGAAATTGATGGAAATGCAGGAAATGATTTTTAGGTTGAATTGAACAGTATAAACCAATCAGAATGGAGAAATACCCCTTGAAATAATTTAGAATATATGTGTTGCCATCCTAGGGTCACGCACTACTCATAAAGCAAATGTAGAACTTTTATTCATCAACAACATAAAATACTGTCATACTGTCTAAAATGTGAAAAATACCATGATATGATATTTTGGCCATATCACCCAGTACTACACTGTACCAGTCTGAGGGAATAGATGCCAGTAGGTCTGCCAAATCCACTACTACTGGTGTGATTTTCATTGCATGTTTGTTTAAGCCGTGAAAATTCACTTTAAAACGCCATTTTAGTCCTTTCTTTACTAGAAATAAAGTGCTGTTGCATCGGACTGGTCCTCGTACCGCAATTCTTTTAAATCTAACTAGGCAAGTCAGTTAAGAACATTGTTATTTACAATGACGGCCTACCTATTTACAATGACGGCTATGCCTCGCTCTAGTAATATTGCCACCGATTTCTCAGCCTCCGGTTTAATAGGATATTGCTTTATCGTTGGCAGTGGATGTACCTCCACCACAACAGGGTTACAGCCTTCAATCTGACCGCGTCTTTTGCCCATAGGGGATGATCCTGAAACAACTATTGCTCGGCTTTCACCGTCTGTACTGCCAATGTTAATTTGTTACCTTTTGAGAATCCACTCCCCTAGCTTTTCGCAGAGATTATCCAACCCCAACATTGGTTCCACACCCGTCGCCATGTAAAATGAACAACTGGTCCTATGATATAGGACATGGATAATAGTTGTATTGCTTTCGATTCCGCCCGTTACCCCGCTGAATGTGGTACTTTTTACCTGTCGCAAATTTAGCTAATTTCTCATCGTAAGCAATTAGTGATATTTGAGCGCCGGTATCTACTAGGAAGCTGTGTTTGACGTAGCCTCCTACGTCTCCTTCCACATAGAAACCGTTATCTTGCTGAACCACAATCGACTGCACAGAGGCCAGATATACAGTACCAGTCAAAAGTTTGGACACCTACTCATTCCAGGTTTTTTTTCTTCTACATTTTCTTCTACATTGTAGAATAATAGTGGTGTGAACTTTTGACTGGTACTTTATATAACAAAATATTCCCAACTGCTGTTAAGAATCCCTCACTTTTTCGTCATTCGTGATTGCTGGGACACTCATTCTACCCTGTTTCCTCAAGAAACTGAGATTTTTGTCCTTCTTTTAGTGGGTCTGGTGCTTCTTTCATAATGCTACGCATTTCATTCACACTCGGGGGCTGATGGGGATGCTGAATTTGGATCCGTACTTGGGGCTGCACGTCAGCTGGGACTCTTTGTCTCGTATAATATATAACCCGGGCTGCATGCGTTCGTACTGGACGCACATCTCTATGATTACCTGGATCATGCTGATCCACTATCCAGGACTACGATGTCCGGGCTAGTAATGTGCCCGTCCTCCGCATCTCGCAACCCATATCGCTATTTTTCCTATTTTAAGAGACGGGTATAACGGTGGTACACTAGATGTACCTGTTTCACTTTGTAGCCTGGGGGCGAACGGTGGAGGAGTGGCAATGGCATATACAAGTATTTTGATACTGTTGAAGCGAAACCATGACTGGTTTTATTTGCTTTTGTCTATCCTCAAGGGCTCCCTCTAATTCCTGATTTCCTTTTTACTCTTTTGTAACGCATTAGACAATTCCTGCTTCTGTACGCATGCCCTTCGGATGTGCCTAGTTTTTAATGTTTTTATTAGTCATTTTATTGCTCCATTTTACCTGGCAGGTTTTTATTTTTGACCTTTTTTCCATTTTTATCCTTTGCTGATAAAGTGCCGTGGTTAGGATACAGGTGTATTGTGGTCTGGGTCGTTCTTTGATTTCAGTGTTCCACAATACGATGGCACCCATACACTCTTGGCTGGATTTAAACTGTCCATTTGATGGGATGTGTACCAATTTTGTCTGATTTTTGGTTAACTTGCCTCACCACTTATTTGATTCTTGGTGCTGTTAGTATGCCCTTTTTTCAGCGCTTCTAATGCTTTGGTAACATTCTCCCTTTCCACCCCTCCCGCTCCAGGAGTCTCCTGGCCTCCAGATGCCATATCAGGTATTATAGGCTCCGCTCCACCCCCAACAGTGTATAGAACCGTGGGTACAGAAACCTAAACACTCACCTTCTATTAATGACTTTCCCAAGGCAGTGATACCCACTCCCCCGGAGAGTAGTAACAGTGTAGCCGCTGGACGACACTGTGTTGTATTGTATGCCAATTCACCACAGACTATTGTAGACGACTAACCAAGGAGGGGGCTGCCCTCTAGAACTTACAGGCAACCTTCTATCACCATCCACATTCCCACTCACTGACAATGTTTCATCTTTAAGCACAGATATCTGCTATTCTCCACCGAGCGCACTTCGGGCCTTTCTCCTTCTACATGGACTACTTCTCTACAACTTACTGTACTAGTATACAAGAATGACAATTTATCCACACACACACTTTATGGCCACCACGGCTGGGGCTTTCACCCCCTGGGACCTTCGTCCCACTTACGGATCTCTCAGGGAACCAACCCCACCTGGGACCTATCCTACACGGAATCTACCCTTCACCGTGGGGTCACCCACGGATCTCGCAGGGACCCAACTCCACTCTGGACCTATCCTTGCAGAACCTACCCTACACCATACATCTATGGCTGTTCGTAACACAATGGGACTACTGAAGAATCTCAGGTTTCCTAGGTCCGTATCCTATAATTTGTGTTCAGCCTATGACTCATCTCCCAGAGATGTCAGAATGAGTGGTAACAGGTGTAGGAACTGTGCCTGCCTTGTTTCTGGTGTTTTTGGCTCCAGCTCCACTGATTCGGACTCTCCAGTTCGACTGTAAATCGTGGTGAATCACTAGCAACACCAACTGTTAGGTTCTGAACAAACAGAGTAGAAACTCAAACGGACGACTAGAAAAAGATCAAACCAAGTTTATTCAACCCACTGGGTGCTTTAGCTGCAGACACGACATACAAGTCACACAAGCATATATTTATATCTTCTGGCTGGCGGCTTCATCTTGCATGTCTAAGATAAACAATCCTTCTCTGTTAGGCAGAAACACAGTAGGTTCCTCTTACTGGTATTGTCATGGCCTGCCTAAGTGTAGGATCCTCATGGAAGTGGTGTGTGGACTGAAATCAGATGGTCTTCTGGGTGGGCCCCTGTGGCCCCCCTCCCAACAGTGTCTTCTCTCTTCAACTGGTGACCTTATCTTGAGTTGAGTTCCACATCCCTCATGGTCCTAGTTCCAAAGCAACTGGCCTGCCTTATCAGGAAATGAAACTAGACTATTGCTCTTTGCCTCCTTGCTCACGAATATTAATATTCAGCAACATGTTTGAACAGAATATGAACTTTCTGCACTTGTCACCCCTTGTAACTTTCCATACACAGCGTTCCTATTCACCCTTCATTGACCCCCAACATGTACATTTCTTATACGTGTAAAGTAATAAATACGTTCTAGTATTTAATAAGTATATTTCAAGCTAGAATCCAACACCAAAAATCAAAGCCTTTCCTTATTCCTAATTTTTTTAGGATGGAAAATGGTTGAACATTTGATATGCCTTCATTTCTCAAAAATATAGGCTCTTAACTTTCATTTGACACTTCACATACTAGTGCTCATGGGGCTTTTTACATGGAAATGCACACTACTAATACTGTCAATGAACCTTCTCTGGCCTCGATCACAAGCCAATGCAATCAATATGCTATATCATGGTGATCATCATTATCATGTTGATACTGCTAGGTAATACAAATGATTAGACCTAACTACTACTGTAAAAATGCATCGACCTAAGTTATTTGTTTAGCTATTTATTGTATATGCTATCTATTCTAATTTGGACTTGAACCATAATGAAAAGTAGACTTTTATGTATTACAAAATTTTGTTTGAGAGAACAGAGACGATAGGCCTACTAGTAATTATGCTATTTTAAATGTTTTTCCAGGCAGAGGAGATGGACACCTCAGAAGACCTGCAAGATGACAACCTGATCAAGCAGGAACACTTCTACAGTTCTAATAATGAACAGCAAGATGGACATTTGGCAGTTAGGAGGAATGTAATACTAGAACGAACTAAATTCAACCAAAGACAACAAGAAGCAGGAGAGACAGCTGATGATTTTATCACTGCACTTCATTGTTTGTCAGAACATTGTGGTTATGGAGCTCTGCTCAGTGAGATGATAAGAGACAGACTAGTCATGGGCTTACTTGACAGAAGACTTTCCGAGCAATTACAAATTGACCCAGAAATAACACTGGATAAAGCTGTCACACGCATTCGTCAAACTGAACTTGTGAAAAAGCCACAGGACCTGCCGGAGAATAGCTTCAAAGTTGCCAGCAGTGCAGCAAATGTAGACGGTGTGCTTTCACATAGCAAACAGCAATGCCCAGCCAATACCCAGTGCCAATCAGAGAAGAAGACTCAAAACTCAGAAAGACCACAACAACCCCAAACAACACAGGAGAATGGAGAGGAGCCCCAACATACTGGTGACACTGATGAGTGGATCGAGGGTTTCAGTCCTGGAGGAGAGAAGCCTCACTACTGCTTTGACTGCAGTAAGAGCTTTAGAAAAGTGAGGGATCTTATTAGACACCAGCGAACACATACTGGAGAGAAGCCTCACCACTGCCCTGATTGTGAACAAAGTTTTGCTCGATTAGATCGTCTTAAGTCACACCAGCTAACACATACAGGAGTGAAGGCTCACCAATGCCCTGATTGTGACAAAAGTTATTCTCAATCGTATCATTTGAAAAGACACCACCAGCGAAAGCATATGAAAGGGAAATACTTCCACTGCAATCATTGTGAGGAACTTTTCTCCAGGCCTAAAGATCTAAAAACACACATGCATGTACATGCTGGAGAAAAGGTATACCTTCAGCAAGAAACTCATACAGGTAAGAAGCCTTACCACTGCTCTGAAATGAATCAGTGCTCCGACTGTGGGAAGAGCTTTCGACAAGTGGGGGATCTTAAAAGACACCAACGAACACATACTGGAGAGAAGCCTTACCACTGCCCTGATTGCGACAGAGGTTTCGGTCGATTAGATCGTCTTAAGTCACACCAGCTAACACATACAGGAGTGAAGGCTCACCAATGCCCTGATTGTGACAAAAGTTATTCTCAATCGTACCATTTGAAAAGACACCACCAGCGAAAGCATATGAAAGGGAAATACTTCCGCTGCAATCATTGTGAGGAACTTTTCTCCAAACCAGAAGACCTAAAAACACACATGCATGTACATGCTGGAGAAAATGCATACCTTCCACAAGAAACTCATACAGGAAAGAAACCTTACCACTGTTCAAGGTGTGATAAAAGATTTCCTGACATGGCAAAACTAAGATCACACCTTCCAGTACATACTGGAGATCTGGCACTCCACTGTTCTGACTGTGGAAAGTGTTTCTTAAACAAGGCAAAGTTTGAAAGACATCAAAGAACACACACTGAAAGTGTACTATACCTCTGCACTGACTGCGGGGAGGGTTTTACAAATATGCAAAGGTTGGAAACGCACCAGCGAATACACACTGGAGAGAAACCATACCACTGCACTGATTGTGGGAAGAGTTTTGCACTTGAAAAAACATTTAAGTGTCACAAGCAAGCACACAAGTTCAAACTCTCTGGAGAAAGGACAGCCTATCCTTGCTCGGAATGTGGAAATACCTTTTCTCGTTCATGTGACGTGATGACTCATGTGAGAAGGGTGCATAATAAAGAGAGACCTTTCCAGTGCTCCTGCTGTGGAAAAAGATTTTTCCAAAAGAACTCACTCACAATACACATGAGAATTCACACTGGAGAGAAACCATACCACTGCTCAGACTGTGGACAAAGCTTCTCTCAAATTAACGACAGAAAACGCCACCAGAAGAGGCAACACTCTGGAGAGGAGAAGACCTCTATTCTGCAGTCTGAAAGGCAAAGTCATGGAGACACTCAATAAGGACTACTACAACAGACACAAAAATGCAATAAAGTAACAGTATAACTGACTTATTGCAGATTTTTATTTTTACTAATAGTAAACTTTATTTTATAAATCACATTTTAAAAATCTTATTCTCTTAGTTTCCACCCTGCATAAATTGAGTTCATCAACCCTCCCCTGCACCTAAAGCATTCCATAAGGCCAAACAACCAAATGGGTAATTATTTGCCCAGTTAAACTACCCAAAATACTATTTGAAAGATTACAGTAACTGTAGTAAACATGGACTATTAGAACCAAGGTGTGAATATCAGCGACGTGATCAGAGTATAAATCATGTTTGGAATAATTTGGGAAATCCAATTAAAAATAACAATTTCTCAGTATTGAAACTGGTGAACTGTTATTAGATGCCCATGTTATTTAGGTTGTACTCTCCTCACCTCTGAAAGAGCCGTCAGAAGGTAACCGTAGCTGAGTTTTACATATTCACATTTTTTTAAGTGTCTTGAATCCTAAAAGCCTTTTCCACATCTCTTGCATGAGTATGGTCTGACTCCTGTGTGCACTTGCATGTTGGCTGCAACATGAATGGCTTGTCTGAATCTTCTCCCGCAGACGTCACAGCTGAAAGGCTTCTCTCATGGACTTGCCTTTTGCGATAACGGATTAGTAGAAAGTCTCCCACAATCACTGCACTTATGTGGTTTTCTCACTTGTATTGATCAGCTCATGTATCTTAAGAGATTGTTTTGTGGAAAGAGATTTATTACAACAACCACAAGCATTGGGCTTCTCTCCAGTGTGTAATTTCTGGTGATAGTCAAAAGTAACTTTATGGAGAAAAGTCTTTCCGCATGTGGAACAAGTGTATATGTTTTCTCCTGTGTGAATTCTTCCATGTGTTTTCAGAGAACAGATGGAGATGAAGCCCTTCAACCATATCTCACAGCTGAGAGGGGTTTGGTTGGTCAGTTTTGGTTGTCTTGCTCCTTGAGTGTTTTACCCATTACCCGTGTGTGATAGCTTGTGTATTCTCAGTTGATAATTGTTATAAATTCTTAACACGTACAGTGGAGTCTAATAATGATAACTGTATAAAATAAATAACTCAAATACTGAGCTATATTTCAGGGGCGGTAGGTAGCCTAGTGGTTAGAGCAGGTAGCCTAGTGGTTAGAGCGTTGGACTAGTAACTGAAAGGTTGCAAGATCGAATCCCCGAGCTGACAAGGTTAAACTAAATGACTATCGCCCCGTAGCACTCACTTCTATCATCTTGAAGTGCTTTGAGAGGCTAGTTAAGCATCATATCACCACCACCTTACCTGACACCCTAGACCCACTTACCGCCCCAATAGATCGCACTGCCCTATCCCATCTGGACAAGAGGAATACCTATGTAAGGATGCTGTTCGTTGACTATAGCTCAGCATTCAATACCATAGTGCCCTCCAAGCTCATCATTAAGCTCGGGGCCTTGGGTCTGAACCCTGCCCGGTGCAACTGTGTCCTGGACTTCCTGACGGGCCGCTCCCAGGTGGTGAAGTAGGAAACAACACCTCAACTTTGCTGATCCTCAACACATGGGCCTCACAAGGGTGTGTGCTCAGCCCCCTCCTGTACTCCCTGTTCCCCCATGACTATGTAGCCACGCACGTTTCCAACTCAATCATCAAGTTTGCAGACAACACAACAATAGTAGGCCTGATTACCAACATTGACGAGACAGCCTACAGGGAGGAGGTGAGGGCCCTGGCGGAGTGGTGCCTCTCACTCAACGTCAACAAAACAAAGGAGCTGATCGTGGACCTCAGGAAACAGCAGATGGAGCATGCCCCTATCCACATCGATGGGACCTCAGTGGAGAAAGTGGAAAGCTTCAAGTTCCTCGGCGTACACATCACTGACGATCTGAAATTATCCACACAGACAGTGTGGTGAAGGCAGCGCAGCAGCGGCAGCGCAGCAGCACCTCTTCAAACTCAGGAGGCTGAAGAAAGTTGGCTTGGCACCTAAAATCCTCAAACATTTACAGATGCACAATCGAGAGCATCCTGTCGGGCTGTATCACCGCCTGGTACGGCAACTGCACCGCCCACAACCACAGGGTTCTCCAGTGGGTGGTGCGGACTGCCCAACGCATCACCGGGGGCAAAATACTCGCCCTCCAGGACACTTACAGCACCCAATGTCACAGGAAGGCCAAGAAGATCATCAACCACCCGAGCCATGGCCTGTTCACTCCGCTATCATCCAGAAAGCGAGGTCAGTAAAGGTGCATCAAAGCTGAGACTAAAAAACACCTATCTCAAGGCCGTCAGACTGTTAAATAACCATCACTAGCTGGCTTCCACCCACTTACGCAACCCTGCACCTTAGAGGCTGCTGCCCTATATACATAGACATAGAATCACTGGCCACTTTAATAATGGAACACTAGTCACTTTTTATGTGTTTATAATACTGCTTTACCCATCTCATATGTACACTACCATTCAAAAGTTTGGGGTCACTTAGAAATGTCCTTGTTTTTGAAAGAAAAGCACATTTTTTGTCCATTTAAAATAACATCAAATTGATCAGAAATACAGTGTAGACATAGTTAATGTTGTAAATGATTATTGTAGCTGGAAACGGCAGCTTTTTTATGGAATATCTACATAGGCGTAGAGGCCCATTATCAGCAACCATCACTCCTGTGTTCCAATGGCACGTTGTGTTAGCTAATCCAAGTTTATCAATTTAAAAGGCTAATTGATCATTAGAAAACCCTTTTGCAATTATGTTAGCACAGCTGATTTTAAAGAACCAATTAAACTGGCCTTCTTTAGACTAGGTGAGTATCTGGAGCATCAGCATTTGTGGGTTCGATTACAGGCTCAAAATGGCCAGAAACAAAGAACTTTCTTCTGAAACTCGTCAGTCTATTCTTGTTCTGAGAAATGAAGGCTATTCCATACCAGAAATTGCCAAGAAACTGAAGATCTCGTACAACGCTGTGTGCTACTCCCTTCACAGAACAGCGGAAACTGGCTCTAACCAGAATAGAAAGAGAAGTGGGAGGCCCTGGTGCACAACCGAGCAAGAGGACAAGTACATTACTGTCTAGTTTGAGAAACAGACGCTTCACAAGTCCTCAACTGGCAGCTTCATTAAATAGTACCCGCAAAACACCAGTCTCATCGTCAACAGTGAAGAGGCGACTCCAGGATGCTGGCCTTCTAGGCAGAGTTGCAAAGAAAAAGCCATATCTCAGACTGGCCAATAAAAATAAAAGATTTAAGATGGGCAAAAGAACACAGAAACTAGACAGAGGAACTCTGCCTAGAAGGCCAGCATCCCAGAGTCGCCTCTTCACTTCACTGTAGCAACCTCATGATGGGTACAGGGAATTTTTCAAGTATCATGTAGTAGTCTAAACCTATCGACCTTACATTGAGCTGGGTGAATGGAATATGAATGACTGTCATCCAATATGCTGTAATAGAAATAAGGCCATGATCATAATTTTATTATCCTCCCTCATCTTAAACGGCACCAACCGCCACTGGCACAGACTTTAGTTCAATGTCTAGTTTTGATTTAAATTTGGTTGAGTTGTCAAATAATGTGAATTCAATGTGAAATCAACAAAACATTTCACCATGTCATTGATTTAGGTTAAAAGTTGGGTGAAAAAATGACAATGCCCTTCAGTTGATTTACTTTTTTCAAATGCAGTCAGATTTCCACGGTGAGTCAATGTCATCACATTTTTGGGGTTGAAATGATGTGGAAACAAAGTTGATTCAACCAGTTTGCGCCCAGTGGGATAGTACAGCTGGTGTACCTTGATAAGAAACCCTGTCTACAAGTGAGGCAGTTTAAGGGTTGATGGCTGACCCATTCTATTTTTATGGATGGCTGACCCAGGTAAAAACCAGGGAGTAGCCTGGTGTAGGTTCCTTGGGAAAGTCAGACCCACACAGACGTTAAACCGGTGTCCCATGGCGCTTTTCATAACAGTAGGGGTGTTAACCCCCAGTGTCCTGGCTAAATTCCCAATCTGGACCTCATCCCATCATGACCACCTAATCATCCCCAGCTTCTAATTCCCCCTTCCTCTCCCCTGTAACTATTCCCAGTTTTTTAACTATCTTTTTATTTAACTTTTATTTAGACAGGTGGGTTCACCATTGAGACCAGGGTCTCATTCTCAAGGGAGCCCTGTGAACCTGAACACACAACCCAGTACAACATAAAGCAAAATAACAACATCAATACAATAAGATTAATCAAAACAAACACAATGAGCACATTATCTCCTTCAAAATTGATCTAAACTCTCCAGTGGTGATCAGCGACTCCAGCATCAAGGTGCCCTTCAGGCTATTCAACGAGCTGGGGGCATAAAAACTAAAAGCATTTTCACCGGCTCAGTGGAGACCTGTGGGACTTCCAGAACCAGCCAGTCCAGAGAGCAGGTCTGAACATTTCTGGATCTCCAATTAATATGTGAGGTAGTGGGGGAGTCTCTGAAGAACTACTTATGTACAAAAAGTAACCATTGCTGGTCCCTTCTGGTAGTCAGAGACTTCCAGCCAACAGAACTATACAAAATGCAGTGATGTGTATGAAAATTGTCCCCAGTGATAAAACGCAGTGTTGAGTCATAGACTGAGTTTTAAAACAGAAGCTGCCACATGCATGTAGAATATATCACCATAATAAAGTACTGGGAGAAGCGTTGCTTGAACAATCTTCCTTCTTTCCAAAGTGAGGATTTCTCCAAAAGAAACCAATATTAATTCTCTGCTTTTTTCAATGTGTGTTTTAAAAAGAGAGCTTATCGTCAATCAAAATCCCAATAACTTATAATGGGGAACTTGCTCAATTTGGACTCACTTTAAATAAATCAGATTTGACCTTTCAGACACAAGTCACATGATTTGTATCCGATTTCCTACAAAGGTGGTTTGAAATAGCCGATTCGAATTGGATATGCGAAAAATAGGATTTGTGTCTCTTCAAACTGCCAATGTGAACAAGGCTTGAGTCGTTTGCAGAATGCCACCTGCATCCACATATAAATTCATTTGTAAAAGTCTAACGAATGATCAAATAAGCCTCAGGTAATTCAACACTCTCTTAGACCTCCATACAAAAAAAGGCTCATTTCGCGGACATATGTTGGACGGAGTAAATCCTCTCGCTTCGCCTCTTCCTCTCTGTCCATACTCCGCATTCAGACGTAAAGTATGCAAGCTTTTTCTGACACTTCTATGTGCATGTGATTTGCATCCGGTCATGTAAAATTGTAATTATAGAGTGGCAATGACTGCAGAAAATAGTCAGCTAGATTCGTTCTCAATCAGTAGTTTAGCTAGCTAACCAGTTAATAAGCTTGTTTTATAAACCTCAACACACTGCGTCTGGTTTCGAATAGCGAATCATACCGTGGGATAGATGTGCAGTAGCAACAAGGATCGTGTGAGATGGGCTTTAAAGAACATTATTTCACTTTGAATCAAAATCTAAGTGAAAGACAAGCAGACAAAACGGATGTGTATACAATAGCACAGCAGACTTCGTTGGTTTTCAGCTTCTGGTTTTATCCGCACCCCTTTCGTTTGGGATCCAAAACACAGAGAAAATGGCGGAACGTGAGGACGAAGCACTGCCCCAAACAACGCAGGAGAACCGAGATAAAGAGGAGCCCCAAGATACTGATGATTAAGCCAATCAAGATGCAAGACAACGCAAGTTGAGGAAAAGCTCATTGAAGAGGTAAGAAGGTACAAAAAGAAGACTACTACTAGGAACGTCGAGCGTTCAGGCTGCTGCACACTGGTAGTAGTGGGGAGTCGACTCAAATAATCGATTATTCGGCGCCAATTGCTGCGTGTCAAGCATCGATTCCGCTAGGCATCACTCCTAACATTCAGTATTTTTGCAACGCAGGAAACGGTTTTACTTATTCTACTATGAGAACCAGCTCTTGCGTCTGACAGCAAATAAATAAAGAGCAAGGCGGAGAGAGAGATGGAAGGGGCATAGGTCGGCATGTTTGCCAGTCAACTGTGCATTGGCAATCTAAAGATGTAGGCTATAGCAATGCTGTATTTCACAATTTCTTCGCTTGCGATGTCTTGCGCAAGTTCACTAACGTAGAGGCTATCAATGAGTATGCTGAGCTATTCTACACACTACAGACCGAAGACCCAAGCACACTAGAGAGAGGATCGGGGCAGGCAGAGAGACGGTCAGAACCGTGCATATAGGCTATATCTTGGTAATATGTATCTAGCAATGCCTCGTAAATTCACAAAGTATATTAAAATATACATTAGGCATTCAATGAGTACGACTAAGCTATTCTTCATAGTGCCAGTGAATTGAAGTTGAACATTGCCAAATGCATCAGTTTAATTATATCTAAATGTGCAATAAAAAGTATTGTCTAAAGCTTATGTAATGAAACCCTGGCTGGCGGTTGATGCCCTAGGTGAGGGCTCTCCAACCCTGGAGAGTTACCTAACTAGGTTTTCGCTCCAACCCCAGTTGTAATTAACCTGACTTCAGTTTATCAACCACTATACTGAACAAAAAGCAACATGCAACAATTTCAAAGCTTTTGCTGAGTTAGTTCATATAAGGAAATCAGTCACTTGAAATAAATTAATTAGACCCTAATCAATGGATTTTACTGGGTGAGCCTGGGAGGTCATTGGCCCAATCACTTGGGAGCCAGGCCCAGCCAATGAGAATTAGTTTTCCCCCACAAAAGGGCTTTATTACAGACAAAAATACTCCAACACCCTGCTCACCCTTCCCTCAGACATTCCCGCAGGTGTCTGGCTAGACTGTAAACTCCTTCCAGACTCATATTAAATATCTCCAATACAAAATGTAAATCTAAAATCTGCTTCCTATTTTGCAACAAAGCCTCCTTCACTCATGCTGCCAAACATACCCTCGTAAAACTGACTATCCTACCGATCCTTGACTTTGGCGATGTCATTTACAAAATAGCCTCCAACACTCTACTCAGGAAACTGGATGCAGTCTATCACAGTGCCATCCGTTTTGTCACCAAAGCCCCATATACCACCCACCACTGCGACCTGTATGCTCTCGTCGGCTGGCCCTCCGCATATTCGTCGACAGACCCACTGGCTCCAGGTCATCTATAAGTCTTTGCTAGGTAAAGCTCCGCCTTATCTTAGCTCACTGGTCACCATAACAACACCCACCCATAGCACGCGCTCCAGCAGGTATATCTCACTGGTCATTCCCAAAGCCAACACCTCTTTTGGCCGCCTTTCCTTCCAGTTCTCTGCTGCCAATGACTGGAACTAATTGCAAAAAGTTGGAGACCGATATCGCCCTCACTAACTTTAAGCATCAGCTATCTGAGCAGCTTGCTGATCGCTGCAGCTGTACACAGCCAATCTGTAAATAGCCCATCCAACTACCTACCTCATCCCCATATTGTTTTTATTTACTTTTTGTTTGCTCTTTTGCACACCAGTATCACTATTTGCACATCATCTGCACATCTATCACTCCAGTGTTAATTTGCTAAATTGTAATTACTTCGCTACTATGGCCTATTTATTGCCTTACCTCATGTCATTTGCACACACTGTATATAGACTTTTTCTATTGTGTTATTGACTGTACGTTTGTTTATTCCATGTGTAAATCTGTTGTTTGTCGCACTGCTTTGCTTTATCTTGGCCAGGTCGCAGTTGTAAATGAGAACTTGTTCTCAACTGGCCCATCTGGTTAAATAAAATAAAAGGTGAAGAAGCTGGATGTGGAGGTCCTGGGCTAGCGTGATTACACGTGGTCTTATACGTGGTCTGCGGCTGTTAGATTACTTGTTAGATATTACTGCACTGTCGGAACTAGAAGCACAAGCATTTTGCTACACACGCGTTAACATCTGCTAACCATGTGTATGTGACCAATAAAATGTGATTTGATTTGAGGCCCGGTTGGACATACTGCTACATTTTCTAAAATGACGTTGGAGGTGGCTTATGGTAGAGAAATGAACATTGCATTCTCTAAACAGCTCTGGTGGACATTCCTGCAGTCATCTTTTCTCTCTCTGTGAATCTAACCCCAAGAAGTTCTGGAAACCGGTTAAAGACCTGGAGAATAAACCCTCTTCCTCACATCTGCCCATGTCCCTTAATGTTAATGATGTGGTTGTTACTGACAAGAAGCACATGGCTGAGCTCTTTAATCACCACTTCATTAAACCAGGATTCCTGTTTGACTCAGCCATGCCTCCTTGCCCGTCCAATATTTCCTCATCTTCCACCCCTTCTAATGTGACTATCCCCGATGCATCGCCCTCTTTTTCCCCTGCTACAAAGTTTCTCCCTGCAGGCAGTCACTGAGTCCGAGGTGGTAAAAGAACTCCTTAAACTTGGCCACAAAAAAAACATCTGTGTCAGATGGATTAGACCCTTCTTTAAGGTTGCTGCCCCTATCATCGCCAAGCCTATATCCAACCTCTTTAACCTGTCTCTCCTCTCTGGGGAGGTTCCCATTGCTTGGAATACAGCCACGGTTCGTCCTTTATTTAAAGGGGGAGATCAAGCTAATCCTAACTGTTATAAGCCTATTTATATTTTGCCCTGTTTATCAAAAGTGTTGGAAAAACTTTTCAATAATCAACTGACTGGCTTTCTTGATGTCTATAGTATTCTCTCTGGTATGCAATCTGGTTTCCGCTCAGTTTATGAATGTGTCACTGCAACCTTAAACTTCCTCAATGATGTCACCATTGCCCTTGATTCTAAGCAATGTTGTGCTGCTATTTTTATTGACTTGGCCAAAGCTTTTGACACGGTAAACCATTCCATTCTTGTGGGCTGGCTAAGGAGTATTGGTGTCTCTGAGCGGTCTTTGGTCCTTTTTGCTAACTACCTATCTCGGAGTACAGTGTATAAAGTCAGAACATCTGTTGTCTCAACCACTGCCAGTCACCAAAGGAGTACCCCAAGACTCGATCCTAGGCCCCATAATCTTCTCAATTTACATCAACAACATAGCTCAGGCAGTAGGAAGCTCTCCCATCCATTTATATGCAGATGATAGTCTTATACTCAGCTAGCCCCTCCCCAGATTTTGTGTTAAATGCTCTACAACAAATCTTTCTTAGTGTCCAACAAGCTTTCTGTACCCTTAACCTTGTTCTGAACACCTCCAAAACAAAGGTCATGTGGTTTGGTAAGAAGAATGTCCCTCTCCCCACAAGTGTGATTACTACCTCTGAGGGTTTAGAGCAGTTATCTAGGACAGTTATCTCAATCTCTTCATTCAAAGACTCAAACATGGACACTCTTGCTGACAGTTGTGGCTGCTTTGGGTGATATATTGTTGTCTCTACCTTCTTTCCCTTTGTGCTGTTGTCTGTGCCCAATAATGTTTGTACCATGTTGTTGCTACCATGTTGTTGCTACCATGCTGTGTTGTCATGTGTAGCTGCCTTGCTATGTTTTCTTATGTCTTTCTTTGTAGTGTTGTTTCTTTTGTCATGTGTGTTTTTGTCCTATATTTTTATATATATATATATATATTTTTTATATTTAAATTATTTCCTGTCCCGCAGGAGGCCTTTTGCCTTTTGGTAGGCTGTCATTGTAAATAAGAATTTGTTCTTAACTGACTTGCCTAGTTAAATAAATGTAAAAAAATCATGACAATTGCACGCTCCCTCAATTTGAGACATCTGTGGAATTGTGATGTGCGACAAAAATGTACATTTTAGTGGCCTTTTATTGTCCCCAGCACAAGGTGGACCTGTGTAATAATCATGCTGTTTAATCAGCTTCTTGATATGCCACACCTGTCAGGTGGAGGGATTTTCTTGGCAAAGGATAAAATGCTCACTAACAGGGATGTCATTTTTTTTAATTTCAGCTCATGAAACATGGGACCAACACTACATGTTGCGTTTATATTTGTGTTCAGCGAATGGGGTATGGTAGCCGACAACCTTAGTTCCACTTCTTTCAGTAAAAAACATTTGGCCTCTTGATAAAAAAAATCGAGCTATGTTTGAATGCCACAGGATATCTGAACATCATTGCCAATCAGGTGCATTCCTTCATTGTATCCATCTGCGAATAGATTTTTTTCCTGTGGGATAATGCCCCATGCTACAAGGCTAGGATTGTCCAGGAATGGTTCCACGAACATGAATGAATCAAGCTTACTGCAATGGCCTGCCTGGTCATCAGATCTCAATCCAAGTGAGGATCTGTGGGATGAGATGGAATGAGCTATTCGGAGTAGAGATCCACTACCAGCCAACTTGACACAACTGTGGGAAGCATTGGAGTCAACACAGGCCAGCTTTCCCTGTGGAAAGTTTCGACATCTTGTGCAGTCCATGTCCCAACGAATTGAGGCTGTTCTGAGGGCAAAATGGCGTGCAACTCCAATATTAGGAAGGTGTTCCTAATGCTTTGTACCCTCAGTGTGTCTATACGATGGTGTAAAGACAGACATAATGGAAAGTATATATGAATAGATAAGGTGTTTACAGCAGTAGTTATAGAAGATGAGCCTTGACTAGAAAACACATGCTATTGATTACAGTAGAACAAGCTAATCAAATTTAGAGAGTGGCCGCTTGGTAAATGTTATGTGTGCCGTTTTATAAGGTACTAATTTATCAAAATGTTAGCAACCAAGAGGGTGCACAATGTCACAACTCTTGGTTGCATCGAAGCTAGCAAAATATAAGTAATCTGAACACGTGTGACACTTATGTGGAGGTAGTCATTTTTATGTTTGGTCTTCAAAATATCCCAACTTATTTGTGCATGTATTGATGATGATTTTGGACGTTTATAACCAGTGTTTTGACACTGGGCTAGAAATCTAAAATCGATGACAACCGGAAGCGGCAACCGTATCAATGTCAACTTATGTTCTAGGAATATAAATGATACGTTTAACATTTATTTTCAATATGATTCTACTTAATGTTGTAAAAACTACTGAATGAGCCATACAACTTGCTTTGATTTATAGATTTCCAAAAACATTTTTTGTGAAAAATACATTTTGTCAACTTACACTGTCAATGAACTTTCTCTAACCTAGATCACTAGTCTATGGTAATGACAAACAAATCATGTTGATACTGCTAGGTATTTCATATGATTAGACCTAACTACTACTGTAAAATAACCTAAGTTATTTGTTTAGATAGCATATACAATAAATAGCTATTCTAATTTGGACTTCAACTGTATCAAAGTAGGCTATTTTATGTATTACAAAATGAATGTTGTTTGAGAGAACAGAGACGATAGGCCTACTAGTAATTATGCTATTTTAAATGTATTTCCAGGCAGAGGAGATGGACACCTCAGAAGACCTGCAAGATGACAACCTGATCAAGCAGGAACACTTCCACTGTTCTAATAATGAACAGCAAGATGGACATTTGGCAGTTAGGAGGAATGTAATACTAGAACGAACTAAATTCAACCAAAGACAACAAGAAGCAGGAGAGACAGCTGATGATTTTATCACTGCACTTCATTGTTTGTCAGAACATTGTGGTTATGGAGCTCTGCTCAGTGAGATGATAAGAGACAGACTAGTCATGGGCTTACTTGACAGAAGACTGTCCAAGCAATTACAAATGGACCCAGAAATAACACTGGATAAAGCTGTCACACGCATTCGTCAAACTGAACTTGTGAAAAAGCCACAGGACCTGCCGGAGAATACCTTCAAAGTTGCCAGCAGTGCAGCAAATGTAGACGGTGTGCTTTCACATAGCAAACAGCAATGCCCAGCCAATACCCAGTGCCAATCAGAGAAGAAGAAGAAGCAAAACTCAGAAAGACCACAACCTCAAACAACGCAGGAGAATGGAGAGGAGCCCCTAGATACTGATGACTCTGATGAGTGGATCGAGGGTTTCAGTCCTGGAGGAGAGAAGCCACACTACTGCTCCGACTGCAGTAAGAGCTTTAGAAAAGTGAGGGATCTTATAAGACACCAGCGATCACATACTGGAGAGAAGCCTCACCACTGCCCTGTTTGCGACAGAAGTTTTGCTCAATTAGATAAGCTTAAATTACACACAAAAATGCACATGAAAGAGAAACATGTCACACAGACGGAAGAAACTAAACTGAAGGTAGACCGTGTGCACACACAGCAAAGAACCGCCAGCAGAGCCAGGAAGAAGAGTAAAATGCGTGCAGGAACACCAGGTAAAATAGTCCAGTCACAGCCAGGAAAAGAATTGTCTTGCAAAAGTTCAATTAGAAAGAATCAACACTCAGAAAAACTGCAACAACCCCAAACAATGCAGGAGAATGAAGAGGATCCTGAAGATACTTCTGATGACTGGACCGAGAGTTTCAGTACTGTAGAGAAGCCATACATCTGCTCCGACTGTGGTAAGAGCTTCAAACAAGCGAATCGTCTTATAAGACATCAGCGAACACATACAGGAGAGAAGCCTTACGACTGCCCTGACTGTGAGAAAAGTTTTGCTCGATTAGATAATCTTAAATTACACCAAAAAACACATATGAAGGAGGAATGTAATTTCCACTGCTCTGACTGTTTGAAAAGCTTTGTCCGACTGAAGCAGCTTGAAAAACATCAGCTAACACACAAAAAAAGTTTTGAAAGACACAGAACTCATTTGAGCAAAAGAAAACAATTTCTCTGCACAATTTGCGGGAAGGAGTGTCGCAACATGAAAATACACATGCGAATACACACTGGAGAGACACCGTATCACTGCACTGAGTGTGGGAAGAGTTTTCCATATACAAAATCATACCAAAGACACATACTAACACATAATACCTCTGGAGAAAGAGAAACCTATCCTTGTTTGGAATGTGGAAAGTGTTTTACTCGCAGAGATGGCATGTTGAGACACGTGAGAAGGATTCATACTGGAGAGAGAAATCATCAGTGCAAAGACTGTGGAAAGCGATTCTTTCGAAAAGAGACACTGAAGAGACACATGCTAGTTCACACTGGAGAGAAACCATACCAATGCTCTATCTGTGGTCAACGCTTTTCCCAAGATGGAGACAGAAAACGCCACGAGAAGAGGCACTACTCTGGTGTCTCAAATTTCCTCGATCTATAATGCAGAAGTGGTGCAGGTACAGTAGCCTAGTGGTTAAGAGCATTGGGCCAGTAACCGAAAGGCTGCTGGTTCAAATCCCCAAGGTGAAGGTGAAGAATCTGTCGGTACCTTGAGTAAGGCACTTAATCCTAATTGCTTCTGTAAGTCGCCTTGAATATGAGTGCTAAATGACTAAAATGTCATGTAAAATGTGTTTGGCATTGCAGGAAGTGGGAACCTACCTAATCACTGTGACTTGATAATCTAATAATCTGTTAACTACAATGTTGGTGGCCTGGAATTGGCACCACAGACTGTTGAAGAGACTCACAGACAAACTGTTGCTGATACAAGACTGAGTATTACTGTCTTCATAGCAGTATTTTTTTATTTTTCAAAAGTTGGTTATTTTAAATCAAAGGTTGTAATGGGTTCAGCGAACCAGACTTAAAATATGGAAAATAACTTCATTATTTGAGTAACACTAACCGAAAACTAAAGTGATCCATACTGTTCCGGAACAGAACCATTATTTTAAAAGCATGGGAACCGATTAATAACATTATTTTAAGTTTTCCAGTCCCACAATCGTAAACAAAGTGCATATGCAAAGCCCTCCCTCTGTCACTCAGAAACGTCTTCCAGCGTCTGCCTGCCAGCTGGAAGTCTTTGCCAGTGGGTGTGCGTGTGTTTTGGATACCCTCCCCTCTGAAGCATAGGTTACTGTAGCCTACTGATGACGTAACGAGTGTAATTCAGAAACTAGGCAGAGCTGTTTAATTCAATTATGGATTGACTTATTCAATTGGTCGGAACAGTGGAAGAAAAAAAAGCAATGTTCAGAACGAAATGATTTGGAAAATAATTTCAGTTCTGACCCATGTTTTTAATATATATATATGTGTATATATATGTATATGTGTATATGTGTATATATGTATATGTGTGTATATATGTATATGTGTATATGTGTGTATATATGTGTATATATGTATATGTATATATGTATGTGTATATATGTATGTGTATGTATATGTATATATGTATATGTATGTGTGTATATATATGTATGTGTATATGTGTGTATGTATATATATATATATAATGTATGTATGTATGTATGTGTGTGTGTATATATGTATTTTTTTTTTTTTAAAGGTATTTGAATATTTTGTTTCAACAAAAGCATATTACAGTATACTACCAATAGCAGTCATTGTTGAACGATGGTAATTCCCCATTGGTGGTTCAGTTAGTTCATATTGTATTAATGTTTATATTGTTTGGATTATCAAGTGGACCATAAGCTAGTTTAAAAACAAGTCAATGAAAGGTTCACAGCTACAACCTTCAGTGAGTGTACCGGAGAATGATGCTGTCTACCGGTGTCGCTAACTAGCAAGCAGGACTCCGGTACACAGCAGGCCGCTAGCAAGCTAGCTGAGATGCATGGGTGACCGGTGCACTGTACTTCGCCCCAGCCTATTGGGAACAGTTTTCTCGCAATTCTGTTAACGGCAGTGAGGGCAGGTGGGAGCCAAGGACACTTTTGGACTTTCTATACTCGGCATTCAGACAAAGTGAAAACGTCTGCAAGCACTTTACGACATTTCAACGTGCATGTGATTTGCATATCCGATGTTTATTTTACCGTGGTCACCACCACACAGTTGCGCACACACACACCATATAAGTATTTTTGTGCATAGGATGGACTTGTGGTTCTGAAAGGTAAGAACAAATAATGTTGTAAGCTATGCAATAGGAATATCTACACAGGAAAGAATGGCATAGCATCTATACAGGGCTATTCACATAACAGCATAAACATCTCGCAGAGAGCGAGAGAACTAATTACTTAGATAGGCGAGATTTATGGCACTCTCTGGTGGAGCTCTGATCTGTGTCTAGGATTTAACCAACTCTAAACAATAACGTCGAATGTAAAACACATGCAATCAATGAAATACAAGCACTTGTAAACGACATGGAGTATCTGAAATGTACATACGCTGCAGCAGTACTATGCAGCTACAAATGTAACAATGTAATTGCACAGGAGGTTGGTGGCACCTTAATTGGGGAGGACAGGCTTTTTGTAATGGCTGGAGTTGAATCAGTGGAATGATATAAAATAATTCAAACTCACGAGCTGTGGTCGAATACCCATACTAACATACTGCATACTTAATGAGTATATACTACATACTATAAGTTAATTTAAGTATACTGTAAATGAACGGTATCGTTTCAGTTGAGTGTACTAGAACTTTGCCTGTCTACCGGAAGTTGATGCAGTTGCTATGCAACCTCTTGCTAGCTTGTTAGCATAACAAATGACTAGCTAACATTTTAAGAATCAGAGTAGATAGCCAGAATGAACAATGTCCATCGAAACGCATAATGACTATACTAAGTTAAGAATGATGTGAATAATCAAGTCAAACGTTGGGTAGATAGTTAATAATACTGCCTGGGAAGTTTGATGTATTAGTAGCCAACTAACGTTAGGTTGCTAGCTAACATACCGGTACCTACTGCTGTAATCCTATGCGGTTCGTAAGGATAGCGTAGCTAACAAATTGTCAGCCAATATAGTGTGTAACGTAACTTATTTGAAAAGTCATTACTTTATTACATTGCTCAACATTTTTACATTTTTTTCATAAAGAAATTAATTTGTATTTTGGCGTATTTAGTACGACATCTGGGAACTTTTGGCATACTAACTATGACCAATAAGCATACTATATACTCAATTCACATCACAAATAGTATGGTTAGTGCAGTTAGTATGAGTATTCGAACACAGCTACGGTTTCCATGTGTATGATGCCATTCCATTTTCTCCTTTGCAGACATTATTAAGAGCTGTCCTCCCCTCAGCAGCCTCCACCGAATTAGGCCTTTCAGTCAATCACCATAACATAGCATTAACCCTCTCTAGACAAGAAACCCCACAACTCACTTATTGGATGCACAAACAATCTTCCTCGAACACACTGATAACCCTGCCGGCATCCAAACTTGCGTCTTCATCTGCCGACAACAATTCAGATGACCATCCTACCCATGCTAGATTATGGAGACGTAATTTATAGATCAGCAGGTAAGGGTGCTCTCGAGCGGCTAGATGTTCTTTACCATTCGGCCATCAGATTTGCTACCAATGCTCCATATATGACACATCACTGCACTCTATAGTCTTCTGTAAACTGGTGATCTCTGTATACCCGTTGCGAGAGCCACTGGTTGATGCTTATTTATAAAACCCTCTTAGGCCTCACTCCTCCTTCACTCCCCCCTATCTGAGATATCTATTGCAGCTCCTCCACATACAACACCCGTCTCTGCCAGTCACATTCTGTTAAAGGTCCCCAAAGCGCACATTCCTGGGTTGCTCGTCTTTTCAGTTCGCTGCAGCTAGCGACTGGAACGAGCTGCAACAAACACTCAAACTGGACACTTTCTCAAACTGGACACTTTCATCTCAATCTCTTCATTCAAAGACTCAATCATGGACACCCTTACTGATAGTTGTGGCTGCTTTGAGTGATGTATTGTTGTCTCTATCTTGTTGTTTGTACCCTGTTTTGTGCTGCTACCATGTTGTGTTCCTACCATGCTGTGTTGTCATGTGTTGCTGTAACGCTATGTTGTCTTAGGTCTCACATTTTGGGGAGTATTCAGAGGTGGAAAATAATGGGAATATATGGGAATTAATATCATTTAAATGTAATGTTTTTTTTGCATTGGATATATTTACCATATCATATGGAGACAAACCTTTTACCGTATCATAAGTGCAAATGATTAAATCCTTCCAATATAAATAAAAACTGGTTATGAATTGAACTTTAATTAAATGAGTTGACTCTTCACATGGGATGATTTCACTGAACAACAAAAGGGAATATTGAATAATCCCCAATGATCCATCGCATCTCCCAAAAACATTTCCAACATACATCTGTAAAATGATAGTCTATAAACTAAAGCTTTGGTTGTCTTCCTCTGAGGCTTCCATGTCTTCTCCCTGGACCTCGTCAATGTCCACCTCTTGAACATCAGACTCTGAGGCCTCTTCACTGTCACTTTCCAACCTTGTTGAGGTTGGCTCGTTGTCAGGCTCAAAAAGCCTCAAATTTGCCCAGATGGCCACCAATTTTTCAACCCTCGTATTGGTCAGCCTGTTGGGTGCTTTGATGTGTGCGTTGTGTCTCAGTGTGCAAGATCTTGAGAATCAGCTGTGCATGTGATGGAAGAATGCACTGTACATGCAGAGGGTTGCAATTCCATTGAATTGGGGATTGTTTAACCAAAATATGCCACAATACCTAGAATTACCTTATGTATATCCCACAAAAAAGTTATACTGTTATAAGCTAACTTTAATGAATTTAAGCAAAATTCCCAAAATTCCTGGGCTTAACTTCCCATTGGAAAATTACCGGAAAGTTTCCGACTACTCTCTTCTCATGTGTGTTTTGTCCTATATTTTAATGTATTTATATTTTCAACCCCCATCCCCACAGGAGGCCTTTTGCCTTTTTGGTAGGCCGTCATTGTAGATAAGAATTTGTTCTTAACTGACTTGCCTAGTTAAATAAAATAAAAATAGCCACTCCACAGACATATTTCACTGGATGTATAAATGTGAAGCATCTGCTTGCGTTTCCACTCACTACCAAATATGGTAGTGAGGAAGCCGAGTGGCCCGCAGTAGGAGAAGATGGAACGAGATGGGTTTTGGCCGACATAATGCCAATTTTCTAATCGATTAAACATTTGATCTCCATACAATTTTATGTTCCCAAAACTAAAATGTTACGAACAGAGTATTACGTTTTGTAGACTTTACCCTTTGCCAAAGTTGTAAAAAATAGCGTTGTTTAGGAGTGCAAAGGCGAATTGAGTTATTGCACACGCACACTTCAGAGTAGGCGTTCCCTAACAGAAATATGCACATGAATGCTAGAACGCGCAAATAGGATCGTGCTTGGCTTTGCCCATCTCCATGCCTGTTCTGCCCACTATGACTAATTTGTTCCGTTTGAAACGATGGGCTGGGATCTATCTTGGTTTAGTTATAAAAACTCTTTGGCCACTCTGTCCTGGAGCTGGCAAACTGTTGTGTATAGAAGAGCACTGCAGACTTCTTTGGTTTGCAGCCTCTGGTTTTACCCGTACTCCTTCCGTTGGGATACAAAACACACAGAAAATGGCAGAATTTGAGGAGGAAGGACTGCCCCCAAAAATGCAGGAGAACCAAGATGAAGAGGAGCTCAAAGAAGATATTGATGAATCCTAAGCCAAGCAGGATGCAAAATGTTGCAAGTTTAGAAGAAATGCTAAATGAAGGTTCATAAATGTGTACAACACCTCATTGAAAGACTACAAAGATTTCACCATGACCAACAATAGCTGGAAGGAGATTCTACTCTTAGAGTTTGGGCTAACACATTTGCTGGACGAAATAGAAGAATTTGAGATGTACGTTAGACTGAGAAAGAAAATGAAGGGGAAGAGTGGGGATGCATTAGGAATACAAACACATACTCACTGTCCTGGCTGTCTGGCTTCATAAAATACAAGGAGACAGTGTCTAACTGTCCAAAGGTAAAGACCACTTCTACTGTAAATAAACCTTCTCTAGCCTAGATCACTACCCAGTGTGCAAAACCTGGTTGAAAATACTTAAATATTACTATTTTTATGATGTCTTATTCTGGTTGCAAACTGGTTAAAAATTAAGGTTTTTCATCTTTCTCTGACCACTATATGACCAGTTGGTCATAATTGTGACCACTATATTATATGCTATATTATATACTGGTCATACTTAAGACCATCATAACTTGGTAATGACCACCTGACCACAGCTTATTACCTACTGTAAAAAATATTGCTGCGGATGAAGTTGGATATTGAAAACGTTCATTACATTTCTATTTGTTTCCATAGGCACCAATTCAAGTTTAAATTGGCAACATATTCGTACATTTTAAAATAGATCAAGCAATGGCAAAAACAAATCTGAGCACAGGTGGTGATCTGGAGTGAAGTGGTCCTCTTGAAGAGTGCTGTGATTGGTCAGATCTGCAGTGAAGAGAATCAGCGCATTACAACTTTATCAATTTGAGATTTAAAAAAAAACGACATTCCTGAAGAAACATTGTAAACTCAGCTGGCTAAAAGTATTTATTTCCATCCTACTAGTTGAAGTTTGTGGCAGTTATAGCTTAGAGATGTCTTTAAAAAGAGCAACTTGCTCCTATACATACAGTTGAAGTCGGAAGTTTACATACACTTAGGTATGAGTCATTAAAACTTGTTTTTCAACCACTCCACAAATTTGTTGTTAACAAACTATAGTTTTGGCAAGTCGGTTAGGACATCTTTTTTTTCCCAACAATTGTTTACAGACAGATTATTTCACTGTATCACAATTCCAGTGGGTCAGAAGTTTACATACACTAAGTTGACTGCCTTTAAACAGCTTGGAAAATTCCAGAAAATGGTGTCATGGCTTTAGAAGCTGCTGATAGGCTAATTGACATAATTTGAGTCAATTGGAGGTGTACCTGTGGATGTATTTCAAGGCCTACCTTCAAACTCAGTGCCGCTTTGCTTGACACCATGGGAAAATCAAAAGAAATCAGCCAAGACCTCAGGAAAAAAAACTGTAGACCTCCACAAGTCTGGTTCATCCTTGGGAGCAATTTCCAAACGCCTGAAGGTACCACGTTCATCTGTACAAACAATAGTACGCAAGTATAAACACCATGGCCAAAAAGTACGATCTTTGTCCCCATGTGCAGTTGCAAACAATAGTCTGGCTTTTTTTATGGCGGTTTTGGAGCAGTGGCTTCTTCCTTGCTCAGCAGCCTTTCAGGTTATGTCGATATAGGACTCGTTTTACTGTGGATATAGATACTTTTGTACCTGTTTCCTCCAGCATCTTCACAAGGTCCTTTGCTGCTGTTCTGGGATTGATTTGCACTTTTCGCACCAAAGTACGTTCATCTCTAAGAGACAGAAAGTGTCTCCTTCCTGAGCGGTATGATGGCTGCGTGGTCCCATGGTGTTTTTACATCCACAGGTACTCCTCCAATTGACTCAAATGATGTCAATTAGCCTATCAGAAGCTTCTAAAGCCATGACACCATTTTCTGGAATTTTCCAAGCTGTTTAAAGGCACAGTCAACTTAGTGTATGTAAACTTCTGACCCACTGGAATTGTGATACAGTGAATTATAAGTGAAATAATCTGTCTGTAAACAATTGTTGGAAAAATTACTTGTGTCATGTACAAAGTAGATGTCCTAACCAACTTGCCAAAACTATAGTTTGTTAACAAGAAATTTGTGGAGTGGTTGAAAAATAAGTTTTAATGACTCCAACCTAAGTGTATGTAAACTTCCGACTTCAACTGTGCTACCGGTACATACTGCTGCAATGATATGCTTTGCGTTTCATAATGATAGCGTAATTAACAAACTGTCAGCCAACATAACGTATAACATAACTTATTTGAAAAGTAGCTATTATTATTTTTTTTACTTTTGCAAAGGGTAAAGTCTACTTAGTCCACTCTATGACATATTCTAGTTTTTGGAACAGAAAACTGTATTGAGATCAAATCTTTAATTGATGAGAACATTTCCAAAATGTCAGCCAAAATCCTGATATAACCAGGTTCAGACCCCTAGATGGTACTATTTCTGCTATTAGGTGAATATAAAAAATAATGTTAAAGGAATAATTCACCCAAATTACAAAATGACATTGGTTTTCTTACCATGTAAGCAGTCTATGGACCAGGTATGACAGCAACCAATGCTTTGCTTTTGTTTACCTGGCCACTGTTTCAAATGCTATGTTTTTTGCATTTGGGGCACAATCCAATGCAAGTCAATTGTACCTATGTTATAATTTTTGCGCTTCATATGCAAATCATCTATTAGTAAGATCATTAAGTTACACAATCCATTTTTAGATACTTAATGAGTATTTGGACACAAAGAGTGAAAATGCTAATATACAGTGCATTCGGAAAGTATTCAAACCCATTTACTTTTTCCACATTTTGTGACGTTACAGCCTTATTATAAAATGGATCGATTAGGGAAAAAAGTATAAGGCTGTAACATTGACTTGCATAGGATTTGTGTCACAATTTTTTGGGGTGCTTAGAAGTTAGCATTTCAAACAGTGGCCAACAAAACCAAATCATGAGGGGGAATTCTCTAATAGCATGAACAGCACCATCTAGTGGTCAGAACATAGTAATATCAGGATGTTGGATGGGACATAAACCTAACAACTTCAATGACTAATTTCTCTGAATGGGGAAAAAACATCACCAAATTCATTGAGAATACATGACATACTGTAGGATGACAAAACAATACTCTGATCCGCAGATCTAATACTACTTGTCAGACAGAGAGAACCTATACTATATAATTGTTGTTTGAGTGGGATTGGCATGGGGGTGTGGTGGGTTCATGGGGGGCTTTTGACAATTTCTTTGGATTCCTCATGTCTTGCTCATTGTTCTAAAAATGTTGGTCCAAATTGGAAGTTAGCCACTATATTTATTTATAATATGATATAAATCCCACAAATTTAAAATGGCCCATTTGAGTGCAATCAATTAGCTTAATTTCTCAGAGATCAAATTATATTCCAACAAAATAATGTTGCAGGAATCCTAATCTTATCCGTTTCTAACAACAGAAATTATTTTAGAACAATCTTTAGATGGTGGATGTCAAACCTCTTTCTTGTGCTTTTTGAGGTGGAATGACCCTGGAGTATTAGCCAGAGAGCTAATGTTAGCTAGCAAATCTTTCCTTGGTGTTCTTCTCCCCAACAAACCACAGCTTTACGTACAAAAGTAAAACAAGAATGCTGGAGAATAGGGACTACTACTTAGCAATCAAATCTTAAAAAAAAAAATGGTGTACATTCTGAGAAACTATTGTTGTTGTTTTCCAGCTTTGTTGTGTAGCCTACCGGGTGCTCTGTCCTTGTGGCGTACTGCATTAGCATTGAATAGCCCCCGCGATATGCAACTTTTCAGAGAAGTTAGGAACCAATATACACAGGCAGTTAGGAAAGCAAAGACTAGCTTTTTCCACACAGAAATGTGCATCCTGTAGCACAAAGTCCAAAAAGTTCTGGGACACTGTAAAGTCCATGGAGAATAAGAGCACCTCCTCCCAGCTGCCCACTGCACTGAGGCTAGGTAGCACTGTCACCACCGATTAAATCCACGATAATTGAGAATTTCAATAAGCATTTTTCTACGGCTGGCCATGCTTTCCTGCTGGCTACCCCTACCCCTGTCAACAGCCCTGCACCCCCCACAACAACTTGCCCAAGCCTCCCCCATTTCTCCTTCACCCAAATCCAGATAGCTGATGTTCTGAAAGAGCTGCAAAATCTGGACCCCTACGAATCAGCCGGGCTAGACAATCTGGACCCTGTCTTTCTAAAATTATCACCCGAAATTGTTGCAACCCCTATTACTAGCCTGTTCAACCTCTCTTTTGTATCGTCTGAGATCCCCAAAGATTGGAAAGCAGCTGCGGTCATCCCCCTCTTCAAATGGGGAGACACTCTAGACCCAAACTGCTACAGACCTATATCTATCCTACCCTGCCTTTCTAAGGTCTTTGAAAGCCAAGTTAACAAACAAATCACCGACCATTTCGAATCCCACTGTACCTTCTCCGCTATGCAATCTGGTTTCCGAGCTGGTCATGGGTGCACCTCAGCCACGCTCAAGGTCCTAAACGATATCATAACCGCCATCAATAAGAGACAATACTGTGCAGCCGTATTCATCGACCTGTTCAAGGCTTTCGACTCTGTCAATCACCACATTCTTATCAGCAGACTCAACAGCCTTGGTTTCTCAAATGACTGCCTCGCCTGGTTCACCAACTACTTCTCCGATAGAGTTCAGTATGTCAAATCGGAGGGCCTGTTGTCCGGACCTCTGGCGGTCTCTATGGGGGTGCCACAGGGTTCAATTCTCGGGCCAACTCCTTTCTCTGTATATATCAACGATGTCGCTCTTGCTGCTGGTGACTCTCTGATCCACCTCTACGCAGATGACACCATTCTGTATACTTCTGTCCCTTCTTTGGACACTGTGTTAACTAACCCCTAGACGAGCTTCAATGCCATACAACACTCCTTCCGTGGCCTCCAACTGCTCTTAAATGCAAGTAAAACTAAATGCATGCTCTTCAACCGATTGCTGCCCACACCTGCCCACCCGTCCAGCATCACTACTCTGGACGGTTCTGACTTAGAATATGTGGACAATTACAAATACCTAGGTGTCTGGTTAGACTGTAAACTCTCCTTTCAGACTCACATTAAGCATCTCCAATCCAAAATTAAATTTAGAATCAGCTTCCTATTTCGCAACAAAGCATCCTTCACTCATGCTGCCAAACATACCCTCATAAAACTGACTATCCTACCGATCCTTGACTTCGGCAATGTCATTTACAAAATAGCCTGCAACACTCTACTCAGCAAACTGGATGTAGTCTATCACAGTGCCATCCGTTTTGTCACCAAAGCCCCATATACAGTGGGCTCCAAAATTACTGGCAGCCCTGACTAGCAATGCACAAACAATACTTAAAAAATATATAAACAATATAATTATAGAGAGAAACTCAAAATACCAACATGTGAGAAATACTGTACTTATTTAATGTTTCAATGGAACCAACCAAAATCATACAATTATTTTATACAAAATACATTTTTACCAAAATGAAGGTTTCATAATTATTTGCACTCCTCATTTAGTACTTAGTGCAACCACCTCTGGCAGGGATAACAGCATGGTCTTTTCCTGTAATGTATGACAAGGTTAAGGAACACATTTGGTGGAATTTTGGACAATTCCTCTATGCAGATCCTTTCAAGATCCTTCACATTCTTGAGTGTGCGCTCATCAACTGCCCTCTTCAACTCAGCCCACAGGTTTTCAATTGGATTGAGGTCCAGCGACTGAGATGGCCATGGCAGAAAATTGATTTTGTTGTCACAGAACCATTTCTGTGTGGATCTTGAGGTATGTTTTGGGTCATTGTCTTGTTGGAAAGTCTTAGCTCACTGGTCACCATAGCAGCACCCACCCGTAGCACGCGCTCCAGCAGGTATATTTCACTGGTCACCCATAAAGCCAATTCCTCCTTCGGCCGCCTTTCCTTCCAGTTCTCTGCTGCCAATGACTGGAACAAACTGCAAAAATCATTGAAGCTGGGGACTTATATCTCCCTCACTAGCTTTAAGCACCAGCTGTCAGAGCAGGTCATAGATCACTGTACCTGTACATAGCCCATCCAACTACCTCATCCCCATACTGTTATCTATTTGATTTATTTTGCTCCTTTGCACCCCGGTATCTCTACTTGTACACTCATTTTCTGCACATCTATCACTCCAGTGTTTAATTGCTATATTGTAATTATTTTGCCACTATGGCCTATTTATTGCCTTACCTCCCTTATCCTACTTCATTTGCACACACTGTATATAGACTTTTTCTATTGTATTATTGACTGTATGTTTGTTTATTCCATGTGTAACTCTGTGTTGTTTGTGTTGCAATGTTTTGCTTTATCTTGGCCAGGTCGCAGTTGTAAATGAGAACTTGTTCTCAACTAGCCTACCTGGTTAAATAAAGATGAAATAAATCAAATAAAAAAAGGCTGTATGGAATGTTGACGCTCGAGAAATGCACTCGAGCAACCAGGCTGCCTGCGTACATAATCTATTTCTGCACACGAGGCACAGATTCCAATTCAAGTTTTAGCTAGAACTGATATGACTACCTCGTTATTTAGCTACTGAAATGTAAATAAAATTACTGCACGCATAATGTTAATTGCTTTTAAGCTTTAAGGGAAAATAGAAAAGTCATATTTTCAGGGTCAAATTCAGGTGCAATAATTTTGACTAATTATTAATGGAAATAAATAAATAAAAAAGATTAATAATTCCACGAATATTGACCATTTCCCCATTCACTATAATGTGGATCCTGAGAGGATTCCTGTGAGTAGGCAGAGACTAATAGAGAGTGTCGGAAAGAATATGTGCTTCAGTAAGGTAGGTTTATTGGCATTCATACAGTAGCTATGGTTGTCAATTGTACTGCAGAAAGGGATCGAAAGTCCCAGAAAATAGAGGTTGTGGTGGCAGCGGCAGATAAACACTTGGGATTGCAAGGTTTTACTGCAGAACAGTTGCAGGGGGTGTTGAGTGGTAGTGTTCTGTCCTCCCAGGCCGTTGGTAGGGTAATACAACAAAAAGAGTTGGCAGGGTAATGTAATTTTAATTTTCCCCAAATGGTATAGGACCATATCGCAAATCATTTAATGAAGGTAGGCCGTGAATGGTCTTAAACTCCAGTGCAGTAGGTGGCGGTGTATGCATTTTAAATTGGATGCGATCCGCCAACACAATCCCGAAGAAGAAGCATTTTGACGTTTCAACATGCATGTGATTTGTATATCCGATCTAGTCGTCTAGATTCGTTTTCAGTCGGTAGTTTAGCTTTCTGTGTTTGTCTTGTTCTTTCTAAACCTCATCACGCTGCGTCTGGTGTGGAGAGAGGACTACCTAACCAGCCAGTGAGATAGATATGCAGTAGCAACAACAAGGATCGTGTCAGATGATGGGCTTTTTATTTTGTTTCACTACGAATCAAATCTAACCAAAAGCTTAAATTGTTACAAGAAAAGGTAGACAGCTGTTTTGTATAGAATAGCACAGAAGACTTCGTTTGCAGCTTGTGGTTTTACCCACACCCCCTCTGATCGGATACAAAACGCACATCAGGGAAAATGGCGGACTTTGAGAAGGACGAAGGACTGCCCCAAACAATGCAGGAGAACCAAGATGACGAGGAGCCTCAATATACTGATGACGCTAAGACGCAAGACGACGCAAGTTTGGAGGAAAAGGTAATTGAAGAGGTCAGAAGGTACAACAATTTGTACAACACCTCATTGAAAGACTATAAAGACTTCACCATGACCAACAACAGCTGGAAGGAGATAGCCAAAACTCTGAGAGTAGAAGAACAGATTTGCAGGACGAAATGGAAGAACTTGAGAGACCGATATGTTCGACTGAGGAGGAAAATGAAGGGGAAGAGTGGGGATGCAGCATCAGAAATACAACCACAAATACTCACCACACTGTCCTGGTTGTCTGGCTTCATTAAACACAAGGAGGCGAAGGTAAAGACTACTACTGTCAATGAACCTTCTCTATCCTAGATCACTAGTCTATGGTGATCTCTGGGCCTAATGACAAACACATCATCATTACCATGTTGATACTGCTAGGTATTTCACATGATTAGACCTAGCTACTACTGTACAAATGTAAGTTATTTGTTTAGGTATTTATTGAATGCTATCTATTCTAATTTGGACTTTGTATCGAAAAGTAGACTATATTATATATTACAAAACTAATGTTTTAGAGAACAGAGACGGTAGGCCCACTAGTAATTATGCTATTTTAAATGTATTTCCAGGCAGAGGAGATGGACACCTCAGAAGACCTGCAAGATGACAACCTGATCAAGCAGGAACACTTCCACAGTTCTAATAATGAACAGCAAGATGGACATTTTGTAGTTAGGAGTAAAATACAAGCTAGAGCTCCAGGAAAGAGAACACCATCACATAGCAAAACAACGCAGGAGAAGGAAGAGGAGCCCCTAGATACTGATGACTCTGATGATTGGATCGAGGGTTTCAGTCCTGGAGGAGAGAAGCCTCACTACTGCTCCGACTGCAGTAAGAGCTTTAGAAAAGTGAGGGATCTTATAAGACACCAGCGATCACATACTGGAGAGAAGCCTCACCACTGCCCTGTTTGTGAAAAAAGTTTTGCTCAATTAGACAAGCTTAAATTACACAAAACAAGACATATGAAAGAGGAACATGTCACACGGATCGAACAGGCTGAACTGAATGTAGACCGTGTGCACACACTGCAGAGAACAGCCAGCAGAGGCAGGCAGAAGAGTAAAATTCGAGCTAGTGCACCAGGGGGAAAAATGGTCCAGTCACAGACAGGCGAAGACTCGCCTTGCAAAAGTTCTGTTAGAAAGAATAAACACTTAGAAAAAGGACAACAACCCCAAACAACGCAGGAGAATGAAGAGGATCCTGAAGATACTCCTGATGACTGGACCGAGAGTTTCAGAACTGTAGACAAGCCCTACGTCTGCTCCGACTGTGGTAAGAGCTTCAAACAAGAGAATCGTCTTATAAGACATCAGCGAACACATACAGGAGAGAAGCCTTACGACTGCCCTGACTGTGACAAAAGTTTTGCCCGATTAGATAATCTTAAATTACACCAAAAAACACACATGAAGGAGGAACGTAATTTCCACTGCTCTGACTGTGTGAAAAGCTTTGTCCTATTGGAGCAGCTTGAAAAACATCAGCTAACACACAAGAAAAGTTACAGCTGTTCAAAGTGTGAGGAAAGGTTTTCAGACCTGGTTGACTGGAAAGCACACTTTTTAGTACACAGAGAGATCCTCCACTGTCCTGACTGCGACAAGCAGTTCTTGTACAAGGGACTTTTTGAAAGACACAGGAGAACACATTTGAGAAAAATAGAAACATTTCTCTGCACCATATGTGGGAAGGAGTATCGCAACATCAAAATACACATGCGAGTGCACACTGGAGAGACACCATATCACTGCACTGAGTGCGGGAAGAGTTTTCCATACATAAAATCGTACCAAAGACACATACTAACACATACCTCTGGAGAAAGAGCAACCTATCCTTGTTTGGAATGCGGAAAGACATTTACTCGCAAAGATGGCATGGTGATGCATGTGAGGAGGGTTCATACTGGAGAGAGAAATCATCAGTGCAGATACTGTGGAAAACGATTCTTTCGAAAAGAGAAACTTAAGGTACACATGCTAGTTCACACTGGAGAGAAACCATACCAATGCTCTGTCTGTGGGCAACGCTTCTCCCAAGATGGCGACAGAAAACACCACGAGAAGAGGCACTACTCTGATGTCTCAGATTTCCTCGATCTATAATGCAGAAGTGGTGTTTGGCATTGCAGGAAGTGAGAACCTACCTAATCACTGACATAATCTAATAATCTGTTAACTAAAATGTTAACAGATTATTAGGATTTACAAAACCCTATTGTTGTACCTTCTGACCTCTTCAATTATCTTTTCCTCCAAACTTGTGTCGTCTTGCGTAAGATTTACAAAACCCTATTGTAATGGGAATTTTAATGTTTGTGGTTTTCTTAACTAATTTCTGTGTTCTATTCATGTGCTGTTCTAGAAACCAATTTCTGTGTTCAACCAATTTCAAGTGGTTGACTGAACAAATCCTCTTATCAGTAACTGCAATTTGGCAGTACACCCAGACCTTGTTTTGAGAACAAACAAAAGATATCTCAGTTTAGAGAGAAGTCTCGTGAGGTGTTGGTCTGTCACATATTATGAACCAGTATTGGTCGGTCACATGAATGAAACAAAACAGTAATGATGAATTAATTATGCTAAATCATGCAAATATAACTTGTCTGTGTACAGCCATATATAAGACAATTGCTGGGACTGCCCAAAAAGAGCTCCTGGTTAACATGTATGGTGCATTGAGTTAGTTGGAACCTCTCCAGTGCGCTGACAAATGAACAATGATTAATTTAAGATTGACTTTGAGTGTCCCTGTGTAAGAATTTCCACAAATAATTAGTTGCGCCTGAATTTGACCCTGAAAATAGTACTATTATATATTTTCCCAAAAAGCTTTTCAGCAATTAACAATGTGTGCAGTAATTTAGATTGGACTCTGTGCCTCGCTAGCAGTAATAGATATCTGCATGCAGGCAGCCTACTTGCTGGAGTGCATCGGTCAACATTCCGTACAGCAGTTGGGACGGAGTGCAGGTAGTCTACACAACAAAACAGCTGGAAAACAAAGACAGTTTCTCAAAATGTACACAAAAAACTAAGAAAAGATTTGACTGCTGTGGTCGTCCCTGTTCTCCTGCAATCTTGTTTTACATTTGTAAGTAAAGCAGCGGCATGTTTGGAAGAAGAACATCAAGGAAAGATGTTCTAAACAGATATCAAAATGGATTATGGTCATTGTAGTTATTTACCACGTTTGAGTTAAACTAGGTTGAATATCTTCTTAATAAAAACTACAACTCTGCGTCCCATAGATCCTGAGTTGATTTCTGACTTGAATGATTAGAGAAACAGTGCATTAGGCTCACATACACAAAACAAACAAATTGCAATTCAAGTAATTGAAGCGTAGGTTAATTAGTTGTTTAATAACAAACAAAACGAAATGTAGGTTAATCGCTCAGCACTAGTAGATTCTGACTTAAATATTTTACTGTGAGTTACTGTTCTGTTGTATCCGGCATGCCCACATTATGCCAATCGTTATTTTTTTTTTTATGCTCACAGTAATTGTCATTGAAAAGCCAGAAAACTCTGGGAGTTGGTGTGTTGCGGCCCCCTGGAAAGTCCTAAAATATGCCCCTGCCGTAGAGGTGGAAAAGGACGCAAAGTATGAGCAAGTTGCTCTTTTTTGAAGACATCTCTATAGGTGGTTACACGGTTTATGTGCGTGCATATTCGTGTGCGTGCATGTTCGTGGGTGGAGTCGTTTTTGGGGGCAGCGGACTCTTGCGTTACGCCCAGAGAGGAAGTCCGCCTTGTGTAGTGTATATCCATTAGGTTGCTTGAGGAGCCAGATTAGTTTACCAAGCAAACGGGACGAAGCACTATTTTTTTTACTCTAGCTAGCGACGACATTTGAACTTCCGGATCCGGTGTTAGATTCCCGTTTTTATACAACGGGTGGTTCTAATCCTGAATGCTGATTGGTTAAAACCGCATTCCAGCCAATGTCTATTCCACAAAATGATTCTCTTCACTGCAGATTTGACCCATCACATGACTCTTCAAGAGGGCCACTATGCTCCACATCGCCTTCTGTGCTCAGAGGTCCTTGATGACGATCTACCCCATCACAACACTCATATTAATCATTAATCAACTAAAACAATGGGCATTTATATACTGTGTTCCAGTATTTCTATGCATGTAATGTCTGTGGGTGAATTATGAAACAATTACTGTATGCAGATGTGCAAAAAACTGACGGAGATTTGTTTTTGCCATTGCTTGATCTATTTTAAATGTAAGAATATGTTGCAGATTATGGTGGCTATGGAAACAAATAGACATTTAATTAACAATGTTTTCAATATCCAACTTAATTCTCTGCAATACTTTTTACAGTACACTCTTAGAAAAAAAGGTGTCCTCTAGAACCTAAAGGGATTATTCGGCTGTCCCCATAGGAGAAACCTTTTGAAGAACCCTTTTTGGTTCCAGGTAGAACCAAAAAGGGTTCTACATGGAACACAAAAGGGTTGTATGTGGAACCAAAAAGGCTTCACCCTGGAACCAAAAAGGGTTCTCTAATGGGGACAGCCAAAGAACCCTTTTGGAACCCTTTTTTCTAAGAATGTTGATAATCAGCTGTAGTCAGGTGGTCATTACCAGGTTATGATGAGGTCTTAACAATGACCAGTAGGCTGCATAATATAGCACATAATATAGTGGTCAGAATTATGACCAGCTGGTAAGATAGGTCACAATTATCTCAGTTTTCTCTTCTGCACACTTTTTGGGTTGCCACTAGTTACTACATACACAAAGTCAAAAGTGTCTAGAGTGAAAAATCAGATTTTTTAAAAACTTTTTGGTCCTCATTTAATGTTAGACAAAAGGTTAGAAGTGTGGTTACGGTTAAGGTTTCAAATCAGATTTAAAAAATATAAATGTTTTAAATAGGCGGGGTTTAGACATTTTGACTTTGTGGCTGTGGTATCTAGTGATGACCCCACTTATTGGCCCTTTGGACTTTCCATACTCGGCATTGAGAAGTAAAGTGAAACGTCTGCATGCATTTTACGACATTTCGCCGTGCATGTGATTTGCATATCGGATCATGATGGCAACTCTCAAGTGCCAATGATTGCAGAAAATAGTTAGCTAGAGTCGTTATCAATCGGTAGTTCAGGTTGCTCTGTTTGTCTAGTTCTTTCTAAACCTGACCACACTGCGTCTGGTGTGGAGAGAGGAATAGCATACCGTAGACAGTAGGATAGATATGCAGTAGCAACAACAAGCCTTGGATCGTGAGAGCTGATGATGGGATTTTTATTTTCTTTGAATCAAATCTAATCAAAAGCTTCAATTGCTACCTGCAGAAGCAGACAAAAATGTTGTTTATAGAATAGCACACCAGACCTCGTTGGTTTGCAGCCTCTGGTTTTACCCGCACCCGTTCTGTTCAGAAATATAACACATCAGATAAAATGGCGGAACTTGAGAAGGAAGAACTGAACCAAACAATGCAGGAGAACCAAGATGAAGATGAGCCCCAATATACTGATGACGCTAAGACAAGCAAGATGCAAGACGACGCAAGTTTCGAGGAAAAGCTAATTGAAGAGGTCAGAAGGTACAACAATTTGTACAACACCTCATTGAAAGACTATAAAGACTTCACCATGACCAACAACAGCTGGAAGGAGATAGCCAAAACTCTGAGAGTAGAAGAACAGATTTGCAGGACGAGATGGAAGAAATTGAGAGACCGATATGTCAGACTGAGGAGGAAAATTAAGGGAAAGAGTGGGGATGCAGCGTCAGGAATACAAACACAAATACTCACCACACTGTCCTGGTTGTCTGGCTTCATAAAACACAAGGAGACGAAGTCAGACTATCCACAGGTAAAGATACTACTTCTACTGTCAATGAACCTTCTCTAACCTAGATCACTACCCAGTGGGCAAAACCTGGTTGAAAAGACGTCACTGTTTGTGCTTTTTTTGTTACGCCTTTTTACTGACCAGGGTATGACGTATTTTACTGACCACCACATAATTCTGGCCACTATATTATGTACTGGTCATAGTTAAGACCATCATAACCTGGTAATGACCACTTGACTACAGTTTATTACATACTGTAAAAAGTATTTCAGTGGATAAAGTTGGATAGTGAAAGTTGGATTGTGCATTATATTTCTATTTGTTTCCATAGGCACCAATTAAAGTTTAATTCTGCAACATATTCTTACATTTAAAATAGATCAAGAAATGGCTGGGTTTGCTGGTTCAATCAGAGGACCGAGTGTGTTTCAATAGCCAATCTGTTGCACATTTTGTTGCTAGGGTAATCCACGGAGACTCTGCCACAAAATTTGTGACAAAATGTTACAAAACCTGGCCAGATAATTTCAAGTCAAAGTCCCAGGTCTTGAGGCTCCAAGTCAAGTCTAGAGTGATTTTATGTCAAGTCGAGTCTCAAGTCATCAAATTTGTGACTCAAGTCAAACTCGAGTCCAAGTCATGTCACTAGAGTCCACAACTCTGGCTAGTACAAACCTAGCTCTTACCAAGCTGGTTAGTAGGAATCATTACACATTGAAGGTCACAGTATCAAATAGAAAAAAACATTTGACACAACTTACTGTCAATGACTGGATTTAAGGAGGGGTGGTTCTGTTCTCTCCTTTTGCTGGGCTGTGGCTGAAAAGGTCACTGCTAACTGAGTGGGTGGCCAAGCACTGTTGGAGAGGTCATGCATCAGGTCATTGACATGTTTCAGGAATTGTAAAGACCGAGACGAATCATGATTAACTATTACCTTCGGTATTCACTAAGTTAGACTTAGCCTAGAATACATTGATTATGTTGCCCCTCAGCAATCTGGCAGTCAGGCGGACCGAAAGTGAGAGCAAAACATATCTACATTTCTTAGTCAGCAGGCTGGATAAATTCTCTTCTCCTTCCCTTTGTTTTTTCCTCCATTCTTCTATCCAAGCTAGCAGACTCCTGCAAAAACAGAGAATCAAGACTTGATAAGGGCATTTGAGGTAACATAAGAATGAGTGTTGAGGGGGAGCAGGGATAGGCAAAATGTATCATATTGTCAAATACAAAATACACAAAAATACAAGGATCCCTGATGAATCAAGAAGAACTTAACATCTATATTGAGGGGTACACATTTCAAGAATTAGGCTATCTCACAATGTCACACACAATCAATGTTTCTTATGTGTGTATTCATCAACCATCACACACACACACAGCTAGCATGACACAATGTTCACATGATGACAATATTTTCTATAAATTATTGTGATCTCTCTCCCCCCATCTCTCTCACACAGAAAACACACACGCGTACACACAGCTAGCATGATAACTTTGACATGACAATGTTTTCTAAAGTTATTGTGATCATCTCTCTCTCACACACAGAGAACATACACATTTACTGTCATTAACTAAACAGGTGTCAAAATATTTCCTTGATGTTCTTCTCCCCAACAAACCGCCACTTTACTTACAAAAGTGAAACAAGAATGCAGGAGAGCACGGGCTACCACTTAGCAGTCAAAAAACTGTTGTCTTCTAGCTCTGTTGTTGTGTAGCCTACCGGGCGCTCTGTCCCAACAGCCATATGGAATGTTGACGCTTGAACAATGCAGACTACCTGCGTGCAGTGATTCCAATCCAAGTTTTAGCTGGAACTGATATGCCTAGCTCCTTGTCTACTAAAATAAAAGTACTGCATGTGTTGTTATTTGCTTAAAAGCTTTAAGGGAAAATATAAGTCATATTTTCAGGGTAAAATTCAGGTGCAATCATTTATTTATTGATGGAAATAAATGCGCTAAAAATAGGGTTTTGTAAATCCTGGTGGATTGTAGTAGGATATTGAAATAAAATACCTAGGCCTATGTGTTATTTGTTAAATTCTGAAAACAAATGTAGTTAGTGATTAATAGAACATCAAAATTGCCTTCAGAAGACGATGTGCAGCACAATAAACAGTGCAATTAGCTAACACATAAAAGATTACCGTTAGAAACCAACACACAGCAAGCTACCAGGTATCATTAATTAAACAACCATTATTTCACTGTACTGCATTTTAATGTCAGTGCATTCCTGTAAGGGTGCCCTGTATTATTGTGGATGTTTATCTTGCATGCTGGTAGTCTAGAACAAATGTTATGGAAGTGAATGTGCACTTTTCAATTGGGTGGACTGCAACTATGAAAAACACTGCCATAAAAAGCATTTATAGCATCAGATTCTCTAAATTAGGGACTCATTCTCTAAATTAGTCTCTGATAGTCTCTGGAGTCCTATATCTGTCACAATTCTTTGCTTTTAATAGCCTAGCAAATTAGATGACTTTGAGGTGAAATATATTAAATTTTTCTGTTTATTTAAAATTGGTATTTCTTCACCCGCCGAATAGAAACCTCAAATTGCCCTACTCCTGAAAAAATTAATCGGGCCGGATAAGCTGAAGTGGGCTCGCCCCGAGTACCATTAGATGGATTACTGAGTAATATGATTCTGCTGGACCCGGGAAGAGTCTGAGTCCATGCAGAGTCCCCTGAGTCTCAAACGAAATATGCCTGAGCCCAGCGTGTTGACTGGGTACAGTATGCCATGAGACCCTAATCCGCTTTGGTGCACTCTGCCAGCTGTTGTTTGCCAACTGTGCTAAACTGAATCATGTAAACCCTGCTGAAAAAGAACATTACTCCAATTTGTATAATTGTAATTGTTCTAGTGTCTTATCCAATGGGTGCATGGCCCACAAACACTATGCACTTGTTTATATATACTGAACAAAAATATAAACGCAACATGCACCAATTTCAAATATTTTACTGAGTTAGTCAGTCAATTGAAATAAATTCATTGGGCCCTAATCTATGGATTTGGCATGACTGGGAATACAGATATGCATCTGTTAGTCACAGATACCAGGGGGAAAAACGTAGGGGCGTGGATCAGAAGACCAGTCAGTATCTCGTGTGACCACCATTTGCCTCACACAGATCTCACCATTTGCCCCACAGATCTCCCACAAGGGTCAAAAACAGGGACCCGAACAAGCGATCCATCAGTCACCGGCCCAAGCTCCCAACCGCCAGGCCGCCAGGCCACCAGCCCTCCAAGACCCCCCCCCCCCCCCACAGTTCCCCAAGAGCTGCCCCTCAACCATCCAAGACACACACACAATGACACTGCCCCTCAGTGTCATTCAAACTTCCTTTTTGTTATGTCTTATTTTGACTTAATTTTTTATACTTTTATCTTTGACTGTCATTCTATCCCCACCCAGCAACTCCAATCCCACTCGTCTCCAATTCTACAACCCAACCCCCAGCTTCCCTCAGCCCATCCCACCTATCTCTATGCACCATATCTTTCAACTATGCTGTGATGTTTAACATACAATTTCAATCTATCGAATAGAATCCACAGATTGCGAGTTGGAGATAAATACTTTTATTAAGAGTATTAGTAATTGACTGACCCGGTCTCTCCAAATCTCCCAACAGTACTATGTCTAGGGTCAATTTTAGATCAATGCTATTCATTTTCAGCCATTCCTGAACCTGAGACCAGAAACAGGCTACCTGAGGGCAATACCAAAATAAATGGTCTATTGATTCTGTATCCTCACAACAAAATCTGCAGAGCTTCGATGATTGTATGCCTAAATATTCAACATTTTGTTGGTGGCAAGAGTTCTATATAATAATTTTAGCTGAAAAGCACAAAGTCTTGAATCCTGCATCGTTTTATATATCAACTCATACACCCTGTACCATGGAATCTGTACATCAAAAATCTCTTCTCAACTATTTTGTAGTCTGTAGGGCACATCCGTCAACATCCTGGTCCTCAAATGAAACTGGTATACTTTCCTATTGATGCTATTTTTATTCCTCTGCCAGTTTTGATCCTTTAAATTGGGCAGACAGACCAGTTTCCTACCAGAGGACATTTCTCCAAAAAGTACCGTCTTTGTCCCCATGTGCAGTTGCAAACTGTAGTCTGGCTTATTTGTGGCGGTTTTGGAGCAGTGGCTTCTTCCTTGCTGAGCGGCCTTTCAGGTTATGTCAATATAGGACTTGTTTTACTGTGGATATAGATACTTTCATACCTGTTTCCTCCAGCATCTTCACAAGGTTCTTTGCTGTTGATCTGGGATTGATTTGCACTTTTCACACCAAAGTACGTTCATCTATAGGAGACAGAACACGTCTCCTTCCTGAGCGGTATGACGGCTGTGTGGTCCCATGGTGATTTATACTTGCGTACTGTTGTTTGTACAGATGAACGTGGTACCTTCAGGCGTTTGGAAATTGCTCCCAAGGATGAACCAGGCTTGAGGAGGTCAACAATTTTTTTCTGAGGTCTTGGCTGATTTCTTTTGATTTTCCCATGATGTCAAGCAAAGAGGCACTGAGTTTGAAGGTAGGCCTTGAAATACATCCACAGGTACACCTCCAATTGATGTGAATTAGCCTATCAGAAGCTTCTAAAGCCATGACATCATGGCACAGTCACAGTCAACTTAGTGTATGTAAACTTCTGACCCACTGGAATTGTGATACAGTGAATTATAAGTGAAATGTCTGTAAACAATTGTTGGAAAAATTGCTTGTGTCATGCACAAAGTAGATGTCCTAACCGACTTGCCAAAACTATAGTTTGTTAACAAGAAATTTGTGGAGTGGTTGAAAAACGAGTTTTAATGACTCCAATCTAAGTGTATGTAATCTTCCGCCCAACTGTATGTGTAATATTCTCAACCCACCCAATTCATATCCATTATATAGATAGGCATGCTTTATTTTGTCTGGTTTAGCGTCCCAGATAAAGCAAAATATTATTTGCTCATATGATTTGAAAAACGAATCATCGGGAGTTGGCAGCGCCGTGAGTAAACTAAGGAGTTAATCAGGGCAATTTTTCCATAAATAGACATTTACCTCTCCATGGTTGCAGGATCTTGTTTATTTTTACAAGTTTTCTATTGAAATTCATTGTGGAGAGCTCATTTCTATATTTTGTGATACGAGTACCAAGTATGTCTACTTCACCGTCAGCCCATTTTATTGGTAAACTGCAGGGTAATGTAAAAGTTGTAGCTTTTTTAAGATCCAATATGTAATATTGCACACTTAATTAGGTTTTAGTCCAAAGAGTCCAGAAAAGTTATTTAGATCTTCAATGAGACATTGCAGGGATCTAGCTTGCGGACTTAATATAAAAGTTGAGTCGTCAGCATACATGGACACCTTTTTGTTTTTAAGCCTTGGATTTCTAATCCGCTAATGTTGTTATTGGATCTGATTTTAATAGCTAGCATTTCGATGGCCACAACGAATAGATATGGTGACAGTGAACACCCTTGTTTAACTCCTCTTGACAATTCAAAACTCTGAGAAGTAGCCGCTATTTACTGTTTTACACCTGGGGTTGCTATACATTACTTTTACCCATTTTATAAGAGAATCACCGAAATTGAAAAAATCCAAGCATTTATAAATAAAATCCAGTCTTACTATATCAAAGGCCTTTTCAAAATCCCCTATAAATACCAGGCCTGTCTTCTTAGATGTTTCATTATGTTCTATTATTTCCAGTAGTTGTCGTATATTATCTCCATCTCCTGTATCGTCCATGTAAAAAAAAAACCTGTCTGATCAGGATGAACAATACCTGGTAAAACCTTTTTAATTCTGAGTGCTATGCACTGGCTCTAACCAGAATAGAAAGAGAAGTGGGAGGCCATGGTGCACAACTGAGCAAGAGGACAAGTACATTAGTGTCTAGTTTGAGAAACGGACGCTTCACAAGTCCTCAACTGCCAGCTTCATTAAGTAGTAACCGGCAAAACACCAGTCTCAACGTCAACAGTGAAGAGGCGACTCCAGGATGCTGGCGTTCTAGGCAGAGTTCCTCTCTCCAGTGTTTTGTGAGGTAGCCGGATCTTTCCACAATGGAGAATGTTGTTCCTCCATAGCATAAAGCTGTTGATACTTGTAGATTTCCTTCAGGATCTCCTTAGGTTGGCTCTGAACTGCAACCAGTTGTTTACAAATGTTTTTAACGTTGTGTCTTTCCCACGACGACCGTGCTTTCGCTGTTTTGTTTGTAATTAACAGGCTGCTCTGAACTCTCGTGTCAACAAAGGCTTTGGTTTTCTGGCTTTGGTTTTCTATAGCATGGAAAGTTGGCTGGCTAGCTGATAAGCAGCTCATTCTACTCAGCACCTACTGGACCGCTGCATCAGAGAGTCAGACGATGACAACTCTATTCTTTCTAACGCGCTGTTCTTTCTAAACAAGTCTGCTCTGGGCTTGAAAGATACTGACCACGAATAGGAGATTTGATGTGTAATGTAATAAGCAGTAAGTATTCAATGGTGTCTGTGCACTTAGCTAGCTACCATCCCATAGCATTCATTGCATTTGAAGTGTGACTGGCTCATCCGTGGATGTACGGAGACAATTTCCTATTTGTCTTCCGTTTTTGTTGTCACTCCTGTTGGTCCCCCAAGTGGGGGTTCGTGCTGTCTGATTGGGTTAAAGTCACGTTGTTGGCCACTGACAAGTATTGCGATTCTACGAGTAGAAACTATAGGTTTGTCGCTACCGGGTTGGCACGCAGCAGGTACCGCTTTTGTTCTTGCAAGAGAAGGTCTCCCTCAGTGATAAATATCTATCGGCAGTGAGATTCTCAGTGTGTTTCATGCTTTAGACAACTAGTCAGTAGATCAGATTTCAACCCAAATAGGAAGTATTTTTCATGACGTCGAAAAGATGTCATAAAAAATACATCCTGACCAGATTTCAACCAGAAAAATCTTTATCATGTTATATGCCCACTGGGTAGCCTATGCTATGGTGATCTCTAGACCTAATGAAAAACAATACATTATCATGTTGATACTGCTAGGTATTTCAAATGATTAAAACTAGCTACTTCTGTAAAGATGTATAGACCTAAGTTATTTGTTTATCTATTTATTGAATGCTATCTATTCTAATTTGGACTTTAACCGTATCGAAAAGTAGACTATATTATCTATTACAAAATGTATGTTTTAGAGAACAGAGACGATAGGCCTACTAGTAATTATGCTATTTTAAATGTTTTTCCAGGCAGAGGAGATGGACACCTCAGAAGACCTGCAAGATGACAACCTGATCAAGCAGGAACACTTCCACAGTTCTAATAATGAACAGCAAGATGGACATTTGGCAGTTAGGAGGAATGTAATACTAGAACGAACTAAATTCAACCAAAGACAACAAGAAGCAGGAGAGACAGCTGATGATTTTATCACTGCACTTCATTGTTTGTCAGAACATTGTGGATATGGAGCTCTGCTCAGTGAGATGATAAGAGACAGACTAGTCGCAGGCTTACTTGACAGAAGACTGTCCAAGCAATTACAAATGGACCCAGAACTCACACTGGATAAAGCTGTCACACGCATTCGTCAAACTGAAATTGTGGCAAAGCAACAGGACCTGCCGGAGAATATCTTCAAAGCTGCCAGCAGCAGAGAAAATGAAGGCCGTGTGCTTTCATATAGAAATCATCAATGCCCAGCCAATGTCCAGTGCCAATCAGAGAAGAAGAATCAAAACTCAGAAAGACCACAACAACCCCAAACAACACAGGAGAATGCAGAAGATCCACTAGATACTGATGACACTGATGGCTTCAGTCCTGGAGGAGAAAAGCCTCACTACTGTGCCTACTGCAGTAGGAGCTTTCAAAAAGTGAGGGATCTTATAAGACACCAGCGAACGCATACGGGAGAGAAGCCTCACCACTGCCCTGATTGCGACAGAAGTTTTGCTCGATTAGATAAGCTTAAATTACACCAGCGAACACATACTGGAGAGAAGCCTCACCACTGCCCTGATTGCGACAGAAGTTTTGCTCGATTAGATAAGCTAAAGATCCACCAAGAAATACATACAGGAGTGAAGTCTCACCACTGCCCTGATTGCGACAGAAGTTTTGCTCGTTTAGATAAACTTAAGTCACACCAAAAAATACATGCAAAAGACAAACATATTTTTCACTCCTCTGACTGTGTGAAAAGCTTTGTCCTATTGGAGAAGCTTAAAAAACACCAGCTGGAGAATACCTTCAAAGCTACCAGCAGTGCATCCAATGTAGATCGTGTGCTCACACAGCAGAGAACATTCAGCAAAGTCAGAGAGAGTAAAAGGCAGCAGAGTAAAATACGAGCTAGAGCTCCAGGAAAGAGAACACCATCACATAGTAAAACAATGCAGGAGAAGGAAGAGCAGCCCCTAGATACTGATGACTCTGATGATTGGATCGAGGGTTTTAGCCCTGGAGGAGAGAAGCCTCACTACTGCTTTGACTGCGGTAAAAGCTTTAGAAAAGTGAGGGATCTTATAAGACACCAGCGAACACATACAGGAGAGAAGCCTCACCACTGCCCTGTTTGTGACAGAACTTTCGCTAGATTAGATAAACTTAAATTACACCAAGAAATACATACAGGAGTGAAGCCTCACCACTGCCCTGATTGTGAGAAAAGTTTTGCTCGATTAGATAATCTTAAATTACACCAAAAAATACATATTAAAGAGGAACATAATGTCACACAGAACCATCAAACTGAAATGAATGTAGACCGTGTGCACACACAGCAGAGAACAGCCAGCAGAGGCAGGCAGAAGAGTAAAATACGAGCTAGTGCACCAGGGAAAAAAATGGGCCAGTCACAGCCAGGCAAAGACTCCCCTTACAAAAGTTCAGTTAGAAAGAATCAACATTCAGAAAAACTGCAACAACCCCAAACAACGCAGGAGAATGAAGAGGATCCTGAAAGTACTTCTGATGACTGGACCGAGAGTTTCAGAACTGTAGAGAAGCCATACATCTGCTCCGATTGTGGTAAGAGCTTCAGACTAGAGAATCGTCTTTTAAGACATCAGCGAACACATACAGGAGAGAAGCCTTACGACTGCCCTGACTGTGACAAAAGTTTTGCGCGATTAGATCATGTTAAGTCACACCAAAAAACACACATGAAGGAGCAATGTAATTTCCACTGCTCTGACTGTGTGAAAAGCTTTGTCCTATTGGAGCAGCTTGAAAAACATCAGCTAACACACAAGAAAAGTTACAGCTGTTCAAAGTGTGAGGAAAGGTTTTCAGACCTGGTTGACTGGAAAGCACACTTTTTAGTACACAGAGAGATCCTCCACTGTCCTGACTGCGACAAGCAGTTCTTGTACAAGGGACTTTTTGAAAGACACAGGAGAACACATTTGAGAAAAAGAGAAAAATTTCTCTGCACAATATGTGGGAAGGAGATTCACAACTTTAAAATACACATGCGAGTACACACTGGAGAGAAACCATATCACTGCACTGAGTGTGGGAAGAGTTTTGCATATACAAAATCGTACAAAACGCATATATTAACACATACCTCTGGAGAAAGAGCAACCTATCCTTGTTTGGAATGTGGAAAGACATTTACTCGCATAGATGGCATGGTGAGACACGTGAGGAGGGTTCATACTGGAGAGAGAAATCATCAGTGCGGAGACTGTGGAAAAAGATTCTTTCGAAAAGAGTCACTGAAGAGACACAGTCTAGTTCACACTGGAGAGAAACCACACCAATGTTCTGTCTGTGGGCAACGCTTCTCCCAAGATGGCGACAGAAAACGCCACGAGAAGAGACACTACTCTGGTGTCTCAGATTTCCTCGATCTATAATGCAGCAGTGGTGTTTGGCATTGCAGGAACCCACCCAATGTGATTTCTAACCAGTTGTTCTTTCGCCTCCAGGTGGCCTGGAATTGCCACCACAGACTGTAGAAAAGACACAGACTGTTGCTGATACACAACAAGTCTGAGTATTACTGTTTTTATATCCGATTTTTTTTTTTTAAGTCTTATTTTAAATGTGCTTTAATTTTGTTTCAACAAAAGCATAGTATACTATCAATAGCATTCATTGTTCAATTATGGGCCTTCCCCATTGGTGGTTTGCAGTCAGCTATATTGTATTAAAGATGCACAATGCAGAAATCTCTCCACCATTTTCCTGGTTTCTAAAATTCGAATAGATCGCCTAATTTCAAATTATGTGACATAACAAGCAAGTATAGTGTACAATGGTAAAATCAATACCTGTTGTGAAATATATTTTCCAGAACAAAAAATATTGTATTTTCAACTCGTGTACAAAAGCGAGAGGAAACTTCCGAACGGGAAGCGTAGAAATTGTGCACCTAGAACATATCTACCGCTTCTTAGACTTGATTTCGATGAGAATTACAGATCTATAACACACATTTATGTGAATTTGGTCGGGTAGCCCAAGAAGTTACATATTGCAGCTTTAATGTTGATATTTTCATTATCAGGTGGGCCACAAGCTACTTTGAAATAATCCCAATGAAAGGTTCCCAACTACAACCTTCATCGAGTGTATACGTTTTTCTGAAATGTTCTCTATGCTGCAGAGGTCAAACAAAATCTCCAGCTGACTTCCACCTACGAGGTATTAGCGACCCGGAGTTAGGACAGGACAGGGCAGGCATCTACAGATCAGATGCACCACTGAACGCTACAAACAAAGCCCAATACCTTGCCTGGCTACTCATTTACATCGATCCAGCCAACTGACGTTTCTTCTCCACGATGAGTTTGGATTTGCCTTAGATTTCTAGAATACGAACACATTCTGACCGTTCTGATTGGTCTGAGAAATCGATGGGTTGGGCCAGCGCCAGCCTCCATGATGATGTTATCAACTTTGATACTTTGCATGGTTAAGATTTGTTAGACGATCCAATCGCTGATTAATTTGTTTTGTACAATGCTCCTCATTTTGAGGTCACACAAACGACTTCTAGGATGGCAATGCCTTCAGAAAGTATTCATACCCCTTGACTTATGCCACAATCTGTTGTGTTACAGCCTGAATTCTAAATAGATTGTTTTCCTCACCCATCTACACACATTACCCCATAATGACAATGTGAAAACATGTTTTTTGAAATGTTAGCAAATTTATAGAAAATGAAATACAGAATTTACACCCCTTTTATATGACACTCCAAATTGAGTTCATGTGGATCCAATTTCCTTCGATCATCCTTGATGTCACTACAACTTAATTGGAGTCCACCTGTGGCTTTAGAAAGAAACACACCTGTCTATATAAAGTCCCACAGTTGACCGTGCATGTCAGAGCAGAAACTATACCATGAAGTCCAAGTAACTGTCCATAGATCTCAGAGAGAATAGTGATGAGGCATATATCTGGGAAAGGGTATCGTATAAAACTATTTCTAGAGTGTGGAAAGTTTCCAAGAGCACAGTGGTCTCCATCATTGGAAAATTGAAAAAATGCAGAACTACCCAGACTGCCTAGAGCTGGCCCTCCGACTAAACTGAGCAACCGGGTAAAAAGGACCTTGGTCAGGGAGGTGACCAAGAATCCAATGACCACTCTGAAAGAACTAGAGTTCCTTGACTGAGATTAAAAACCTGTCAGAAGGACAACGGTCTCTACAGCACTTCACCAATCTGGGATTTACGGGAGAGTGGCCAGACAGAAGCCACTCCTGAGAAAAAGGCACAGGACAGCACCCCTGGAGTTTGCAGAAAAGTATGAACGACTGAAAGAATAAGGCAAAAGATTCTGTGGTATGATAAGATACTTTTTACTCTTTGGCCTGAATGCAAAGCGCTATGTCTGGAGAAAACCAGGCACAGCTCAGCTCATCACCCGTCTAACACCATCCCTACCGTGAAGCATGGTAGCATCATGCTATGTGGATGCTTTTCAGCGGCATGGACCGGGAGACTTGTAAGGATGGCGGGAACAATGAATGGAGCCAGATACAGGCAAATCCTTGATGAGAACCTGCTTCAGTGTGCAAATGACCTTAGATTAGGGAGAAGATTTACGTTCCAACAGGACAATGACCCCAAACATACAGCCAAAGCAATGCTGGAATGGCTTCAGAACAAGAATGTGAAAGGCCTTGAGTGGTCCAGACTTGAATCCCACTGAAAATCTGTGGAAAAACTTTGCTGTTCACTGCCACTCCCCATCTTAGGTTGAGAAAATCTGCAAGGAAGAATGGGAGAAAATCCAGATGTGCAAAGCTGATACAGATATACCATACACACCTCAAAGATGGAATCGCCGCCAAAGGTGCTTCCAAAGTATTGCCTCAGGGGTGTGAATTATGTAAATTAGAGTTTTAATTTTCAATACAATTTCTAAAAACATGTTATCACTTTTTTCATTATGGGTAGATGGGTGTGATTTTTCTTTTAAGTAAAAAAAAAGTTATTCAGGCTGTAACACAATGTGGTCAAGTGGTATCAATACTTTATGCGATAGCGCAGCAGAATTTGTTTCAGGGTGTCGTCAGACAACCCAATACCGTCATTAGTTAGGCTTTTAAACGTCACTAGATGGGGAAGATGTTCAGTTGTGTTTCTGCTTTTAATTATGTTCTTATTTGTATATTGTTGTTCCCCCTGTGTTATACAATCTGCATTGCAAACTAGAATTTAGAATAAAAGATAAGTAGGGCTTAGTTCAAATGTTGGGGAGGCTCTTCGGATGTGTTATGAGATGAATGCAGCCCAATTCTGGGGTGCATTCAGTTATTTCAAAGGTTGCTGCGTGACGGTTTGAACTGACTGACACGTTTTCCCAAAACGGTACACACCGTTCTTCAACAGCCATTCAGTACAGTACTGTTTGTTTAATTAAACCACAGATGATCAGTTATATTGACAAGATACCCAAGTGGCCGCTCTAACAATGAAAATAAATGTCTTCAAAAGTAGAAGGTATTCGGGAGGAGGCAAGATCAGATGGGGGACCATTCTAGCCAATGAGAGGACAGATAGGGCGGCAGCGTAGCCTAGTGGTTAGAGCGTTGGACTAGTAACCGAAAGGTTGCAAGATCGAATCCCCGAGCTGACAAGGTACAAATCTGTCGTTCTGCCCCTGAACAAGGCAGTTAACCCACTGTTCCTAGGCCGTCATTGTAAATAAGAATTTGTTCTTAACTGACTTGCTTAGTTACATAAATAAGCAGCCGATATAAGTGTTTTTTCTAAAAGTTGCTGGGATGTACTTATATCAGTAAACTCGTAACAACCAAGGACCTAAGCATTTCAAAACTGTGTTAACGAAATTCGACACTCATTGACCTCTATACAAAAACTCACTTGTTGGAGAACACAGATTTTGGGCCCAGTTATCCCTCTCGCTTTGCCTCTTCCAGAATTGGGCTGCCTGTGTAAGCCCAGCCTTTTAGTAGTAAATCTGTAGTCATTCTTACTCCAGCCATTAATGTATTCTTATAGATGGCATGGTATATAAGAGAATCAAAATGTCTTACCAGTCAAACAAACAGAGAAAGGAAACCAACACCTAAAAGAGGGATCGGGGTCACTAAACGACCAGTGTTGGGCTCCTTGATTTTTATTACAAAATATTGATTTCCCACAATTAACAGTACATATTTAGCCAAAACAAAGAACGGAAACAGCCAGCGGTTGGTAATGGATGACTAAGTGTTTACTCCAGAACAGACCACAGCGGAGAAACCAGGAGTTAACTACAGCAGGGGTGGCCAATCTGACCCAGGCTTTTGTTCCAGTCAATCAGTCTGATTCAACAAGCCAATTAATCATCCTCTTCATTAGACTGACTAGATGAAATGGGTGTGTTGCTAGAACAAAACCCTGTACCCACAGACCTTTTGTGGATAAGATTACTGTAGTTCAGGGTGGCCATTCTAGTCATATGCCTGCTGCCTTTCAAGTCGCTGTTAAAATCAATTTGAGTGATCACGGAACTCCCAGTGGCATCTGTCGCTGACATGTCCCCACCAGTCCTCATCCACATGTCCCTTAACTCCACATCATGCTCACAAAGATGCAACGTTCTGAATGTTGCAGGTAAATTTATATTGTAGAGATATGAATCCCTATTTTACTACATGACAGAACTAATGTCTGTTTTACATGAAATAAAATGTCACTCCAGTCCTCTTTGTGTTGTCATTAAGAGTTTGAAACGGATCGATTGGCCAAAACCATCTTTCCCTGAGTTTGACACAGGCCATGGACAACTGAAGTCTAAAGCACAGAAACGGAAGGCATAGAACAGGACAAAACTCTCATCTCATAACTTAAGCTGCTATTTATCAGTGTGATTTAACTCCTAGGCCCAAACCTCTACCCACAGACAGTTGTTAAAGAAGGTGTCCTAATCAGTGCAAACACAAATGGATAAAAAATATTGGGGGGGGACTGTTGGAAATGTCAGATTTTTCACAGACCCACACACACACACACACACCCCCCCCTATCATCCACTAAGTCACCCCATATCATCCCCACCCAGCACCCCTTCCCTGTCCCGTATCCTCGCCACTCTCACAACAGAGAAAATACAAATAAATGATTGAATGGTTATTGGTTTGAAGTCCCTCTGTCAATGCTGTTCCAAAGGAGAACAGCATTGTCTATTAACATGGTTCCATCTTCTGTTGCTGCTACAGCCACATCTTCCATCCACTGGTCTCATAACTCTATATGTGTATCATCTGGGAGAGAGAGGGGAGGAAGGAGAGGGATTAGTCAACTGTATGTATGTATGTATGTATGTATGTATGTATGTATGTATGTATGTATGTATGTATGTATGTATGTATGTATACCTGGCTTGTCCTGCTGTGTGGTATGGTTCTCTGCTCCTCTCTCCTGGACTCTGTTCTGCAGGCGTTTGATCTCCTGGTCGTAGTCGCTCCACTCTGCTACAATACGAACAGCTGCCTGCAACTTGGGCTCCTTGGTCTGGGGGTTGTTACACTGGAGGAAGGGTTAAACCTTTTAGCTTCACTGTCCAAATAAACACGGAGTGGAAAAACACAGACATGACTAGAATCTGCACACACTTCGTACCAGATCTATAGTCTTGGCCTTTTTCTTAGAGTTGTCATCACACCAAGTCTCACACCACAGCCACTCCTGAGGCAGAGACTTGATAGGCACCTGGTGGATCATATTATTAGGCAGATCCTGGAGAGAGAGACAGAGAATAGGAAAATATTACAAATATAAATACAGACTTGGAGCATATTTAACTTCAAAGGTTGTTTGGGAAATTCAAATGTTAGGAAAATCTGAATGTTATACACCCATATTCACACACACCTGGTCGAGGTTGGACAGGCTGTTGGGGTCTTGACTCAGGCCTTGGTATTGTCCTCTCAGTCTGTCTCCTGCTGCTATCTTACGGAACTTCTTCAGATCTACCACATACAGAGCACTGGAGAGACAGAGGTTTACACACACGTCAGTATGTACACACACACACACACACACCGTTCTACCACACACACACAGTTACCTGATGTGATATTTGCGTCCAGCGAGGTGACTGGCCCAGTAGCCGGACTTCCAGAAGCGGAAGCCGTCCATCTCTCTCCGGCTCTCGCAGAACGGTGTGTAGCCATACGGCGCTCCTTCAAGGTCAAAGTCACGGAGCTCCTTCAGGTCGGTACGCACTATCTGTAGGAGGAGAGAGGAAAGAGAGTTCTTCTCAGGTTCACGCAAATCAGAGACATGGACATTGAGTGTGTGTGTACGTGTGCGTGTACCTGATCTGCGTCCACGAATAAGAACTTGTCGACGGACAGAGGGAACAGGACATCCAGGAAGAGGATCTTGTAACCCCAGATAATCCTCTGTTTCTCGGTCTGCTGGTGTAACCACCGCGGCCACTTATACTGGACTAGTTCATACTGGAAACCGTACTGCTCTGCCATGTACGGGATAAACTCCTGTGGGAATAACATTTATTCTGGAGTAAACTCAATGAAAACTCGATATTGGAAACCCTATTCATACCGCCACATTCAAAGTCAACTCCTAGAGGAGAGAATAACAGATCATATTTACATTTTATACTTAATAACTACCTTAAATGCCGGTGACAGGTAGTTTTTGAGGAACCAAAACTTGACTGGTGTTTTGGTGTTCTTTAGAACAGACAACATCATGATCCTAAAAGAGAGAACAAATTGTGGGATTACAACAGACAAATATTTGGAAAAACCACACACACACACACGGTGCGTACCTGAGGAAACGTTCGTAGAGGTGTCCAGAGGCCACAGAGAAGATGTTGATGACATCATCCTTCTCCTGTTTACTCTCCTCCATCTTCACACCTCCTGTAAACCCTCTGGATAGAGAAAGAACGAAGAGAGAGAGAATAAACACCATCAAATCCAGCAGAGATCAAATAGGTATGAAACAGTAGACAGTGATGTAAAGGGTGGAGCTGGATGCTTAGAGAGAGGTACCTGGTGAGAGACTCCCAGAAGCCCGAGTCGTTCTCCTGGGTTCCATCACTCAACAGCTCCTCACTGAACTTCTCTGGCCTCTTCTGGACCTGATCAACAACAACAACACACGATCAATACATTACTTAGCAATGGACTTATTGATCCATTCGAATTCAACCTAAGCTTTATTGGGACCTGACAGCAGCAGACAATATGAAAGCTGTACTCTACAGCTGGGATCAGAGCGGTACCTTGACTTTGATGATCCGGCTCTTGAAGTTGTTCAGCACCACGATGAGGTCATCAGCCTCTGCTGGAGAGTCTGTTCCATCATGACTGGGAGAGAGGATGTGAGGTCAGAGAGAGGAACAAGAGGCTTTCGTTCCAGCCCAGCACTAACACGCCTGGTTCCACTAGTCATGTGCTAAAGTGAAGACGTGTGATATGTCGAGGTGTTATCTTCAGTACCTGTAGATCTTGTAGATTTCGTCAGACCGTCCTTTCCTCAGCTTCAGGATCCAGGCTCCTGGGTTAGCCTTCAACTGGAAATAACCCTGAGGACGACGACAACACAACGCCCTCGTTCAACTACAACAACGGGAGAATAGAAAGGTGTCTGACTATCAACAGAGGTTAGGGGTGACTCACCAGGTTGGCCATGACGATGGTGTCGACGATGACAGGGTCGGAGGGGGTTCCCAGGGTGAACTGGAGTCCTCTGGGGGGCTGACCTGTACTCACATCAAAACAGTGACCCTCCAGCAGCAGATGTTCCAACTCGTATTCTGCTGCTACTATACTGTCCACCTAGACAGGGAGAATAGAGAATCATTATTAAACCTTCAAAAAAACTACTTTAACACAACAATTAAACAAATACCAAAATACTCAGTCCACAGTCACTACACTCTCCAACTGAAGTAGTGAAGGACAACATTAGCCAAGGCAACCGTGTTATAAATAACACAATCCTAAAACAAAACAGAACAGAAAACACCTCTTCCAGGTAGATATTGTCCAGGTCATATCTAGTGCGTATAGACTCCACCATCCAGCTCTCAGGGGTGTTGAGGTTGAGTGTGAAGAGGGGAGTTTGGGGCATGTCCAGGAACTTAGCCAGGGGACCAGGGGAGAAACTACCGTCAGTCTGGAACACCACCTCAGGCTCCAACACATACCGGTAGAAACTGGGAGAAGAGGGGAGGGTTTAGAGACACATACAGGAAAACCCCTCAAATACTACCAGGGACTTCTAAGGGTAAGGAAACTAAGACGACAGAAACGAGGTCTCTCAGCAGTTAAAACAGGATTACCTGCATGGAATGAAACAGTGCAGCTGGGGTCTGCTCACCTTTTGAGAGGCAGGTCTGAGAGTTTGGACTGGCAGTTCATAAACACCCGCAGGTTCACATTGACCAGCTTCTTCAACACCTGGTGGGGAGAGAAACATGGAGAGACAGATGGCCGTGAGACAGAGTATTTGGAGTGAGACAGAGTATTTGGAGTGAGACAGAGTATTTGGAGTGAGACAGAGTATTTGGAGTGAGACAGAACTCCTAAGTGACAGTTATTTGAAGCGGTACGAACCAATAGGAGCGGGGCTAGTTTCTGGGCGTCCCTGGTTACGGGGTCTATCACGGCAACAATGTCAAAGTAGACGTCTCCCTCTGTGGGCCGGATCTTTACAGCACTGTGGACCAATCATAGACCAGACAGAGGTAAACAGAAAGTATATAGGCAATGAATAAAAACATGAAGTAAAATGTTTTATTAGTTTCAGTACCTGTATCGGTCATCAGCAAAGGCATGTTCTATCCTGGCCTCTCCTTTGGGCTGAGAGGAGAGCAGAGAGTCGATCTTCATCACCAGGTCACTGGCCCTGTCCTCCTCCACCCCAAACTGCTGGACCTTGCTTTTGATTCGCTCTCCCGAGGTCTTCAAAATTATACTCTCCAATAGGAGGAAGTCATCTTGGTTAAAGACCCCCCCATCCTCTAGCGGACCAATGATCTATCAGCAGAGAGAGAAACACCATTGTGACACTTCGATCACAATAGGAAGCGTGCTAGTGTGTGTGTGTGTTGCCCACTCACCCGTCCGTTGCTGATGACTGCTCTCTGTCCTTTCCCCAGCTTGAGAACGTCTCGGCAGTAGACAGCGTGAGACAGCAGGAAGTCAAACTTAGGACCTTCAAACGCACTCTTAAACAAGGCAACGTCCATACCCTGGAGAGATGGAGAAAAATGATTGTTTTTAGAGTGGTGGAACAAGCTCCCTCACGACGCCAGGACAGCGGAGTCAATCACCACCTTCCGGAGACACCTGAAACCCCACCTCTTTAAGGAATACCTGGGATAGGATAAAGTAATCCTTCTAACCCCCCCCCCCCTTAAAAGATTTAGATGCACTATTGTAAAGTGGTTGTTCCACTGGATATAATAAGGTGAATGCACCAATTTGTAAGTCGCTCTGGATAAGAGCGTCTGCTAAATGACTTAAATGTAAATGTTAAATGTAGAGTATAGGACAGTATAGCAAAGGGTGAGACAGAATGGTGTATAACGTGTGTGTGTGTGTGTGACTCTTTACCCCGACAGTGAACTGTGTGACGTCGGCCCCAGTCGCCAGTTCCTTAGCGGTCTCTTCTTTAGCCAGCTTGGTGATGTAGTTTTTAGCGTTGTTAGCTGTCTGGGTCTGCATGGCGGCCCATATCGCCCTGGCAACACGACTGTTCTCCTCGGATGGGCTGTCGCTAGGGTTGTTGATCAGGCCCAATCGCACGTTGTTACTGGTTTTCTGTTGAAGGCAGATTTAGGAGAATCTGTCAGATGGTAGGTTCTTTTGTGTGTGGATTTTTTGGGTCGTGTTATAGTGACATCATGTGTGCTCGTATCAGTGTGACATCATCATACCATGTGTCTGATGGCATCGTATAGTAGCTGGCGTCCGGAAGGTTGGTCAAAATCTCCCACAACCCAGAACGTGACTGGACGGATGTAGCCATCATCTAGAGGAGAGGAGGAGAGGGAGTTGAAGAGGAGGAGAGGAGAGTAAAGAGTCACAGACCTCCTTAATGCCGAAATGTATGCGGTTTGATGTTGCAGTGCCATCTCAATTCTTAGTCTTTGAGCAAGACAGTTGGCAGTTGGCAGAAACAAACACAAACACATCCAAGCATGTCATCTCACAGAGATGCAAGATGGTGTGATAATGTTGATGAGGAGTGAGATAAGGTGAATTCACAGAACTATGGCTCGTAATACTGTCTGTTGAAAGAGAGGAGGAGCAGAAAACGAAATAAGGGTTACCATGGTGGTCCTTGGGGGCCATCCCTGACGAACAAAAACATACAGAGGAGAAAGAACAGAATAGATAGACAAGAGATTTAGGGCTGAAACGTTTAGCTCAATAAGATGAAGCTCTGCATGTGTAGCTGTGTGTGTATATATATATATATATATATCTCTTACCCTTCTTGGTCATGTAGTTCATGCTGTTAGCCACAGTAGTGCTCTTCTCTCTGCTGTCCAGGAACAGAAAGCGAGCGTACTCGTCTATGAAATGGTTATCTGTCAGGAAAGAGAGAGGTGGTTAAGATGGTTCCGTGTGTGTGTGTGTGTGTGTGTGTGTGTGTGTAACTCACTAGTATTAGATAGGTCCAGGTACGTCCTGGCAGTCGACAGGATTCGGGGGTTGATACGAGGGACAACGTTGGGTTGGGTCATGATGAAATCCACCACATCTTGATCAGTGGCCAGCTCACCCTAGGATGACACAACAAGAGAAGGTCAGTGTGTGTGTGTGTGTGTGTGTGTGTGTGTGTGTGTGTGTGTGTGTGTTTGTAACTCACCATGTAGACAGCCCGTTGGTAGAAGCTGGTAGTCTCCAGTATTTTGTGCATGGTGACAGTTTCTAGCTCCTCTGGGTCTAGCTGTTCTCGCTGGTACGGCATTCCGTTGTACATCACCACTGGCAACGGACCTACACCCGTCTGCAAGTAGTAACCACGTCCTTCCTGGAGGCGGAGATAGACCGGGAGACGGTACATGAAAATCATACCGTTCTGTCAAGAAACATAACGGTACATAAAAGCAGAACCATACCTTTCTGTTGTCGTCGTAAGTGGAGTCTGGTCCAAGAATGCTGCTGACCTCAACGTAGGGAAACTTCTTCTCCAACACCTTGACTACATCACCTACACTTAGCTTACCACCGCTAGGCACACGGTTAAACATCTAGAGAGGGAGAGAGGAGATTCAAATATAGCATTTCCATCTGATTGGTCAGGCTGATGTTCCAGATTACTGGGATTGGTCAGACCGACTCACCGAGATGATGGTGTCGAAGGCGGCGGGAGCGTCCAGCTCTTCTGTGATGTAGTTAAAGGTTCGGAGCAGAGCCACACCTGCATCCTCCATTCCATCTATCTCATCTACATCAGACACCACAAACACCAGCCCAATCCTACAACACACACAGCAGGGTTATTAGGGATGGGAATTGCCAGGGACCTCACGATACTATCACGATACTTAGGTGCCGATACGATATGTATTGCGATTCGATACTGTGATTTTATTGCGATTCGATGTTCCAGACATATTGCTCACCATATGTCTGCTGCAGAGGGACAAGAGACAGAGCCATGAGAAAACAAAATAAAAGTCATGGAAATAAAAGTGCTGAAAACAAATTGGCTCCCAATTTAAAAAGATTGAGAACGAGCTATGAAGGAAAAATACAGGAGTTATAATATTGTGATATTGTCAAAAAGATGCAATACATCATCAAAAATAATACTGTATCAATTCTCCCCCCCCCCCAGTAAGGGTTATACACAGTTACTCACATCCACATAGCAATAATAATAATAATAATAATAATAATAATAATAATACAGTAGAATTGGAACCAACATGGCCTTCGGGGGCGGCAGGTAGCCTAGTGTTGGGCCAGTAACCGAAAGGTTGCTAGATCGAATCCCCGAGCTGACAAGGTAAAAATCTGTCGTTCTGCCCCTGAACAAGGCAGTTAACCGACTGTTCCTAGGCTGTCATTGTAAATAAGAATTTGTTTCGTAACTGACTTGCCTAGTTAAATAAAAGGTTAAATAAAAAATAATAATTCACTAGAAACACACACCCCTACCTGAGTGGGATGTTATTGCTGTAGAACATCTCAGCAACACTCAACAGCTCAGCAGAACTCTCATGGGTCGGGTCCAGAATCACCACCTAAAACACAAGACATCATTGCTTTTTGCTGTCAGGTCCAAAAATGTACGCGATACGTTTGGTGTCGCTGTCTGACACACGTATCATGTACTCACGAGGTTGTGAAAGTTTTTCCGGATCTGTCGTACGACTCCGGGGAAGGTTGGTCTGAGGAGCTCCTGGACGCTGTAGGGCCATGAGCTGTACCTGCTGTCTGTCTCCAGGTTATTAATCCACTGAGGAGAGAGAGATTAGATTATCATCAACATTATCAATGCAAAAAAAAAGAGTTGGGTTATATACACGTTTTTTAACAGCTTGATTGTATACTGAACAAAAATATAAAAACGCAACATGCAACAAATTTCAACGATTTTACTGAGTTACAGTTCATATAAAGAAATCAGTCAATTGAAATTAATTCATTAGGCTCTAAGCTATGGATTTCACATGAGTGGGCAAGGGAACAGCCATGGGTGGGCCTGGGAGGGCATAGGCCCACCTACTTGGCAGCCAGGCCCACCCACTGGGGAGCCTGGCCCAGCCAATCAGAATGAGTTTTTCCCCACAAAATAGCTTTTTTTACAGACAGAAATACTTGTCAGTTTCACCAGCTGTCTGAGTGGCTGGTCTCAGACGATCACGCAGGTGAAGAAGGCGGATGTGGAGGTTCTGGGCTGGTGTGGTTATACGTGGTCTGCGGTTGTGAGGCAGGTTGGACGTACTGCCAAATTCTCTAAAACAACGTTGGAGGCGGTGTATGGTAGAGAAACTAACATTCAATTTTCTGGCAGCAGCTCTGGTGGACATTCCTGCAGTCAACATGCCAATTGCAGGCTCCCTCAAAACTTGAGACATCTGTGGCATTGTGTTGTGACAAAACGGCACATTTTAGAATGGCCTATTGTCTCCAGCACAAGGTGCACCTGTGTAATGAGCATGCTGTTTAATCTGCTTCTTGATATGCCACACCTATCAGGTGGATGGATTATCTTGGCAAAGGAAAAATGCTCACTAACAGGGATGTAAACAGATTTGTGCACAACATTTCAGAGAAATAAACTTTGTGGGTATGAAACATTTCTGGGATCTTTTGTTTCAGCTCATGAAACCAACACATTTACATGTTGCGTTTATATTTTTGTTCAGGATATATACGGATGACATAGTTGGATGGTTAGGGTTAAATAAAGGGGTAGGTGTGTCTTACGTTGATAGCAGGATTGCGGATGTCCACAGCGTAGTCCGAGTCAGAAGGCTGTACGTTGAGTTTGAGGATGTCGTGGATGAAGGGAGTCTCGATAAGGAGAGAACGCAGGCCTTCCATCACCCTGGCCTCACTACGGAGAACCTCAAACACACTGGAAACACACACACAGTCAATGTGTGTACCTGAAGTTGTGTGTGTGTGTGTGTGTATGTGTGTGTGTGTGTACCTGAAGTTGTGTGTGTGTGTGTGTGTGTGTGTGTGTGTGTGTGTGTGTGTGTGTGTGTGTGTGTGTGTGTGTGTGTGTGTGTACCTGAAGATATCCTGTGTGTCCAGGTCTATGTGTAGTCCGTTGATGAAGAGAGCAGAGTCTCCAGGCTGCAATCCCAGAGTTCCCTTAAATAACTGGATTGAGAGAAGAAGAGCGGTACGGTCATTACATGTTAATGGGTAGTCGAGTTGAGACAGGGAAGGAGCGCTATGGATGACTGAGCTCTTACCTTCTGGTTCTCTTCCATCTCTTTACGTATCTCAGAGCTGACCACTGTTTGAGTGATGGACCTGAGGGGAGCGAGACCACCAGAATCACACACTACACAGAGATCTCAAAAAATATGTTTGTGTTCGTGTGTGTGTGTGTATGTGTGTGTGTGTGTATACCTAGCCTTGGTAGGGAAGTTCTGACTGAGGTCTCTCATGACGTTCAGGGCATCTGAAGATGGAGCAGCCAGGATCCGAGCTGCAGTCTGGAAACTCAGATCTGACACATGAAGAGAAAAAAATATATATATATAGTGGGGGAAAAAAAGGAGATGATTACTGTAGCTACAGTTGTCTTGATGCAGGAGAAGAGAGGCAAAGAAAAAATAAAGTCCCGCCCACCTTGCATCTGCCAGACTTTAAGGGGAGCCATCTCATTGGTGCTCTCCACCAGGTGTTTCCTTAGCTCCTTCAGCTGCTCCTTCAACTCAGGGTACAGAGTCCTGGAGAGAGGGAGAGGAGAGGTACGGAGAGGAAAGTGAGAGGGAAGAAGAGAGGGAAAGATGACACGTTTCTCCACCCATAACGCTCCAAAGCAGAGCGGGTTTGTGGAATAGCATTTCATTTTGGTAGGCTGGTTACTTCAGTTTTCCAAAGAGGAATCCCTGGACCTCATCCACTGGGTCATTCTCCCCCATCAGCGTAGCATTCACTTCCGCTCCCTGAACCTGTGTATCGTCCTTAGCCTTGTATTCCTGGTTCTTGATGGCCAGCTCCACTCCATAACCAGACAAATACACTCTACGACTGCTGGGAGACTGGCAACGAGAGAAAGAGGAAAAGATGAACATGAAATGCTGTCGTAATTATGTTTCCCTCATGTGTATTCCGGTGTGTTTTTCTTACAGCCAGGTAGTGACGAAGCACATAGGTGGCCAATCCCTTGTTGGCTTTGGACAGCATCAGCTGATGGAACATTGTGAATTCCGAACTTCCAATCTCGGCATACAGGATAACAACCGGAATGTCGGGATTTGATCCCGGGAACCTGTGATCGCTTTTGAATAGGTAGGGCTTGGGCCTGGGACAAAGAAGAATGAGATAAGGACTATTTAATTTGTTATTATCACTACAACAGAGGTCTTTATCAATAATAGTGGATATTCCCAGTTTGTCTGTGGGTGTCTCCCAGTGTATTTGAGTGTCCCAGTGTGTTTGTACCGTTCTGCTGCGGTCTCCATCAGTGCAGTCAGTTTCTCCGTGTCACATGACTTCTCTCCGTGGACATTGAAGAAGGCTGAGCAGCCGGAGGGAGGGGGCTCGTTGGACGCTATCTACAGGAGAGAGAGGCGAGAAACCGTGATTACACACACATAGAGAGGGAGAGGGTAGTCATCTAGTAGTATTGTAGTAATATTACTTGTTGGAAGGAGTGTACAGTAGCAGAGTAGGCCCTGAGAGAGAGGGCGAACTTGAGCATGTTGAGTTGGACTGTGCTGAGCAGAGTACTGGCTCTCTTCACGATCAGGTCGTAGTACGCTTGGTCTGTATCTGTAACAGAACAACACTTTAATATATCTTCCAGAGACCAAGTGCTACATAAATCAACATTAGAAGTCAAATAAAACATTAAGGCTACCATCATGTTCCCCTTTTATGTTCTGATTTGCTTCGACGAAATCCCAGAACTTCTCCTGACTCTCTTCTGCCAGGAACTCACTGAGAAAAAGAGGGAGTGGGGGGGCGGGGTATGAAGAGAAAGAGGGGGTGAAGAGAAAGAAAGGATGTGTTTTGTCTTGTGTATGTGTTGAGCATATTGTTACCTGGCCTCCAGCAGCAGAGGGGTAGAGGCCCACTTGGTGGTGAGACTGGTGGTGACACCCTTGGAGTCAGCTCCTCCAGATACCACTGGTAGCAAGGACAGGGACAGGAGCAGGGCACAGTGCTGCCACATCCTGGGGCCTGGAGAGGAGCGGGAGAATTTAGTTTGGGGAGAGGAGGAAAGGAGAGAAGGATGAGGGAGAGTAGTAGGAGGAAAGAGAATGGAGATCTGTATTGTATCAGTGCTGAGACTGAAAGACTGGCAACCATGCAAGTAATGCTATTGCTTCCCTGCTTTATGTGTTTGAGATTGTATAGCTGTATATTTTCTATTATAAACTGGGTGGTTCAAGCCCTGAATGCTGATTGGCTGACATGCTGACCAGACCGGACACGTCGCGTGCGTCACAAAATAAATTTAGAAATCCATGTTATTCAATTATTGCACGTGCCAACGAGCGTCTGCATGCCAAGGGCTAAAATAGAACTCCTTTCTATTTCTGACGCAGATCGCGCTGCAAGTCCTGCCTCTCCCATCTCCTCATTGGTTTATAGAAGCAGGTACCCATGTGCCATCTCCTCATTGGTTATACCCACGTGGGTGATTGAAAGACTAACTGTTTTGCCGGTTGTCATGGTAATACTATGAAAGTGTAGATGCGATCACCATATAAGTTAAATGAGGAAAAAGCCTGAAAGGAGGAGGTGTGGATTAATTGTCGGAGTAGAGGACCTTGTTCATTTCTGGTAAAATAACAACCCAATGTTTATATCCCAGGACAAATTAGCTAGCAACAGCAAGCTAGCTAAATAGGACAAATTAGCTAGCAAGTGCAAGCTAACTAGCTAAATTGCCATACATGTTTAATGCTTTTCGACCTGTCCCCCAAATTAATGTCATTGGTTCAGAGTTTGTTTTGATATTTTAACCTGCGTGTCGTGATCGCGTTTGGTGTAGGGTCAAAATAAATGTATGCACGATAGCGCATGCGTGCAGCCGGTTTGGGTTCCGTGTAACAGTCGTGGTATATTTAAGCAATAACCTGAGGAGGTGTGGTATATGGCCATATATCACTAACCCCCGAGGTGCCTTATTGCTATTATAAACGGGTTACCAACGTAATTAGAGCAGTAAAGATAAATGTTTTGTCATACCCATTGTATACGGTCTGATATACCATGGCTGTCAGCCAATCAGCATTCAGGGATCGAACCACCCAGTTTATAATTTGTTCTTGAAAGCTGATTGGCTGACAGTTGTGGTATATTTAAGCAATAAGGCACGAGGGGGTGTGGCATATGGCCAATATACCACAGCTAAGGGCTGTTCTTATGCACGACACAGTCCTTAGCCGTGGTATATTGGCCATATATCACAAACCTTGAAGGGCCTCATTGGTATTATAAACTGGTTATCAACGTAATTAGAGCAGTAAAGATAAATGTTGTCATACCCATGGTATACGGTCTGATATACCATGGCTGTCAGCATTCATGACTCGAACCACCCAGTTTATAATGGCCATATAACACACCTTATTGCTTAATTCTAATCAGCCCAAAATTAGCTGTGGAGTTAGTACACCTGTCGTGATTGTAAACACTGCGCCACTAATTCTAACCAATTAGAGCGCTCAGCGTGGCTGTTCGAGAGAGAAATATCCAATGAGCATCTTGATATGACTTCCGGATTGTTTCAATAAAATCCGATATGGTCAGCTAGTTGGCAACTTAAAACCGAAGGGTTAGCTATACTTTAGCTATTTACATTACGTGTCAGAAGTTGACACCCTACGTGTTGGTCTTGCTCTGTGTGATGTTTAAGTTAACTTGCTGACGCTTGCTAGCTATTCGTTAGAATAACTGCGGACTTCATTGGTTATCTTGCTAGCACACAGGATAACCTAGCTAGTTAGTTAGCGTCAGAATACGTGCAAACTTACAAACCATTTGTGGTGCAACCTCTGACAAATAGTAACTAGTTGGGACACCTTACAGAATATTTTGCAAACATTAAATGAATGTAAATGTACATACCGACACCGGCTTGGTAACTTCCCGCATCTGCCATGATCAGAGGGGAGTGGGTAGGGTCCTGGCAACTTCATTGTAGGTAGACTGCTGTTTTTGCCTGTTAAAAATCGAAGAAAAAGTATTGTCTGTAAGTTTACGTTTCATTTTATTGGATATATGACTACCCCTTGTTGTATGTAATGGAATTATGTTTTATCACTTAAATTAATCAAAGCAGTACAAAATAAAATATTTGCAACATTTACCCACTGCTTCAAGTTGGCAACTTAGGCGCCATGTTGGCTCAAAGGGGCCAAGATTTCGTTAGTTTCATCAGCTTATAGAGGTTTTTAATGCATTTTGTGGCACTGCAATACTGCTTAATGTTTTTTTATTTTTTTTATTTATTTCACCTTTATTTCACCAACCAGGTAGGCAATTTGAGAACAAGTTCTCATTTACAATTGCGACCTGGCCAAGATAAAGCAAGCAGTTTGACACATACAACAACAGAGAGTTACACATGGAGTAAAACAAACAGAGTCAATAATGTAGTAGAAAAATGAGTCTATATACAAAGTGAGCAAATGAGGTGAGATAAGGGAGGTAAAGGCAAAAAAGGCCATGGTGGTGAAGTAAATACAATATAGCAAGTAAAACACTGGAATGGTAGATTTGCAGTGGAAGAAAATGGTGTCGTCTGCGTTGAGGTGGATCAGAGACTCGCCAGCAGCAAGAGCGACATCATTGATGTATACAGAGAAAGGCGTCGGCCCAAGAATTGAACCCTGTGGCACCCCCATAGAGACTGCCAGAGGCCCGGACAACAGGCCCTCCGATTTGAAACACTGAACTCTATCAGAGAAGTAGTTGGTGAACCAGGCGAGGCAATCATTTGAGAAACCAAGGCTGTTGAGTCTGCTGATGAGGATGTGGTGATTGACAGAGTCGAAAGCCTTGGCCAGGTCAATGAATACGGCTGCACAGTATTGTTTATTATCGATGGCGGTTAAGATATCGTTTAGGACCTTGAGCGTGACTGAGGTGCACCCATGACCAGCTCTGAAACCAGATTGCATAGCGGAGAAGGTGCGGTGGGATTCGAAATGGTCGGTAATCTGTTTGTTGATTTGGCTTTTGCAGACTTTAGAGAGGCAGGGTAGGATAGATATAGGTCTGAAGCAGTTTGGGTCAAGAGTGTCCCCCCCCCCCTTTGAAGAGGGGGATGACCGCAGCTGCTTTCCAATCTTTGGGAATCTCAGACGACACGAGAGGTTGAACAGGCTAGTAATAGGGGTTGCAACAATTTCGGCAGATCATTTTAGAAAGAAAGGGTCCAGATCGTCTAGCCCGGCTGATTTGTAGGGTCCAGATTTTGCAGCTCTTTCAGAATATCAGCTATCTGGATTTGGGAGAAGGAGAAATGGGGAAGGCTTGGGCGAGTTGCTGTGGGGGGTGCAGTGCTGTTGACAGGGGTAGGGGTAGCCAGGTGGAAAGCATGGCCAGCCGTAGAAAAATGCTTATTGAAATTCTCAATTATAGTGGATTTATTGGTGGTGACAGAGTTTCCTATCCTCAGTGCAGTGGGCAGCTGGGAGGAGGTGCCCTTATTCTCCAAGGACTTTACAGTGTCCCAGAACTTTTTTGAGTTTGTGCTGCAGGAAGCAAATTTCTGCTTGAAAAAGCTAGCCATGGCTTTTCTAACTGCCTGTGTATATTGGTTTCTAACTTCCCTGAAAAGTTGCATATCACGGGGGCTGTTCGATGCTACTGCAGAACGCCACAGGATGTTTTTGTGTTGGTTAAGGGCAATCAGGTCTGGAGAGAATCAAGGGCTATATCTGTTCCTGGTTCTACATTTCTTGAATGGGGCATGCTTATTTAAGATGGTGAGGAAAGGAAGGCATTTAAAAAAAATAACCATGCATCCTCTACTGAAGGGATGAGGTCAATATCCTTCCAGGATACCCGGGCCAGGTCGATTAGAAAGGCCTGCTCGCTGAAGTGTTTCAGGGAGCGTTTGACAGTGATGAGTGGAGGTCGTTTGACTGCTGACCCATTACGGATGCAGGCAATGAGGCAGTGGTCGCTGAGATCTTGGTTGAAAACAGCAGAGGTGTATTTAGAGGGCAAGTTGGTTAGGATGATATCTATGAGGGTGCCCGTGTTTACGGCTTTGGGGTGGTACCTGGTAGGTTCATTGATAATTTGTGTGAGATTGTGGGCATCAAGCTTAGATTGTAGGATGGCTGGGGTGTTAAGCATGTCCCAGTTTAGGTCAACTAGCAGCACAAGCTCTGAAGATAGATGGGGGGCAATCAGTTCACATATGGTGTCCAGAGCACAGCTGGGGGCAGAGGGTGGTCTATAGCAGGCGGCAACGGTGAGAGACTTGTTTTTAGAGAGGTGGCTTTTTAAAAGAAGAAGTTCAAATTGTTTGGGTACAGACCTGGATAGTAAGACAGAACTCTGCAGACTAACACCGCTCCCTTTGGCCATTCTATCTTTTCTGAAAATGCTGTAGTTAGGGATGGAGATTTCAGAATATTTGGTGGACTTCCTAAGCCAGGATTCAGACACGACTAGGACATCCGGGTTGGCAGAGTGTGCTAAAGCAGTGAATAAAACAAACTTAGGGAGGAGGCTTCTAATGTTAACATGCATGAAACCAAGGCTATTACAGTTACAGAAGTCATCAAAAGAGAGCGCCTGGGGAATAGGAGTGGAGCTAGGCACTGCAGGTCCTGGATTCACCTCTACATCGCCAGAGGAGCAGAGGAGGATTAGGATAAGGGTACGGCTAAAAGCTATGAGAATTGGTCGTCTAGGACGTCCGGAACAGAGAGTAAAAGGAGCATGTAATATTCATATGTGAATACATACTGAATTATAATTGGATGCATTTTACCGCCGTATCCTACTGTTCAGTGATTGGTTAAGACCACCCAGACGGTTAGGGCATAGTCAGTTGATCGTGGTTGGAGATAGGCGAACATGTAGTTGTAGCTAGTTAATAAAGAGTTATGTTAAGAAACATCCTGTAGTTCTGCGTTTTATTATTTGTACAAAGCGTACAAAACAAGACATGGTGTCAGAGTAAATGGTCTTAAAAGATGGATTTTTCTGGAGTTCCTTCACCTCGAATGGACTGGGAGTCTACAAACTTACCCGATGCATGGCGTAAGTACAAACAGCATGTGGAGCTAATGTTCACGGGTCCTTTGAAGGAAAGAGGAGAAGAGGAAAAATGTAGCTACCTCCTCCTCTGGATCGGTGAAAAAGGGAGAGATATTTACAACACATGGACACTTACCGAGGCTGAATCAAAGGTACTGAAAACATACTACGATCGTTTTGAAGCATATGTTGTGCCGAAGACTAATACAATTTTCGCTAGGTACAAATTCCATGAGAAAGTACAGGGAGCTAGCGAGTCTTTTGAACCGTTTGTGACTGGGCTGCGTCTGCTTGTGAAAGACTGTGATTATGCAAACAAGGATGAGATGGTCAGGGACCGTATTGTATTTGGAATACACTCACCGCGAGTGAGAGAGAAACTTTTGAATGTTGGGTCTGAGCTAACGCTGGACAAAGCTATCGACATAGCCAGATCTCACGAGCTAGCACAGGCTCAGATGAAAACCATTTCGCGCCGCAGCTCGAGCGCATCACGTGAACAAGCAGTGCACGCAGTCAGGCAGACATCAAAGCACACCTCCGGTGCCCAGAGAGCGCGTTTCAGAACGGAGAGAGACATAACTCCAAAACAGAGCGACAGACTCAAAACGCCCCAAAACATGTGGATATTGTGGATACAAAGTGCATGGCGAACAAGGAAATTGCCCAGCTAAAGGCAAACAGTGTACTAAATGTGGTAAATGGAATCACTTTGCAAAAGTGTGCAGAGCTTACCGTGGAAAAACAGTACACACAGTGAGTGAAGATGAAATGTCAATCAAAGAGTCAAATGATGATGAACTGTTTATTGATTCAGTGACAGGAAAAAGTCACATATCAGAGACAGAGCAAGCCTTTGCTGACATTGAGATAGGAACACAAGGCACAAAGCTAAAGTTCAAACTAGACACTGGTGCACAAGTAAACATTATTCCTCTGAATAAGTACCGCAGCTTGACATCTGAGTGTGAGCTACAGCCCACCATGCGCAGACTGACTGGTTATGGTGGTGAACAGCTCCCAGTAAAAGGCACATGCACTTTCAAATGCAAATACAAGGAAAGTGACATGATGTTGGACTTTTACGTTGTTGACACTAGAGCACCTGCAGTGCTAGGTCTTAAAGCATGTTTAGACATGGACCTCATCAAGCTAGTTTTATCAGTAACAGCACCAGTAGAGACAGGAAATGTACTGGAGGAGTTTGCTGATGTCTTTACAGGAATAGGATTATTCCCAGGAGAATGTACCATTCACCTTGACCCAGACGCAACCCCTGTGGTCTACCCCCCGAGAAAGATTCCCCTTGCTCTCCGTGCCCGTCTGAAGAAAGAGTTGGAGAGCATGGAACAATCTGACATAGTCACCAAGGTTACAGAACCAACCGACTGGGTAAACGCGTTAGTGGTGGTGGAGAAACCACGCACAGGCAAGCTCCGAGTATGCCTCGACCCAAGAGACTTGAACAAGGCTATCAAACGGCCCCATTACCCTTTACCGACGCTAGATGGCATCACACACAAGCTAGCGGGAGCACACTACTTCAGCGTCATGGACGCTAGATCAGGCTACTGGGCTATCAAGCTCACAGAAGAGTCATCTAAGCTTACAACATTCAACACACCGTTTGGACGCTACAGGTTCCGTCGCCTGCCTTTTGGGATTATCTCAGCCCAAGACGAGTTTCAGCGAAAGATCGACGAAGTGTACGAAGGCCTCGACGGAGTTGTGGCAATTGTGGATGACATCCTTGTCTATGGTCGAACCAAAGAGGAGCACGACCGAAACCTCCGCGCGATGCTGCAAAGATCCCGCGAGAGAGGAGTCCGGCTCAACCCAGAGAAGAGCACAGTCGGCGCTACAGAGGTCAGCTACTTCGGACATCTTCTCACAGCGAATGGAATCAAGCCAGATCCACAGAAGATCTCAGCCATAAAAGAAATGGAGCCACCAAAAAACCGTGCAGAGCTGGAAACAGTGCTTGGCATGGTCAACTACTTATCCAAGTTCGCACCCAGCCTCTCCAATGCTAATGCACCCCTGCGTCAACTGCTAAAGCAGTCCAGTGAGTTTCTTTGGGACAAGCAACACGACATTGCTTTCCAGAATGTGAAAGACTTGATCACGAGAGAACCAGGACCAATCCTTGCCTACTACGACCCCAACAAAGAGCTCAGACTCCAAGTGGACGCGTCGAAGTATGGACTAGGTGCAGTGCTACTGCAAGAAGGAAAGCCCATCGGCTACGCTTCCAAATCTCTCACAGACTGTGAAATCAACTACGCTCAAATTGAAAAGGAGCTCTATGCCATTCTATTCGGATGTAAACGTTTCCATCAGTACGTATATGGACGACAAGTCATTGTGGAATCCGACCACAAGCCCCTTGAGTCAATCATGAGGAAACCACTAGCTGCAGCCCCGCCAAGGCTACAGAGAATGATCCTTCAACTACAAAAATACGACTTCACAATCACTCACCGTCCAGGCAAAGACATTCCTGTCGCAGACACACTCTCCAGGAAGTTTCTTACCTACAAGGACAGCAGCCTCAGTGAAGGCATGGACATGCAAGTACACACTGTGTACAGCAACTTACCAGTTAGTGACACAAAACTGAAGGAGATCCAAGCAGAAACAGGAAAGGACTCTCAACTCACACAGCTGAGGGAAGTCATACAGGATGGATGGCCTGAGGAGAGGAGAAAATGCCCTCAGAGCGTCTCAGAATTCTGGAACCATCGTGATGAACTATCACAGATCAACGGAATCATTTTCAAAGGAGAGAAAATCATTATTCCTACCAGTCTCAGAGAAGAGATTTTGACAAAGATCCATGCTGGACACATGGGCATGGAAAAGTGCAAACAGAGAGCACGGGACATTATGTTTTGGCCTGGAATGTGCAAACAAATAGAGGACATTGTTGGTAGATGCACCATCTGTCTTGAAAGACGCCCCTCAAACACCAAAGAGCCAATGTTACCTCACTGTATCCCAGACCGACCCTGGCAGGTCGTGGCAACCGATCTGTTCATCTGGAACAACGAGGACTACATCGTAACAGTGGACTACTACAGCAGATACTTCGAACTCGACAAGCTTCACAGTACCACATCTGCAGCTGTGATACACAAGCTAAAAGCAGCCTTTGCCAGGCATGGCATTGTAGAGACTTTAATATCTGACAATGGGCCCTGTTACAAATCAAATGAGTTTGAATCCTTCACAAAAGCATGGGAGTTCACACATGTCACCACAAGCCCACATTACCCTCAAAGTAATGGCCTTGCTGAAAAATCTGTGCAGATTGCTAAATCACTCATGGACAAAGCAAAAGCAGACAAGAGAGACCCCTACCTCAGTCTCCTTGAATACCGCAACACTCCAGTTGACAACTTCAAATCACCAGCCCAGCTGTTGATGAGCCGCAGACTTCGCTCAACCCTTCCCAGCACCAACCAGCAGCTGCAACCTGAGGTCGTCAGCTACAATGAAATGCATGGAAAACGTGCACAGAGACAACAACAACAAAAGCGATACTACGACAGGTCAGCTAGACCACTGCCACCACTGATCGACGGAGAGTCAGTTAGAATCCAAGAGCATGGCCTCTGGAAACCAGCAGTCGTCATCCAGCCAGCTGACACTGAACGTTCATATTACGTCCGCACAGCAGAAGGAGCAGTGTACCGCCGCAATCGTCGTCACTTACTGAACACAAAAGAACAACACACTGATGAGATGAACTGTTCCCCTGAAAGAGAACGTGATGGACTAAACACACACACAGCACAACATACACCATACTTACCTGCAACACCACAAGAGCTGTTGACTGACACAGAAGCATGCTCAACATCATATCGCACAAGGTCAGGAAGAGAGGTCAAGCCCAGAGCTGTCCTCGACCTGTGAAATGTCAAAGGGTGTAGGCGGATCGCTGCCCTAAAAGAGTTCCAGACTGTAAACTTGTTATTGAAAGTTCACTTGAAATGCTTTAGTATTGTATTTGTTTGAAATGTTAAGATGTCATTTCTACAGTGAAAGCTGAGTTGCTGAGAATCCCTTGTTCTAAAAGTAACAGTATGTTGGATCATTGTTTCAGAGTCTATGTTGATTCAGTTGGTGTATTATGCAATATAAATGGTTACTTACCTTGAGTTCAAACTACAGAGCATGTATTCAAAAGAAAAGCTTAGAATATGTAAACATTTGTATTTTGTTTTAAAAGAAGGGGGATGTAATATTCATATGTGAATACATACTGAATTATAATTGGATGCATTTTACCGCCGTATCCTACTGTTCAGTGATTGGTTAAGACCACCCAGACGGTTAGGGCATAGTCAGTTGATCGTGGTTGGAGATAGGCGAACATGTAGTTGTAGCTAGTTAATAAAGAGTTATGTTAAGAAACATCCTGTAGTTCTGCGTTTTATTATTTGTACAAAGCGTACAAAACAAGACAGAGCAGGTTTCCTTCCAGGTATAATGTACAGACAAAGGTATGGTAGGATGTGAATACAGTGGAGGTAAACCTAGGCATTGAGTGATGATGAGAGAGATCTTGTCTCTAGAAACATCATTGAAACCAGGTGATGTCATCGCATGTGTGGGTGGTGGAACTGAGAGGTTGGATAAGGTATAATGAGCAGGACTAGAAGCTCTACAGTGAAATAAGCCAATAAACACTAACCAGAACAGCAATGGACAAGGCATATTGACATTAAGGAGAGGCATGCTTAGCCAAGTGATTAAAGGGGTCCAGTGAGTAGTGAAGTCGGTTGCGGTCACGGCGATTCAGACAGCTAGCCGGGCCATGGGTAGCAAGTTGGCAGAAGATGGTCTGTTATTAGCCACCGTGCGTTTCCGTCGGTAGATTAGTGGGGTTCCGTGTGGTAGAGGGGATCAATCCAATTGGCAAAAGAGTTATCGTTATAGTGGCCCAAGAAAATTGGCCGATAGACCTATTCAGATAGCAGCCGATAAGACAGCTAACGATTAGCTGGCCGCAGATTGGAGTTCAGGTTAACGTCGCGACGGAGGGGCCAGTTGGATAACTCCCTCGGGCAGATAACGTCGGTAGTCCAGTCGTGAAGGCCAGTCGTGAATGTATCAACAGAGATGTTAGAAATAGTTCCTTCTCCGCATCTAATGTACCATAACCAAGCCAACTCAACACTCCACGTATTCAAATAACTTCCAATGAATTGCTAGACTTTCCACTTGTATTTTATCATCAGAATCATTGATTTGTGATTGAATGCCCTTATAGGGTAGGCCGTCATTGTAAATAATAATTTGTATTTAACTGACTTGCCTAGTTAAATAAATAAAACTAAAGCAATATTATTCCCATGTCCCTATACACCATCTTCTCTCTGGACCATAATTAACTGAATCAGGTGGGTTACTGCAGGGCTGGAATGAAACCCTGCACACCCAGTAGCTCTCCAGAACCAAAGTTGTTGGAGACCCCTGGCCTATAGAGGAAGTTTCCACCACGAGGGGAAGTGATTGAGCCAAGTGCACACCATATAGTTACAGAGGACTCAACATTGTGTCTGTGAAAGAATGGGTAGCACCATTGAAGCCATCTCCATTTAGAATTAGTCAATTTTCTTCTACTACTGCTTATATGAGTTGGTTAACAAACTGAAAGGGTCTATACTGCCACCTGGAGTGTGTTGTTTGAACAGGCATAAAGCCAAGGTTGGTGATTACCTGCCACCTACAGTTATGGAATGTTTGCTCACGAGTACAATTCATTGGCTGATCCTTCCTGATGACCTGGTTGGACTTATGTGAAACTATTCCTTAACCTATAGTAAGCCCCATGCAGTTGACTACTTCAAAATGGTGAAAGTAATCAAATTAAATCCACTTTTATTTGTCACATGTGCCGAATACAACAGGTGTAGACTTTACCATGAAATGCTTACTTTTCAAGTCCTTTAGTTAAAAAGTTAAAAAGACAAATTATCAAAAAAGGAAATAGTAACACAATCAAATAACAATAATGAGACTATATACAAGGAGTACCAGTACTGAGTCAATGTGCAGGGGTATGAGATAGTTGAGGTAATTGATGTAATATGTACATGTAGGTAGAGGTGAAAGTGACAAGGCAATCAGGAAAGATAATAAACAGAGTAGCAGCAGCATATGTGAAGACTGTGAAAGTTTGTTTGTGTGTGTGGCGTCAATATGCATGTGTGTGTGTGCATGTTTTGTGTGCGTGAGCATATGTATGTATGTATGTAGTCTTGTGCGTGTTTGAGTGTCAGTGTAGTATGTGTGAGTGTGTGGGTAGAGTCCAGTGAGTGTACATAGAGTCAGCGCAAATAAAAAGAGGGTCAATGCAAATAGTCTGGGTAGCCATTTGATTAACTGGTTCAGCAGTCTTATGGCTTGGAGGTAGAAGCTGTTCAGGAGCCTTTTGGTCCCAGACTTTGCACTCCGGTACTGTTTGCCGTGCGGTAGCAGAGAGAACAGTCTATGACTTGGGTGGCTGGAGTCTTTGACAATTTTTAGGGCCTTCCTCAGACACCACCTGGTATAGAGGTCCTGGGTGGCAGGGAGCTATGCCCCAGTGATGTACTGGGCTGTACTTGCTACCCTCTCAATGGCACTGCCCTTAGCAAGGACTCACATGAAACCACACACACACACACTCCCCATGCTAAAACAGGCTTTTGGGCTCTACAGTGCCTCTATCTATCTCTATGGTGCACACATCAGAATCAGAATCACCTTCATTTGCCAAGTCCATTTTCACATACCCAGAATTTGACTTAGTAAAGTGCTGCTGCTAGCAATAGAAAAAAATATACAGACAGAATATAGACCAAGCAATTTACATAATCTACAGGTTATTGCGACTGCACCAGGCCACAAGCTGTGGGAAGGGTAGGTAACCGGACTGCAGTCTGCAGCCCGTCTGCTTTAGAAATTACAGAGGAGCGAGGGTCAGTTCCTGAGGGACTCTACTAGCTCAATGGTTTGATTTAATATTAATACAAAAAAGAGCTGGTCCATTAATTATCCTGTCAGACCTGACCTTCACACACACCAATACACACACCACACATGCCCTCCTCCCCCACAAACACACGCCTACACAAATGCACGCACGCACACACTCCCCACAGGGGCCGTTTGTCTGTCAGGAAGGTGATGTCTCCAGATGAATTATGGGAGGTGGCTGTCATCTTTGGGGTCAAATACAAAATGGCGTCCCTGGGGTGGGAGGTCAGCGTTCTCCCTGGCTGCTGTCGCACCTCGCACGACTGCCATTTTATAGGTTACACACAGGACCAGCCCTGTGCAAACAACCCCAATTAAACTCACTCACATTAATATTATCACACTCTACTGTGTGTGTGTGTGTGTGTCTTTGGTTTCATGTGAGTCCTTGCTAATTTAAGTCTCTATGTCAGTATAATGGGGGTGAGGAGAGGTCCCCAACATGAAGCTAATTCACTACTAGTGAAGCGGGGAACACTATCATTAACATGAACCTGTAGAGAGGAGGAGGAGGAGGAGGAGAAGGAGGCAGTTGTATTTGGTATTAATACTGACTAGTCCCAGTTATTGATGATATATTGGCATATCATTTTAATATTATTCAACATATTAAATCACATATAAGAGAAACACGTTACGGCCCATCTCTAACTTGTAATCCATATCGCTTCCATTGACTCAGCCGAACCCACATCTGCTTTCCCGTTAGGTGTGTGTGTGTGTGTGTGTGTATAAATAAATGTCTGATTAATGATAATTCAACCGAGGGTCCAAGAGGACAAGCCATGGGTCATGGACAGTATAAATCTCTGGGTGTCAGTGGGGCTCTACTGTATATTTATTTGACATTAACGAGCAATACAGACACACACAGACTCTGGGCTATGTTCTTTATAAGACCCTCTATGAACTCACTGTCACAGTGGTACGATTTAGCCTCAACCTCGTAGGATGGCTGGGGCCCTGATGAGATGGTAAGTCACGGTATGGCCCGTTTTTCATTGTCCTTTAGAAGAATCCACACCTGATAGATAGGAGAGTTGCTCCTAAGCCTTTTTTTTAACTTGTTTTACTTGTCTGCTCTTGGAATAACAGCAACCCTGGGTTGTGTGTATTGACACAAAGGGTGAATCAGAGATTATAGACATGGAGTTTAGTATAGTCCACCATGTACTCTCTATCCAGGGAAATATTGTTCAGCCTTGTGGTGTGTCAGATGTCCATGCACTTTAGGGACCAGAATGGAAATAAGACTCTGACTTCCTGTATATGTTTTTAAGATGTACGTATTCTTGTGTTTTTTAAACTGGCAAATAAAATCAATCAATCAAAGATCACTGGGTTGCTATATTGGGCACCTGAGTGGCACAGTGGTCTAAGGCACTGAATCTCAGTGCAAGAGGCGTTACTATAGTACCTGGTTCGAATCCAGGCTGCATCACATCTGGCTGTGATTGGTAGTCCCATAGGGTGGTGCCCAGTGTCGTCTGTGTTAGGCTGTCATTGTAAATAAGAATTTGTTCTTAACTGCCTTGCCTGGTTAAATAAAAAATGGTAAAACAAATATTAATCATGAGGCTGCTTACAACTGCTCTTCCCTGGCTCCCTCTCCTGTCCTTGCTCCATGAAGGGCATCAAGTGTTGTTATTTACACCTCACCTCTATCGACCTGACTCTACTAGATTCCTCATCCTAGCTCATTCTACCCCACCCACTCTTCCTCCTCCTCCTCCTCTCCTCAATCCACCAAGGACATGAAGTGTAATTTACTCCCCAAAACCCCTCCACTCAAGCCACAGGCTGTTCCCACTGGCCTTGGATAGAGGTGTGTGTGTAGATTGAATTAGACAGTAGATCAGTGTTGACAGGACCAAGGCTGTCATTAAGAGGGAACAGGCTGTTTTATGAGGTCAAGGTTCTGCAGTTTTACTGTGTGTGTGTGTGTGTGTGTGTGTGTGTGAGAGAGAATGAGAAAAAGAACTAGAGAGAGAAAGTATAACATATACAGTATATGAGTGCACCAATGTTGGAAATAACACTAAAACAAGGGAAAGTTTTTCAAAAATTGAATATTTTAATTAGTGGTTTGATGATCTGTTTTTGCAATCATAAGATCATTTCCTGAATGACACTTATAGTGGAAACGGGACACCATTGGCAGAACATTCAAAAAACTAGTTGAGACACACAGGAAGTAAACGTTTGTGATGGAAAATATTAAATTTCATTCAACAGAAATATTTAAGACACTAGTGTAAGCGATACGATTGTAAAGAAAGTTTATAGCAGTATGACCTGGTATAATTTGAGTTTGAGGGACTCCAAAAGCGTTACCATCGATGAGTAGTGCTGTAGTTGACATAATGGTGTGTGTGTGTGTGTGTGTGTTATTTTGGACATATTCACGTAGGGAGTGATACAGAGTCAGATATCAAGGTGACCTAGGGTTAAGGGAAACGTCTACCTCAAACATTTGTCTCTCCCTCCATGTTAAGAATACATGAAAAGGGTTCCCATTCAGCCCTCTAACACTAGGCTAAGAGATTGGTCATATAGCATGTCAATCACACAGCAATGCTACTTCAATTCTCTCGATCTCACACACAATCACACAGGATATTTACAAATGCATACACACTATTTACACTATTTACATGTGTATGTGCACACAGACAG